>NC_135891.1:2646191-2973546 GCF_964194155.1 Cetorhinus maximus | reverse complement strand
TGGATACTCTGTAATGTTGCAGTTAGAAACTCTCAGTGACTGATTTGTCAGGCTGACTCTTGTCAAGTTAGCTGCAGACAGACCGAGGGTGAGTTTGCCAAGTCCTTACGGCCTGATCCAGAAATAACCCCACCCTCGTCTAAATACACCTTTAAAATCTAATAGCCTCCAAATCGCCGGGCCTTCTGATGTGGCATCGGGCTGCATCTTCAGAAGAATGTGAAGATATTTCGACATCAACCCGTCGCCCAACAAGATTCAAGTCAAACTCAGAACTCGTTCCTAAGAAAAAGTCATTAGCATCTGTAAAAGCTGATCACACCTCAGTTATACAAAGGAAAGGAAATAAATGCGATGTATGATACATGTCCCAAAATCAAACTCCTACATTTAGAAAGTTCCTTCAGTTTTAAGGATTCGACAGAATGAACTGTTTCCCAGTGATCACCGAAATTCTCAGTGCTGAGTCCATCTGACCACAACCAGGGTAGTTTCAGAAGTTAAAGCTGTTACGACACTCACCAGCATCAGGTAAGATGGAAGCACAGATTTCTGGATCGTTCGTTATGTGAAAAAGACATAAATGGATTGAGAAGTAATGCGATTTTAAAAAAAAAAACATCAAGAAAGGGCTTTAGAGTGTGTGAGAGTGAGGGGGTGAGTGAGAATGTGTGTGTGCAAAAGAGTGAGTGTGAGAGAGGCTGAATGTGAGAGTGTGCGACAGTGAGTGTGAGAATGAGTGTAGGAGAATGTGAGTGAGCGAGAGTGTGAGATACTGAGTAACAATATTAGTTGTTATTAGTTATTTCAATAAAACAGAAATAAAAACAGAAAATGCTGGAAAATTCATCATGTCTGGCGGCATCTGTGGAGAGAGAAACAGAGTTAACGTTTCCAGCCCGTATGAGTGTGTGAGTGAATATTAGTGAGATTGTATGAGAGAATATTAGTGGGAGTGTGTGAGTGAATATTAGTGAGATTGTATGAGAGAATATTAGTGGGAGTGTGTGAGTGAATATTAGTGAGATTGTATGAGAATATTAGTGGGAGTGTGTGAGTGAATATTAGTGAGATTGTATGAGAATATTAGTGGGAGTGTGTGAGTGAATATTAGTGAGATTGTATGAGAGAATATTAGTGGGAGTGTGTGAGTGAATATTAGTGAGATTGTATGAGAGAATATTAGTGGGAGTGTGTGAGTGAATATTAGTGAGATTGTATGAGAGAATATTAGTGGGAGTGTGTGAGTGAATATTAGTGAGATTGTATGAGAGAATATTAGTGGGAGTGTGTGAGTGAATATTAGTGAGATTGTATGAGAGAATATTAGTGGGAGTGTGTGAGTGAATATTAGTGAGATTGTATGAGAATATTAGTGGGAGTGTGTGAGTGAATATTAGTGAGATTGTATGAGAGAATATTAGTGGGAGTGTGTGAGTGAATATTAGTGAGATTGTATGAGAGAATATTAGTGGGAGTGTGTGAGTGAATATTAGTGAGATTGTATGAGAGAATATTAGTGGGAGTGTGTGAGTGAATATTAGTGAGATTGTATGAGAGAATATTAGTGGGAGTGTGTGAGTGAATATTAGTGAGATTGTATGAGAGAATATTAGTGGGAGTGTGTGAGTGAATATTAGTGAGATTGTATGAGAGAATATTAGTGGGAGTGTGTGAGTGAATATTAGTGAGATTGTATGAGAATATTAGTGGGAGTGTGTGAGTGAATATTAGTGAGATTGTATGAGAATATTAGTGGGAGTGTGTGAGTGAATATTAGTGAGATTGTATGAGAGAATATTAGTGGGAGTGTGTAAGTGAATATTAGTGAGATTGTATGAGAGAATATTAGTGGGAGTGTGTGAGTGAATATTAGTGAGATTGTATGAGAGAATATTAGTGGGAGTGTGTGAGTGAATATTAGTGAGATTGTATGAGAGAATATTAGTGGGAGTGTGTGAGTGAATATTAGTGAGATTGTATGAGAATATTAGTGGGAGTGTGTAAGTGAATATTAGTGAGATTGTATGAGAGAATATTAGTGGGAGTGTGTGAGTGAATATTAGTGAGATTGTATGAGAGAATATTAGTGGGAGTGTGTGAGTGAATATTAGTGAGATTGTATGAGAGAATATTAGTGGGAGTGTGTGAGTGAATATTAGTGAGATTGTATGAGAGAATATTAGTGGGAGTGTGTGAGTGAATATTAGTGAGATTGTATGAGAGAATATTAGTGGGAGTGTGTGAGTGAATATTAGTGAGATTGTATGAGAGAATATTAGTGGGAGTGTGTGTGTGAATATTAGTGAGATTGTATGAGAGAATATTAGTGGGAGTGTGTGAGTGAATATTAGTGAGATTGTATGAGAGAATATTAGTGGGAGTGTGTGAGTGAATATTAGTGAGATTGTATGAGAGTATTAGTGGGAGTGTGTGAGTGAATATTAGTGAGATTGTATGAGAGAATATTAGTGGGAGTGTGTGAGTGAATATTAGTGAGATTGTATGAGAGTATTAGTGGGAGTGTGTGAGTGAATATTAGTGAGATTGTATGAGAGAATATTAGTGGGAGTGTGTGAGTGAATATTAGTGAGATTGTATGAGAATATTAATGGGAGTGTGTAAGTGAATATTAGTGAGATTGTATGAGATTATTAGTGGGAGTGTGTGAGTGAATGTTAGTGAGATTGTATGAGAGAATATTAGTGGGAGTGTGTGAGTGAATATTAGTGAGATTGTATGAGAGAATATTAGTGGGAGTGTGTGAGTGAATATTAGTGAGATTGTATGAGAGAATATTAGTGGGAGTGTGTGAGTGAATATTAGTGAGATTGTATGAGAGTATTAGTGGGAGTGTGTGAGTGAATATTAGTGAGATTGTATGAGAGTATTAGTGGGAGTGTGTGAGTGAATATTAGTGAGATTGTATGAGATTATTAGTGGGAGTGTGTGAGTGAATGTTAGTGAGAGAGTGGGTGACAATGTCAGCGTGTGAGTGTGACAATATTAATGTGAGTGAGTGTGAGAGGCAACATTTCCTGTTCTGGGGTGTAGTTAGATCGAGATTGCTGGGAGTCAGTTCTGTCCTGGATGATAACCTTTCAGTTTAAATTCTGGGCTGTGCCAGTGAGTGAGACAGCGGCAGCAACAGGAGGAGGTCAGAAATCTTACCTGGGGAGAGCCCCATGAGTAACAGCAGCAGGAGGACAAAGTTACTCCACAGCAAGGGCTCCATCCTGGAGAGTGGCACATCAGATCCCTCGCTTCCTCCCTTCCAGCTTCCTCTCTCTCTCTCTCTCTCTCTGTCCTGGTTCTTTCAATATATTCCTCCCTTTCTCTCACTCTGTCCGCTATCCTGATCGAATAAACCCTTCGAATTATCTCCTCTTCCCGGGTTAACCCACACTCTGGGCTCCTGTACTTGGCTTGAATTAGAAGAGTGAGAGAATGTGCCAACTCCTCTCTCTGTCTCTCTCTCTGTCCCTCTCTGCCTCTCTCTGCCCCCCTTTCTCTCTCTCTGTCCCTCTCTCTCTCTCTCACTCCTCTCTCTCTCCCCGTCCCCCTCCCTCTCTGTGCACCCTCACCCCACCCCCTCTCTGTCTCTCTGTGTCCCTCGCTCTCTCTCTCTTTCTTTCTCTCTGCCTCTCTGTTCTTTTCACTCGCTCTCCTTTATATAGCTGAGTTCTCCCAGTTCCTGGCCGTCCCGCCTCCCTTTACCATCGGTCTCTGCTCCTCCCAGGGAAGTAGCTGGACTCAATCTCATTGAGTCACCTTCCCGGAGCAGCCTATCTGGATCACGAAAAGTGGGAGGGAGGACTTCAGCCTTTGAGCAGGAGGTCCAGAGACCACCCCTCCAGCATCCAAATCTCTCCGTTTCTCTCCCTGTGAACGCACACTCGGATTAACACAGAGGTTTGAAAGTGAAGTCAGTGTTGGATGAAATGAAATCAGACATAGCAAATCGTTAGCAATTAAACACTTTCACGAATACTCTCTATTTGTACTTGTGAAATGCACGAGGAAGCCTGAGCTGAGGAAGACATTGATTTTGAGAGAGAGAGAGAGCTCCGGGCAGAGATGGAGCCCTAGTGAGATCAGTTATAAAGGTGCCATCCTGGGGGAGGTAGATTTAAGCCCAAAACATCACTGATCTTACATGGCAATAAACTGTGATGCGGAACAGTCACTGAATTCCCATCGGACCGAACAGTGTAACCTTTAATACCCCATCGGGTGCTGATTCCTAAGGTACAGAATTGTTACAACACAGAAAGGTGCCATTCGGCCCATCAAGTCTGCACCCGGCTCTCCCCAAGAGCAATTCACCTCGTGCCAATTCCCGCCTTGACCGGTAATCTTGCACATTCTTCCTTTTCAGGTAATAGTCCAATTAGACTGAATCTGCCCCGTTCTCACTCTCAGGCTGCAAGTACATCTGGAAAGCAGTCAGAAAACTGAAAAAAAACGAGCATCTAAACCCTAAATATTGGGGCTGAGGGAAAGACAATGGACAAGTGTCTGAATGACCTCTTCACTGTGTAATCCCCCACATTAAATAACATTTTAGAGGTTTGAGCTGGCAATAAACAGAGTAAAAGTGAACTCCTCACACTGAGATCCGGACTCACAGTGAAGGCTTTATATAGATCAGTGATTCTCCAGGCGTGGTCCACCAGCCACTGGTGGTCCAGGAGGGTCCTCCAGCTGGTTCACAGCTGATCCAAAAGGCAAGTCACTGACCGGCAATGCCACAGCCAAGGCCATAAGAGAGGACAGGCCAGAATCCTCAGCACCACCACCACTGGGATAATGTGACACAACCAGAGCAGCTCGTCCAACATGAGTGCCCATGACAACGGATTACAACGAGAAGCAAGATTTAAGTTACTGTTACAACATACAACTGGGAGATATACAGCACTTGTGAAGCTGGAAACAAAGAGAAACCAGTTGACCATGGAGCCAGATGTGAGGCTGAAGCTCTCCAGCTTGGAACCAGACCATCACCTCATTGTCTTATCAAAAGAAACATCATTCTTCTCATTAATTCTGAGCAGGAGTTTTCAGTGAGAGTGAGTGGGCTAGACCCAGTCGATGGTCCATGGAGTCTTTTGTTGGAGCTAACTGATCCACGGACGAAAATGTTTGAGAAGTACTAATTTATAAATCCGTGAGGACTGGTCAGCCAATGAACTCTTCGTTTAGAGAGTGGAGCTCAGAATGAGCTCTTCCTGTCCTGGCTTTTCATGCCTCCTGTTTTATCAACCTCATCTTTATCATGCTCATACACTCTCCATAGGGTTCCACTTGACTGGCCTGTGTTGCATTGTTACATATGTTTAGTTTTGGCAACATTCAAGGGCAGGCCAAGTTTCTTCTGTGCAGAATTTTAGAGATTGTGAGTGGCTTACAAGCCTTGTGCAGGGTGGGCAATGACACTGCAGTCTTCCACAAACTACAGATCATGTCAATCTATGGAAGTCCGTTTAGTTTTGACACGGAGGCAACTGTGGTTAGAGTTTTCCATCTTCCGACTAGGCACTTTACAGCCTTCCGGACTGAATATTGAATTCAACAACTTTAGATCTTGTACTCCCTCCTCCATCCCCACCCCCTCTCCGTTTCTTCCCCCTCCCTTTTGTTTTTTCCAATAATTTATATAGATTTTTCTTTTCCCACCTATTTCCATTATTTTTAAATCTATACCTGTAATGCCCTGTCAGTCTTTCCACCCCACCCCCACTAGAGCTGTACCTTGAGTGTCCTGCCATCCATTCTTAATTAGCACATTCTTTTAGATAATATCACCACCTTTGACACCTCTTTGTTCCTTTGTCTGTGACATCTTTTGATTATCTGCTCCTATCACTGCTTGCTTGTCCCTACAACCATCCCCACCAACTTCTCTCCCCCCCGCCACCGCACCTTAAACCAGCTTATATTTCACCCCTCTCCTAATTTTACTCAGTTCTGTTGAAAGGTCATGAGGACTCGGAACGTCGACTCTTTTCTTCTCCGCCGATGCTGCCAGACCCGCTGAGTTTTTCCAGGTAATTCTGTTTTTGTTTTAGAGTTTTCCACCTCGGCAATATTTAATACTGACAGCAGAGGGCAGTTGATCTTGAAATGAATGGCCACTTGTCAGGTGGATTGTAAATAGTTATGGGGCTCTCACATAACTTTACTTGACCAGACAGTGTCCAGATTGCCGGAAACCGTCTCTCCCACCAGGTCCTGTTCTCTCAACTCTCAAACGACCGATGTTCTGGGGAGGACAAAGAAGACATCAAAGACACACTGAATCTCTCCTTGAAGTGTGGCAAGATTGACATTCATGAATGGGAGGAGCTTGCTACTAAGTGTTAAAAATGACGAGAACTTGCCCATCGAGCTGCATCATGCTTTGAATCCCAACACCTTAATGATGAGGCAGAGCAGCAGCAGAAAAGGAAAGAAAACAAAGCAAATCTTGAACACCGGGACTCACTAATTCGTGGGGCATCCTTCCCCATGTGCCCAAAGATCTGTGGGTTGAGAATTGGCCTGTTCAGTCACATGAAGACCCATTGCAGACCTTGTGACCCTGAGTACATGTCATCCTCAGATTGAGGGACAGGTGACATTGTTGATACTCTCCATCTTTGTCTATCAGTCTTTTCCATTTCAACCTGGATTGTACAACTGATATGATCATCATATCAATAATTTCATGTTTCATTCCCTTTTGCCTGCTTCTCTCTCCCTCTCTCTGTTCCTCGATACCTCCCTTCTTTTCTCCCTCTTTCTCTGTATTCTTTCCCTCTCTCAGATGCTGGTAATCTGCTACGTACCAATGATTTGGTCACACACTTTTTGTCCAGTTAGCAAACATTCTCATCCTGACCCCTCTCAAACTCCCTTGCTTCATTTAAAATGCAATGTTTAAACCCCAAAGTTTCTTAAAATAGAAAAACACTAGTAATTCTACCCGCGCCTGTAGAGTTTCTGAAAGGCAGTCCTTGCAGTGGTTCAGTCACCTCCAGCTCAATCGATAAAGGCTTGAAATAAAACAGAATGTGAGGGGGAGTTTGCTGCAGTTTGTTATCACCCCAGGGGTTCCATGTGTAAAACGGGTTAACAGGATGAGGCCTCAGTCAAAACTCCTCATCAAAATATACATTTCATTCTACAACAATTAACTTCAGAGAAGTCTCCATTTAGCTAATCATCTGTTAACTGCTGCATATTATAAATGATTTAGTGTCTTTCCTCTCAAAATTATGCTGTTTGATTTTAATTCAATTATTATAATGAAGAGATAATGACCCACTTGTGTTTAGTCATTTGGTAGTACAGAACTTACGTATTACTGAAAAAAAGGAGACATTTTCACTCATTCATGGGACATGAGTGTCACTAGTTAGGCCAGCACTTATTGCCCATTCCTAATTGCCCTTGTTCATAATGCATGGAGAATGCGTCATTGATGGTGACTGACAGTTAACAGCCAAGCATTGTTGAAATTTAAACCAGGCAGCTTGACCATAATTGGTCAAGGCATTGACCTGAGGAATGAGTCAGTGAATGGCTATCACTTATTTTGTTTAGCTGAAACAGGCAAAATGTATGTACATATTCTGTCTGCAAAGAACAGGGCCCTGTGTATTAATGTGTGTAGCTTCCAGTACCTGTAAATGCACCACACTGTGAGCCCAACTGACAAGCTTAAGTTGGACACTGTGTTTAAAGGTTTGCAAGCGTGGGCTGCTTGGAGACGGTCTGTGCCTGGGTGGGCTCACAGTGTGGTGCATTTGCATGTACCAGAAGCTACATATATTAATACACATGGCCCTGTTCATTGCAGACAAAAGGAACATGTACACACATTGTGCCTGTTTCAGCTAAACAAAATAAGTGACAGCCATTCACTGATTCATTCCTTAGGGCAATGGCTTGACCAATCAGGGTCATGATGCCTGATTTAAATTTCAACAATGCTTGGCAGTCAACTGTCGGTCACCATCACTGGTGCATTCACCATGGTAATGCCTCTACCAATCAGAGTCCACTTGGCAACCAATCAGCACTCTCTTCACATACAGTATAAATTGTTGTTTTCCCCTTATATTGGTACTTTTGCGAAGTGTCCTAATGAGTGCAAGACAAAAAGCTTCAACATGTCTCTTGTGTTTATATTGCACCTTATCACATCCCTGGAACAATTCCTCAAAAGTCTTCACCCACTGGGCTCAATTTTGACCTTTAGGCTTCCCCAACCCTTGATTTTGACATTTACCAGATGAACTATTGGTGCCACATGGGTGTACCCAGCACGGCTCACCAGATTTGACAAGGGAAAACTGAGCAAAGCTGCCAAATGGTGGGAAGTCCCGTGATGGGCCAGGGTTCCAATTGTAGATACTGGGGGGGTCCCAGGGCAGCAAAGGCCCAGGTTTCTTTGAGGATTCACTCCTGTTCCCTCAGACACCTACCAAAATAATTCAGCACTGACCATGAGCTGGGGTTCTCCTCCCTTGTTGTCCATGGATCCTAACCTCCTCCAGCCTCAAATGGTGAATGTCACAAGATGCCAATTTAATGTCAATAGAGGCCTGTCTCCTGAAGACAGGTGCTTTGGACAGTGGGCAGGTTGTCCTTCAAAGCTGAGTCACTTGCATCACTGGAGTTAATAGGAGTTTGAGTTTCTCAGCCTTCCGATTTGAGGTTGCTACTGCCCCACTAATGGCAAGCAAAGGGAGTGAAAGTGTTGTGACTGATGATAATACTGCACCATAACTGTCAATCACCTACTCTTGTCAGCGATTTAATGTGGCCCATCCACTTTTACGGTTGGCGGAGAGGCTAAACGGCCAGGCAGCCTTCATGTTTTCATTGCAAGCTACATACTGAAGCTGTCCATGTCCAAATGCAGCACGACCTGGACAATATCCAGGCTTGAGCTGACAAGTGGCAAGTAACATTTGTGCTAGGCGATGACCATCTCCAACAACAGAGAACCCAACCATCGGCCCTTGATGTTCAATGGCATTACAATTGCTGAATCCCCCACTATAAACATCCTGGGGGTTACCATTGACCAGAAACTGAACTGGACTAGCCATAAAAATACTGAGAATCCTGTGATGAGTAACTCACCTCCTGACTCTCCAAAACCTGCCAATGTGCAAGGCTCAAGTCAGGAGTGTGATGGAATACTCCCCACTTGCCTGGATGAGTGCAGCTCCCACAACACTCAAGAAGCTTGACACCATCCAGGACAAAGCAGCCGCTTGATTGGCACCCCATCCACAAACATTCACTCCCCCTACCATCAACGTACAGTAGCAGCAGTGTGTACCATCTACAAGATGCACTGCAGGAATTCACCAAGGCTCCTTCGACAGCACCTTCCAAACTCACGACCACTACTATCTAAAAGGACAAGGACAGCAGACACATGGGAACACCACCACCTGGAAGTTCTCCTCCAAGTCACTCACCATCCTGACTTGGAAATATATCACCGTTCCTTCACTGTCACTGGGTCAAAATCCTGGAACTCCCTCCCTAACAGCACTGTGGGTGTACCTACACCACATGGACTGCAGCGGTTCAAGAAGGCAGCTCACCACCACCTTCTCAAAGGCAATTAGGGATAGGCAATAAATGCTGGCCTAGCCAGTGAAGCCCACATCCCAGAAATGAATAAAAAACATTTGGTGGGATGAAATGCCTGAGGTTAAATGAAATAAAAGAGGATGTTTGAGGGGGGATCTGCTATGTAATCTGCTGCCAGGTGCTTGCATTTACAGTACTGTCACAGTTTGCAGCAGTTTATTGAGCTCACTTTATTCCTAATTTACTGCAGCTCCCTGAGGCAGCTCAACAGCAGCCGTCAGCCTTCGGGGAGCGCAAGCCTACACCCTCCCCTCTCTCAGCGCCCGCCCTCTTCCCGCAATCCCCCCCCCACCACCCCCCCGGCAAGACTGAGCCCTTCTCAGCGCGCATTTCACGCTGGCCGGACATTAACTGGCCAACCAGAGTGAAATTGCGTTCAGAGGCCAGTCGTGGACAGAAGCGCATTTTGCATCTGCTTCCGAGCCCACCGGTCACGCCCGTCCAACAAACGTAAGATTTAGGGCTTAGCGGTTCTTGTGAGCTGGGTGCCGGGAGGTCCGGAGGCCCTGCTTGTATACATGCATTTTTAATGAGGCCTTACAATCCTTGAAATGAAGGGAAAGGTTACAAAGAAGTTAGTAGTGAATTTAGAAAAGAAAATCATAAAGTAGAAAAAACTGTGCCGTTGCCTAGTGACAGGGGCCCAGGAACACACAGAGACACAGGGAAAGACAGAAGGGCAGTTCAGTCAGCATGTGTCTACCAAAGAGTGAAGGCAGGCGTTCTAAGCTTTCCAGTAAGAATCCTGCAAGACTGCTGGGGAACTGAGTTTAGGGAACTCATGTGTTTGCTCTGAATTTAAAGTAATAGGGAGTTTAGGTTGCAAGGTTCTTTTGGGTGTCTCAGGGAGAGATACCAGCTGAGGGAAAAGCATCTAGTGAACGCTCAGAAATCTGCCAGGGGAAAGCCGTTTACAACTGTGCCAGCCCACGCAGGAAGCCGTGGTTTGAGATAGTGGAGTGTTGAGTTGGTGGTGTTTCTGGGATAAAAGGAGTAGTGCAAGTTTGAATCATTTTCTGGTGTTTATATTGAAACCTTCCTAACCTTTTTGTCTCGTGTAATATAATTCATTTTTTCTTCTTTAATAAACATTTTATTCTAAAAGTGCACTGGCAGACTCTTGTGAATATGTTCAGTAACTGACCACCATGGTTTCTAACAAAAAAACAAAGTTAGGATCTGTCAAGCCAGGTTTCACTCTGGGATCTGACTTATCCAGTATTAACATCAGCTTGGATCGTTACAACAGTAGAAAAACTGAACAGCGTATCAGTATATAGGGATAAACAGGCCATTTTCAGGATAGCAGGGTGTAACTGGTGAAGTGCCACAAGGGCCAGTGCTTGGGGCTCAGCTATTTACAATCCAAATCAATGACATAGATGAGGGACCAAGTGTAATACATCCAAGTTTGCTGATGATGCAAAGTTACGTGAATAAATAAACTGTGAGGACACAAGGAGGCTGCAAAGGGATGTAAACTGGTTAAGTGATTGGGCAACAAGGTAGCGATTGACTATAATGTGGGGAAGAGTGAAATTATCCACTTTGGTAGGAAGACTGGAAAGCAACATTTTTTTTGCAAGCTGGGAGTTTAGTAACTGCTGGTGTTGTGGGGGATTTGGGTGTCCTTCTACATAAATCACAAAAAATTAACATGCAGGAACAGCAAGCAGTTAGGAAGGCAAACAGTATCATAGAATTATAGAAATTCACAGCATGGAAGGAAACCACTCAGCCCATCGTATCCATGTCAGCCCACATGGAGCCATCTTGCCTGGCCACCTTCACAGATTTGTGGTCATGTACTCCAATGTTCCTCTATTCCTCAACACCTTTCAGTATCCTTCCATTAATTTAGTATTCCTTTGCCATGTTAACCTTCCCCGAAAGCATTAACCCCTACATTCAAGTCCAAATAATTGATATATATACCACAAGAAGCAAGGGACCTGATACTGAGCCCTATGGAACCCCACAGGAACAGCCTTCCAGACACAAGAACACCCATCAACCATTGCCCTTCACCCCTTCCTTCTGAGCCAATTTTAGATCCTACTTGCTAATTTGTCTTGGATCCCATGGGCTTTTACTTCTGTGACCAGTCTGCCATGCGGTATCTTATCCAAGGCTTTGCTAGAATGCATACAGACTACATCAAATGCATCATCCTCATTCACCTTTCTTGTTACCTCCTCAAAAAAATCAATGTAGTCAGAAACAGCCTTCCCTCAACTAATCCATGCTAATTGGCCTTGATTAATCTGTGTTTTTCTAAATGAAGATTTATCTTGTCCCTCAGAATTTTTTCCAGTAGTTTTCTGTTCACTGAGGTTAGATTGTCTGGCTTGTAATTACTTATTCTATCTCTTTCCTTCTTTTTAAACAATGAAGCTGTCCTCTAGTCTTGTGGAATCACACCTATAATCAGAGAAGGTTGGAAAACGATGGTCAGATTTGAAAGATAGGTGTTCACATTGTACTAGAATTTGGCATATTCACCTTAGTCTGGTTCAGTTGAAGCCTGGATAGCGAGAAGATGGTCTTAATGTTACCTGGACTAGCTGGAAGTGGAACTCAGTTTAATCAGACTCAAAAAATCCTGCATCAGACAGCAGCATCCAATGCTAGCACAGTCAGAGAAATCCTCTGTGCAAACATCCTTATACGACTTCTGAAGGAGATAGCTGAAGAGATAGTGGAGGCGTTAGTGGTGATCTTTCAGGAATCACTGGAGTCAGGGAGGGTCCCAGAGGACTGGAAAATCGCTAATGTAACCCCCCTGTTTAAGAAGGGAGTGAGGCAAAAGACGGGAAATTACAGGCCGATTAGCCTGACCTCGGTCGTTGGTAAGATTTTAGAGTCCATTATTAAGGATGAGATTTCAGAATACTTGGAAGTGCATGGTAAAATCGGGCAAAGTCAGCATGGTTTCACCAAGGGGAGGTCACGCCTGACAAATCTGTTAGAATACTTTGAGGAGGTAACAAGTAGGTTACACAAAGGAGAGCCAATGGATGTTATCTACTTGGACTTCCAGAAGGCCTTTGACAAGGTGCCGCACAGGAGGCTGCTCAGTAAGATAAGAGCCCATGGTGTTAGAGGCAAGGTACTAGCATGGATAGAAGATTGGCTGTCTGGCAGGAGGCAGAGAGTGGGGATAAGGGGGTCCTTCTCAGGATGGCGGCCAGTGACTAGTGGAGTTCCGCAGGGGTCAGTGTTGGGACCACAACTTTTCACTTTATACATTAATGATCTAGATGAAGGAACTGAGGGTATCCTGGCTAAGTTTGCAGATGATACAAAGATAGGTGGAGGGACAGGTAGTATTGAGGAAGCGGGGAGGCTGCAGAAGGATTTGGACAGGTTAGGAGAATGGGCAAAGAAGCGGCAGATGGAATACAATGTGGAGAAGTGTGAGGTCATGCACTTTGGTAGGAAGAATAGAGGCATAGACTATTTTCTAAATGGGGAGAGAATTCAGAAATCTGAAGTGCAAAGAGTCCTAGTCCAAGATTCTCTTAAGGTTAACTTGCAGGTTGATGCAGTAGTTAGAAAGGCAAATGCAATGTTGGCATTTATTTTGAGAGGACTAGAATATAAAAGCAGGGATGTGCTGCTGAGGCTTTATAAGGCTCTGGTCAAACCACATTTAGAATATTGTGAGCAATTTTGGGCCCCGTACCTCAGGAAGGATGTGCTGGCCCTGGAGAGGGTCCAGAGGAGGTTCACGAGAATGATCCCAGGAATGAAAGGCCTAACATATGAGGAACGTTTGAGGACTCTGGGTCTATATTCGATGGAGTTTAGAAGGATGAGGGGGGATCTGATTGAAACTTACAGAATACTGAAAGGCCTGGATAGAGTGGATGTGGGGAAGATGTTTCCATTAGTAGGAGAGACTAGGGCCCGAGGGCATAGCCTCAGAGTAAACTTTTAAAACAGAGATGAGGAGAAACTTCTTTAGCCGGAGAGTGGTGAATCTATGGAATTCATTGCCACAGAAGGCTGTGGAGGCCAGGTCATTGAGTGTATTTAAGACCGAGATAGATAGGTTCTTGATTGGTAAGGGGATCAAAGGTTACGGGGAGAAGGCGGAAGAATGGGGTTGAGAAACTTATCAGCCATGATTGAAAGGTGGAGCAGACTCAATAGGCCAAATGGCCTAATTTCTGCTCCTATGTCTTATGGTCTTATGGTCTTATGGACTATTTTCTGGAGCAGTCACTCCGAGGTTGCTAACTCTGATTGGCTGTATTTCTGAAGGTTTCTGACTTCTAACTGCACTCCTGCCATTTATCTATCTTCCAGGTACACTCTCTTCCAACAGCCAACTGGGAAAGGAGCAAACCCAACTGCATTAATTTTGATGGTCAGCGAAACAGCCTTTATTTCCCAGCTCCGATACTTTTATAACTAATAAATGTAAGTGTTCAAAGACAATGAACCTTCCATACTCCTATCATAGACCACTCCCTTGCTCTGTAACCACCTTCAGCCTACAACCCTCCCAGGTCTCTGCTCTCCTCCATATCTGGCCTCTTGCACATCTCCAGTTTTCATCACTCCATCACTGGCACTATACCTTCAGCTACTTGAGCTCTGGAAGTCCCTCCCTAAATCTTTCTGTCTCACTACTTTTCTCCTCTTTTAAGACACTCCTTCAACCCTCCCTCTTTGATCAAGCCATTGGTCACTTGCCTTATTATCTCCTTATAGGGCTTAATGACAAATTTAGTTTGATAATGCTCCTGTGAAGCACCTCAGGATGTTATGCGGTGTAGGTGCTTTATAAATGCAAGCTGTTGTTTATATGCGGTCTTATCTTGCTGGTATCCTTTTCAGTCACTTTTGAGGAAGAGAAGACAAGTACACATGGACCACATGCAAGATTACAACACCCAACACACATAACATTGTTACAAGACCAGGTCATACATATCTATACATTGGATATTAAGATGGACTCCAGACCATAAGAGAAGCTTATGGGAGTTCCGGGTGACGTGTAACATAAGAGAATATTTAATGCCGGCCTGAAATTTGTAACAGTTGCTTTAAAGGTATTGGGTTTCCGTTCTACTATTTATACCAGAATGGAATATGAGCTTTCAGTTTCCATGATTCACAGCTCCATACCAAAGCTTGGAATTTCAGGGATGAAAAATGCCAGCTAGATAATAAGTTAACCATTGGGCATCAGTGAATGCCTTGTATGTCTTTATTACATCTACTTTACATAACTGACTCTGCTAAAGGCAGCAGAGGCATGAATCTCATAATTCCAGAACCCAATCCCAATTCAGAGCACCAGTCTGCAATTTCAGTTTCTATTTTAAAATTAAGGAACAGAGGTAAAGGCAAAGAATGAAGACTGGTACTAAAGTTAAAAAGTGTGGAGAGGAGAGGAGGTAGTTCAGGGAGTGGTGAACAGGGAGTCTTGGATTTTGGAGATCTCCAGATGGCAGAAAGAGGGAGGACTGAAGGAGGTGAAGAAATTCACCACTTTGAAGCCCGGGGAAAGATTAAGTTAGAGTAGGAGATGCTATGGTGATCTTTGATTTCATGAGTGAGGATGAAGGCGAACATATGATGAACAAAATCTTATTCCAAAATTATAAAAGTGAAACTTTCACAAAAAACTGGATCATTGGATCCTCCACATTCTTTCTTTGGCCAGTCTTGACAGCTCAGTGCACAGTTCTATGTGGTTTAGTCCATTTGAATACATGTCTATGAAATCATTAACATTTATTATTGTATTATAACACTGACCAAATGATCTTTCTTAATGATTTTTTTCAGTCACAGTGATGCCTTTCAGAGCTGCCAACCTCAATAAACCAGTGTTAATTAAAAAAAACAAGAGCACATATTCTTCTGCCAATCTTCCTTCTTCAGCTACATTTCTGTCAGCTTCCATCCAGTTATGTTTAAACACTGGCTGAAAGACATATGTCTTGGCTAATCCATTCTTGTTAAATTGTTCAAATTCGCTCTGAGTAAAGGGTCTATTTGCTCGCTGTTCCTGGACCTATCGCTCATTAATGATATTTGGTCCCTATTCCAAGCATTCAGCTTCAGGCTCCAATCTGTTTCCACAGCTCCTCAGCAATAATCAGACTTGACAGCTTGAACAGTTGATATCTATTTGTCTTCTCACTGGGTTTATGCTCATGTTGCCAGTCTCTCGCTGTATCTTCAGCTGATCTTGTCAGAGCTACTTTGGCAACTCCATTCATCATCATCTCTTCATGGATTACAAGATCACTTGAGCTCAGCAATCTTCGCTCCAATGGTTGCACTCTGGCTTCTAAATCAGCAGTTTAGAAGCTCAATTCCTGTTCCTGTGTGCAGTATTGAGGGAAGGCTGCTCTGGTTGAGGTTGATTTTCATCAGTTTGTGTGAATCAAATTGGTCCTTGGGCCTCAGATACATATTCCAGGTGAGTTGACATTTGTTGCTCCTCTCCAGAGGACTTAGGGAAGGGGTTGTGGTCACCACTATCAGCCTAGGAAGGTGTATCCTATCCCCTCTCCCTTGATCTTCATGCTGTAGGCTCTTGAATGCCATCCAGAAGGCCCCAAGGCCAATGACAAGTTTCTCAGTTGCAGATTCCTCTACTCTCCCCTGGTCTCTGCTTCAAAGGTTCAAAATTCTCAGGTTAGGATGAGGGGAATCATCATTGTGGGGCCTAAACCCATGACCTTGAGCTGACCCAGCATTAGCATAGCACAAGAGAATGTGGTGACTCTTAAATACCCTCTGAACAAGGGCAATTAGGGGTGGGCAATAAATGTTAGCCTAGGCTGCAATGCCCACATCCCATGAACAAATAAAAGAGAAGAAGCCAATTCTTGGAAACTACAGGTCAGATAACATACAAGTGGTTAGTTCATCCATCATGCCTATCCAATTAGCCTGATTTCCCTAACTCTCTCCCCATAGCCCTGGAGATCTTTTCTTTGCAAGTACATGTCCAACTCCCTTTGAAAGTTAGAGCTGAAGCTGCTTCAATCAGTGTTTAAATGATTGCAGCTGAGGAGCTGAGTGCAAACTGGGAGATGGTGAGTAGAGGAGCTTAAAGTGTTAATCTTGGTCTTGAAAAATCTAGTCTAGTCTGTAATTGGCAGGAACTGGAAAGTGCAATGTAAGTAGGTGAGGTTTCTTTCTTTCTTCCAGCCTTAGGCAGGATAAACACACTCTGCTGAGAGAGCTGAGTAGTGAATTAGCGAACTGGTTGAACCTGGTTTCTCCAGCTCTAGTTCAGTTTATTATAAATTCAGGGCTTTTCAGGGCAGCTAAGGCAAACAAGTGTAGCTGAGTAACTGAGTGCGTACCTGAAAGTTTGATGAGTGAAGGAAGGAGGTGTTTGTTTCCTTTAGCTTTTGCTACCTTTTTCACCCTTTAGGTATTGGGTCTTACTCTACTACAGGGAAATGAGCTAACTGTTCAGTGAGTATCTGGTAAGTGGTTAAGGTCTATTCCAGTTCTAAAGTTTAAAATAGAATGCAAACTGATGGTAAAGTTAATGAAAAAGGAACATAAATAAGTGAATAATGTAATTAAAACATATTAAGGCTGCAGCATGTGGGAGCTCCTAGATACCAGTGTGATCCAGGGCAAACAAGCCTGCAGTAAGAGTTTGAGGCTTGAGGAGCTTCAGCTCAGAGTCATTGAGCTGGAGGCTGAGCTGCAGACACTGCAACATGTCAGGGAGGGGGAAAGTTACCTGGATGCTTTGTACCAGGAGGCAGTCACATCACTTAGGATAGGGTCTTCTGATTTGGTCAGTGGTCAGGGATGGGAGGATGTGACTGTGAGTGAGGCAGTTAAGGGGACCCAGGAGACAGGAGCGCAGGAGTGTCAGCCTCTGCAATTGTTCAATAGACCTGAGGTTCTCTCAGCTTGTTTGGATGAGAATGAGGGCTACAGGGTGAATAAGCAAACTGACCATGGCACTGTGGTACAGGAATCCATTCAAGTGGGAGGATCAAAAAGGAATGTAGTGGTAGTAGGGGACAGCATAGTGAGGGGGATTGACCTGGTTCTCTGCAGCAAAGAGTGAGAGTCCAGGCAGCTGTGTTGCCTGCCTGGTGCCAGGGTTCGGGACATCTGCTCAGGGCTTGTGAGGAACTTGCAGTGGGAGGGGGATGATCCAGTTGCCATGGTACAAGTAGGTACCAATGACATAGGTAGAACTAGGAAAGAGGTTCTGCATAGAATATGAGGAGCTAGGCACTAAATTAAAAAGCAGAACCTCAAAAGGTTATAATCTCTGGATTATTACCTGAGCCACGTGCAAATTGACCTGGGGAAAATAAGATTAGAGAGATGAATACATGGCTCAAAGACTGGTGTGGAGTGGGTTCTGGCATCAGTGCTGGAGAAAGTGGGACCAGTATTCTGGTGAGCTGTATAACTAGGGAAGTAGAGAGGGTTTTAAACTAAATAGTGGGGGCAAGGGATCAAATTTGGGAAGATGTAGTAAACCAAAGGATAGAGAAAAGACAGGAGAGAATGGTGTTAATGTGGGAAATGATAAACAGACCATGACAGAAAGGGACAGAGACTACAGGGAGTGCAAATCTAAGAGAAAAACAGCAGATAAGGCTAGGGGTTACAAAAATAATAAAAGGACAAACCCAAAGGTTCTGTATCTGAATGCACATAGGAATCAAAACGAAACAGATTAACTGAAAGTGCAAATAGAAATAAATGTGATCTGATAGTCATTACACAGACATAGCTGCAGAATGACATACATTGGGACCTGATTATTGAAGGGTACTTAACATTTAGGAAGGACAGGAAGCTAGAAAAAGGTGGAGGTGTGACTCTGTTAATTAATGATTGTACTGGCATGTTAGAGAGGGTTGACCCAAGTTCAGGAATCCAGGATATAGAAATGGTTTGGGTAAGAATCAGAAACGATAAAGGCAAGAACTCACTTGTGGGAGTGGTGTACAGGCCCCCTAACAGTAACCAGAACATGGTATAAAGGAAGAAATAATGGGAGCTTGTCAGAAAGGTACGGTGATAATCATGGGGGATTTTAATCTGCATATAGACTGGGAAAATCAGGTGGGCAAAAGTAGCTTAGATGAGGAATTTGTAGAATGTTTTCAGAATAGTTTCTGAGAACAGCACATTTTGGCACCAACCAGGGAATAGGCTCTATTAGACCTGATATTGTACAGCAAGATAGGATTAATTATTACCTCATAGTGAAGGTGCCCCTAGGTAGCAGCGATCATAATATGATTGAATTTTGCATTGTTTGAGGGAGAGAAGAGTGGGTCCAAGATTAGTATTTTAAACTTAAATAAGGGCAATTATGAGGGCATGAAAGCAGAGCTAGCTAAAGTGAACTGGCAAATTAGGTTAAGGGGTAGCTCAGTAGAGATGCAGTGACAGACATTTAAGGGAATACTTCAGAATACACATAGTAGATACATGCCAACAAAAGAAGAACATTCCATGGAGAGCACCCACCATACGTGGTTAACGAGAAAACATTAAAAATAGTATCAAACTTAAAGAAAAAGCATGTAATTGTGCAGAGATGGGTGGCAAGTCAGAAGATTGGACGGAATATAAAAAACAGCAAAGAATGACCAGAAGATTGATAAAGAAGGAAAAATCAGAGTACGAGGGAAAGCTAGCTAGAAATATAAAGACAGATAGTAAAAGTTTCTCTAGGGTCTTAAAAGAAGTGGTCAGTGAGATAGTTGATGCGTTGGTTTAAATTTTCCAAAATTCCCTAGATTCGGAGAAGGTTCCATTAGATTGGAAAATAGGGAATGTAGCTACTTCATTCACAAAGGAAAAGACACAAAGCAGGATACTACAGGCCAGTTAGCTTACATCTGTCATGGAGAAAGTGTTAGAAGATATTATTAAAGACATTATAGCAGGGCACTTAGATAAATTCAAGGAGTGGGCATGGTTTTCAGAGCGAGAAATCATGTTTAACCAATTTATTGGAGTTCTTTTGAAGAAGTAACGTATGCTATGGATAAAGCAGAAGGGGGAGGATCCTGTTGTCATGGTACATGACATGGTATATTTAGATTTCCAGAAGGCATTTGGTAAGCTGTCACATAGGAAAATACATCAGAGGTTATTGTGAAAAATAAAAGCTCATGGTGTAGGGAGTAACATATTGGCATGGATAGAAGATTGACTAGCTAACAAGAAACTGAGAGTAGGCATAAATGGGTCTTTTTCTAGTCAGTAAGATGTAACGAGTGGTATGTCACAGGGATCAGTGCTGGGCCTCGACTTTTTACAATTTTTATAAACGACTTGGATGATGGGAGCAGATGGTATGGTTGCTAAATTTGCTGATGACACAATGGTAGGTAGGAAAGGAAGATGTGAAGAGGACATAAGGAGGCTACAAAGGGATACAGATAGGTGAAGTGAGTGGGCAAAGACCTGGCAAATGGAGTATGATGTGAGAAAGTGTGAAATTGTCCATTTTGGCATGAAAAATAAAAAAGAAGCATATTATCTAAATTGTGAGAGATTGCAGAGCTCTGAGGTGCAGAAGGATCTGGGTGTCCTCGTGCATAAATCGCAAAAAGTTAGTATGCAGGTACAGCAAGTAATTAGGAAAGAATGTTATCATTTATTGTGAGGGGAATTAAATAGAAAAGTAGGGAGAAAGCAAAATACTGCGGATGCTGGAAATCTGAAATAAAGACAAAAAAATGCTGGAAAGACTCAGCAGCTCTGGTCGCATCTAGAGAGAGAAACTGAGTTATCATTTTGAGTCTGTATGACTCTTCTTCAAAAGTAGGAAGGTTATAGTTCAGTTGTACAGGGCATTGGTGAGACCACACCTGGAGCACCGTTTACAGTATTGGTCTCCTTATTTAAGGAAGGATGTAAACGTGTTGGAAGCAGTTCTGAGAAAGTTTACTAAACTAATATCTGTATTGGGTGGGTTGTCTTATGAGGAAAGGCTGGACAGGTTAGACTTGTATCCGTCGGAGTTTAGAAAAGTAAGAGGCGACTTAATTGAAACATATAAGATCCTGAGGGGTCTTGACAGAGTGAGTGTGGAGAGGATGCTTCCTCTTGTGGGAGAATCTAGTACCAGGGGCCACTGTTCTTAAAATAAGGGCTTGCCCATTTAGGACAGATGAGGAGAATCTTTTTCTCTTAGAGTTTTGTGAGTCTTTGGAACTCTCTTCCTCAAAAGATGGTGGAAGCAGCATCTGTGAATGTGTTTAAGGCAGAGGTGGATAAATTCTTGATTAACGAGAGGGTGGACGATTATCGGGGGTAGGCAGGAGGGTGGAGTTGAGGTTACAATCAGATCAGCCATGATCTTATTGAACGGTGGAGCAGGCTCGAAGGGCTGAGTGGCCTCCTCCTGCTCCTAATTCATATGCATGTGCATACGTATGTAAATATAACTGGATGGAAACTGACAGAAATGTATCTGAAGGAGGATAGTTGGCAGAAGAAAATGTGTTTTTATTACAGCAACAACTTGATTTATATAGCACCTTTTTAATATAGTAAAATGACTCTTCACAGGAGGTTATCAGACAAAATTTGACACTGTACTGAGCTACACAATTAGATATTAGGACAGGTGATCAAAGTCTGGTGAAAAGGCAGCACACCCCAGAACTGACCATGGCTGTTTGTGGGATCTTGCAGTGTATAAGATGACTGTCATGTCAAAGTGAAGTGCCTTGAGATGTGGCCTGGTGATGGGATAAGACACCTTTATATAATTAGAAGCCTCCGTATGTTCAGTGATGGAGCTTTCTGCTGTCCTTTTTACCATTTAAACTTTGTTTCATTACGCCTGACTTCCCTTGACTACTGGTCATGAGATATTTACATCACTAAAAGCTGCTCAGTGGCCCTCATGATTTTTTAAAATGTTTTATTGAGCACAATCTTCCACATGCTCCAGTGCACACTGTGAGGAAAAGCAAGAAGAACAACAAGGAACATAACAGGAAAGGATAACGCAAAACAGGGACGCTTATGTCCAAGAGATCAATGTTACACAAAGCCTAGAGAAGTACAGAAACCGCAAAGGTCAAATCAAAAATTAAATTAGGAAAGCAAAGAGAGGACATGAAAAAAATATTGCCAAGTTATATTATGATAGCAGGGAGAGGCCATATAAAATAAAGAGTATAATTCTAAAGGGGGTGCAGGGGCAGAGGGACCTGGGGGAATATATGCGCATAAATCATTGAAGGTGGAAGGACAGGTTGAGAGAGCAATTAATAAAGCATATGGTATCCTGAGCGGAGCATAGAATAAAAAAAAAAATATACTTTATTCATAAAAAATCTTCAATCACATTCAAAACCATTTCAAAAACAACATTACAAGGGTACAATCCAGGTTAAACTTTTACAAAATGTATCAGCAGGTGCATCAGTACAAACAATATTACAATCATTTACAGCCTTTCATTTTGATCTGTACAGCCCGAGGGGCTCTAAACAGTTCCCAGTCTCTCGGTGCGCTGTGGTAGAAAGGTCTTAGACAGCGACCCTTCCCCATTGCGCCTTTGCGGCAGCTGCCCCAAGCTTTAGTGCGTCCCTCAGCACGTAGTCCTGGACTTTGGATTGTGCCAGTCCGCAACAATCGGTCGGGGACAACTCTTTGTGCTGGAAGACCAACAAGTTTCGGGCAGACCAAAGCGCGTCTTTCACCGAGTTGATGATCCTCCAGCTGCAGTCGATGTTTGTCTCGGTGTGTGTCCCTGGGAACAGCCCGTAGAGCACAGAGTCCTGTGTCACAGAACTGCTCGGGATGAACCTCGACAGCAACCACTGCATCTCTCTCCAGACTTTCTTTGCAAAGGCACAATCCACAAGGAGGTGAACAACGGTCTCTTCCCCACCACAGCCACCTCGAGGGCAACGTGCAGAGGGGGTGAGACTCCTGGCGTGTAGGAAGGATCTGACGGGGAGGGCCTTTCTCACCACCAGCCAAGCTACGTCTTGGTGCTTGTTGGAAAGTTCTGGCGATGAGGCATTCTGCCAAATGACTTTGACAGTCTGCTCGGGGAACCATCCCACAGGGTCCACCCTCTCCTTTTCCCTCAGGGCCTCTAGGACGTTACGTGCTGACCACTGCCTGATGGACTTGTGGTCAAAGGTGTTTTTCTGCATAAATTTTTCCACCAGGGACAGGTGGTACGGCACGGTCCAACTACTTGGAGCGTTCCGCGGCAGCGTGGCCAGACCCATCCTTCGCAACACCGGGGACAGGTAGAACCTCAGCACGTAGTGACACTTGGTGTTTGCGTACTGAGGGTCTACGCACCGCTTGATGCAGCCGCACACAAAGGTGGCCATCAGTATGAGGGCGATGTTGGGCACGTTTTTTCCCCCTTTATCTAGAGGCTTGTACATCGCGTCCCTGCTGACACGATCCATTTTCGACCTCCAGATAAAGCGGAAGATGGCTCGAGTGATCGCCATCGCGCAGGAGTGTGGAATGGGCCAGACCTGCGCCACGTACAGCAACAGCGAGAGTACCTCACACCTGATGACCAGGTTCTTACCCGCAATGGAGAGGGAGCGTCGCTCCCACATGCCCAGTTTCCTTTTCACCATAGCCACTCGCTCCTTCCAGTTTCTAACGCATGCCCCGGTCCCTCCGAACCATATCCCCAGCACCTTCAGGCCGTCAGCCCTGACAGTGAAGGGGACAAAGGATCGGTCAGCCCAGTTCCCAAAGAACATGGCCTCGCTCTTCCCACGATTTACCTTGGCTCCCGAGGCCAGTTCGAACTGGTCGCAGACGTGCATCAGTCTGCGCACCGACAGCGGATCCGAGCAGAAGACGGCGACGTCGTCCATGTACAGGGAGGCTTTTACCTGAGTGCCTCCACTGCCTGGGATCGTCACTCCTCTTATGCCCGGATCCTTCCTGATGGACTCGGCAAAGGGTTCTATGCAGCACACGAAAAGGACAGGCGAGAGAGGACAGCCCTGCCTGACTCCAGATTTAATCGGAAAGCTATCTGTTTCCCACCCATTGATTGAGACTGCGCTACTGATGTTAGTGTAGAGCAGTTGGATCCAATTTCGAATTCCCTCCCCAAACCCCATTTTGGAGAGCACATCCCCCATGTAGGTGTGCGATATTCTGTCAAAGGCCTTCTCCTGATCCAAGCTGATGAGGCAGGTATCCACACCCCTGTCCTGTACATAGGCAATCGTATCCCTGAGCAGCGCCAGGCTGTCAGAGATCTTCCTGCCTGGCACAGAGCAGGTCTGGTCAGGGTGAATCACCAATTCCAGAGCGGATTTGACCCGGTTGGCGATGACCTTGGACAGAATCTTATAGTCCACATTCAACAGTGAAATGGGTCGCCAATTTCTAATTTCCTCCCTTTCCCCCTTGTGCTTGTAGATGAGGGTGATGATGCCTTTCCTCATGGATTCTGACATGCTGCCGGCCAGGAGCATACTCTCGTACACTTCTAGCAGGTCTGGGCCGATCAAGTCCCACAGAGCCGAATACAACTCCGCCGGCAGGCCGTCGCTTCCGGGGGTTTTACTCTTCTCGAAGGACTCGAGGGCCTTAGTCAGTTCGTCAGGAGTTAGCGGTTTGTCTAGGCTCTCCCGCGTACTGTGGTCTAAGACCTCCGTGATAGAGGACAGGAAGGACTGGGAGGCCGTGCTGTCCGTGGGCTTCACGTCATACAGACCGGCATAAAAGGATTTGCTGATCCTCAGAATGTCGGACCGTGATGACTTTACTGAGCCGTCTTCTTCCTTCAGGCTGCTGATCACAGAGCGCTCTCTGTGTACCTTTTGGAAGAAGAAACGTGAGCACGTCTCATCCTGCTCCACGGAGCGGACTCTGGAACGGAAGATGATCTTGGAGGCCTCCGAGGCAAAGTGCGAGGCTTGCTGGCCCTTCACCTCTTGGAGCTCCTCCTTGACATCGACCCCCATCGACTGCAGCCGGAGCAGATTCTGCATCTTTTCCTGGAGTCGGGACATTTCCCTCTGCTAGGAAAATATGATGAACGTGTATAAAACACTGGTTTGACCTTAACTGGAGCATTGTGTCCAGTTCTGGTTGCCACACTTTTTAGGAAGGGTGTGAAGGCATTTGAGTACAGGAAAGATTCATTAGAATAGTTCCAGGGGTTAGGAACATCAGTTATTCAGATAGTTTGGAGAAGCTGGAAGTGTTCTCCTTGGACAAGAGAAGGTTGAGAGGAAATTTGATAGAGGTATTCAAAATCATGAGGTGCCTGGGCAGAGTAGTTAGGGAAAATCTCCTTCCATTGGTGGAAGGATTGAGAACCAGAGGACAACAATTTAAAGTGATTGTCAAAAGAAGCAATGGTGACTTGAGGAAAAATCTTTTCCTACAGTGATTAGTCATGATCTGGGATGCACAGTCTGAGTGTGTGGTGGAGGTAGATTCAATTGTATCTTTCAGAAGGAAACTGGATGATTATCTGAAAAGGAAAACAGTTTCAGGGCTAAGGGGAAAGGCAGGGGAGTGGCACTAGGTAAATTGTTCTTACAGATAGCTGGTACAGACATGATGGGCTGAATTACCTCTTCCTGTGCTGTAACCATCCTATGAAAACCTGAAGATGTTTTATAAATACATAGAGAAGAAAAAGAGAACCTAAGGAAAGAACGAGGGCTTATTTGAAAACAAAAGGTTACATTTATAATATAATAAAACAAACCGAGGCATTTCACAAGACTATTGTGTATTGAGGTGGAAATTTTGGGCAAGATTCTCAAAGAATGTTTTGCATCTGTCTTTACAAAAGGGTGGGCACAGACGATGCAAACATTGTAGCTGAGGAGGAGTGTAAAATATTGAATGGGATAAACCTACCATTAATTGTGGCATATAAATTGACCTATGAAGCTTCAAAACATCCAAAAACAAATTCTGCCCATAAGAGCAGAACCAGGTGAGAGCAGCCCCAACCAGCTGGACGATATTAGGGAGGTTTTGGAGGAGGATGCTGTGGTCAGCTGCGTCAAAGGCTGCAAACAGGCCGAGAAGGACAAGAAAGGTGTTGGAAAGGGCGGAGCGGTGAGGCGATAAAGACCATACCCCTGATTTTGCCACCGGGTCCACAGAAGACCAATCCTGAAAGCTCAGCATGGGCCTTGGGCGTCTTAACTCCTGGGGCCTCAAATAAATCGTTTTGAACTGCCCCACCACCCCACCACCCCTCCTCAAAGTCATCAGATGGGAGCAGGAATTGGGCTGAACTGAATACAATTCTCCCGGTGAAAGATGGATAAGTCTGCTCACTGTAAAAAGAATATAGAGGTCCTGTACAAAGAGATTTATGAAGATGATACCAGAACCGAGAGAGTAAAGCTATCAGGAAAGGTCGAACGTGTTGCAGCTTTTTACTTTAATACAGTTAAGACTTTGAGGTGAGCTGATAGAGGTCTCTAAAATTATGAATGTGTTGGATAGGGTAGATGTGGGGAGACTGTTTCCTTTTAAACTGGAGCATGAATACAAGATAGTTATTCATAAATCCAATAAGGAAAAAAGGATAAAATCTTTACTTAGTGAGTGGTTGGAATGTGGAATTCACCACCACAGGAAGTAGTCGTTTGGTATACAGAACTTGAGTATTGCTGAAAAAAGAGACATATCAAAGCTTATTGTCCTAGGAAATATCCTGATAAGTGCAAGATGAAAATCTTTGACATATCTATTTTTTTCAGCAATACTACAGGAAGTGGTTGAGCTAATTATATTAGGGCCAGAATCCTGGGGTCGGCGTACAGGGGAGGGCCCTGCTCACCAACATGTAAAATGATGCAGGGTGACGTTGGGTGTGCGTCGCTACGTCACCGTGTGTCATTCCAATTATCAGTTTGGCAGGCGCACACCGGAGTCGGCTGCGCGCCCGTTGAACTAAGGCCATTTAAATAGTAATTGAAATACTTAATGGAGCTTCCTGTCCAACCTTAAGGTTGGCGGGCAGGCAAAGAGCCCAGGCATTTATCATGAAATCTCATTCACGGGCGGGATGAGGTTTCATGAAGTGTTTATAAATTGAATGGAAGCTTTTATGAAAGTTCATTGACATGTCCCAGCTCATGTGACACTGCCACATGAGAGGACATGTCTTAAATTTTTTTTCCTTTATTAAAATTTTTTAAAATCAAACTAATCTCCCTGAGGCAGCTGTGTGCTGAGGGGTCAATTACCAGGGGGCATAGATTTAAGATGATTGGGAGAAGGATTAAAGGGAACATGAGGAAAACCTTTTTCACCCCCAGAGGGTGGTGGGTGTCTGGAACTCACTGCCTAAGTTGGTGGTTGAGGCTGAAACCCTCAACTCATTTAAAAGGTACCTGGATCTGCATCTGAAGTGGTGTAAACTGCAAGGCTCAGACCAGGTTCTGGAAAGTGGGATTAAAATGAGCGGCTAGTTAATTTTTTCTCTTTTTGGCTAGTGCAGACGCGATGGGCTGAATGGCCTCTTTCTGCACCTTTTTTATGGTTCTGTGGATTGCTGTGCAAAAAGCTAACGTGGATTTTATGGACCAAATAGATTCCTTTTGTGCTGTAATGACTATGACAATTTAATCTGTTTCTTATATTCTCCTTCCGACTCACCATTTTCATTAATTGTTTATTCCAGTCCCTGTGTTGGATTATTTATCCTCTTCTCTCTGCTGAATCTCAAGTTGTAATCTCTCTTGTTCTCCACCAAGCTCAGTCTTGCAATTAAAATTTTGTTTGGATGTAACATGATTACTTGCTTTCCACTTTTACCCACCTTCTGCCTTTTTTTTTAACTATGAATTCTTCCATCTAATTTCTTCTGTCCCGTAAATCTACCAGACTCCGCCCTTGCCCTCCAGAGTTAGTTTATTGTTTTGTACGATGACCTGAGTTCCTGTTTTAGGTTTCTCTATTAATTTTTTTCAGAGATTCACTGCTTATTCCAGCTTACAGCCAGAAAATTATCAATATGTTCTGACATCTTTAAATCACGAGGATTTCTTTAATCCTTGATTAATCTTCTGTGATCAAATCACTGAGGCTGTACTAAACCTGGACTTGTCAGATATCTGACTTTAATGATGCAACCTTTCCCTTTTCCCTGTAGAACTATTCAGGGATAAGAAATAAATCAGCCACAGTGAAGTGGGCTGGACTATTAATGAATAAACTCACATACAGTGCAAAAAGTGTTCAAAGAAATAATTGGTGCAATGAAATAGACAGCACTTTCCCTGCAGAAAGCAAAAATCTTCACTCTCGAGGTTAAACAAATGAAGAAGAGACAGAATCAAGCTAAAAGAACAGGATTACACAATGTTGGGGAAAGGGGACTGCATGAACTACAAAAGGATACAAAGAAAGTAGCAAAGTGGAAACTGATATTATGAGAAAATACCTTTCAAAGCATTTTTTGTTCATTTATTCATTCACAGGATGTGGGCATCGCTGGCTGGGCCAGCATCTATTGCCCATCCCTAGTTGTCCTTGAGAAGGCGGTGGTGAGCTGCCTTCTTGAACCGCTGCAGTCCATGTGGTGTAGGTACACCCATACTATCAAAGCTAATAGCTTCTCCACTATCAAAGCTAATAGCTTCTCCTATAAATGCTCAAGTGCTTTACAGCCAATGAAATACTTTTTGAAGTGTAGTCACTTTGGTAATTACTAATGTTGAACTTGCAACAAAAAATATGCACACAGCAAGCTCCTACAAACAGCAATGTGATAATGGCAAGTTTTAGTGATGTCAGTTGAGGGATAAAGATTGAGTAGGGAACCAGGGAGAACTTCCCTACTACTCAATGAAATATACCATAGGATATTTACACCCACCTGAGAAAGCTGATGGGTCTCTCGGTTTGACTTCTTATACAGAAGATAGGATTTCCGACATTTCCGACTCTCTCTCTCTACTGCACTGGGAGTGCCAGCTGGATAATGTGCTTAAGTTTCGGGAGTGGGGGGTCAAACTCATGACCTTTGGACTTAGAGGTGAGGGCAGTACCCACTGAGCCACAGACACCTGCCTGTTTAATGCTGTAACACCAGGCTGTAGTGGCTGATGAATCTGATGGATCAATAACCATCACACAACAGGAGGATTTTAAGTAGCTTATGCTATCCGCCTGCTTAAACAACAATTATATGGATTCTGCAAATCTTCAGCCTCTGGCGAGCAATTTCAACCTGTGCTTTCTAACAGCCCATGCCCCATTTTAGGGCCACACTTGCATCACTTCCCATTCTTGTCATGTTCCCAGCAGGTTAATTATACACACTTTCTCTCATTTTTATCCCCTCTGTGGCTGACTTCACTGTCCGCACATCCCCACCCACATCCTCTGCTCCTCTGAGATGGGATCACATCTCGCTCCCACTATCAGTGAGATTTGGAAACAAGGATGACAATTTTTAAGCTTGAGGTGTTACCAGATTGAAAGTGAATGTGGGTAAGCAAGCACAGGGACTTGGTGTAAGATACAGGCAGGTGGAGTTTTGAGGAACTCAACTTTATGTTGGATGGAAGGCAGGAGGCTGTCCAGGTGAGCACTGGAATTCCCCCTTCCCCCACCCCCCCACACACTTTTCTCTGACCATGGTTGGCCCAGAACCACCCCCCCTGACTTCCACCCCCAGAAAATGAAAGGTCTGAAAGGGGCGTCAGTTACTTGGGAATTTTGCCCCTTTTTGTTTAAGGCCTGTTTGTCTCTGAATCTCTCCTTCCCTCTCCCACAAAATTGACACATTTTAAGCCCCAACCTGCAAAACAAAGCAAATCAAAAAAATTCACTCCCGGTATCGTCCACACCCAACTCCATTTATACTACACAGCACAGGCCATTCAACACAATGGGCTGAATGGCCACCTTCTGCACCATAACAATTCTATGGGAAAATGTTTCCCCCTGTCCGGGGGTGGGGAGGGGAGTGTGGGATCGGGCACGGGCAGGCGCACCTCCGATTGGTGTCCCCGATTGGGGGCATGCCGCCATTTTACATGGGTGGGCCAATTAAGGCCCGCCCAGTGTGACATCAGCCAGGAAGCTCTATGCACTCCCTGTGCGGGCAGGGGGGAGGATTCCCTCAGCCGGGAGTGCATGCGTGTGAAATAGCGCACAGATCTCCCTGAGACTAAGTGCTGCCTCGGGGAGATCGGCTCCGAATTAAAATTTGCAATAAAAATGTTAGAAAAATTTCCCCGACATGTCCCCTCATGTGACGCTGTCATGTGACATGAGTTGGGAAATGTCCATAACTTTACCTGAAACCTTTATTAAAAATTTAAAAGCCTTCATCAAACTTCATCCCGCCCGTGGATGAGGTTTCATGTTTTTTCAGAAGCCCTCCAGGGCTCCCGGCCTACCCGCCAACCCTAAGGTTGGACGGGCAGGTCCATTAATGATTTTAATTAGTTTTTCAATGGCCTCAATAGGCTGTTGACAGGTCGGTCGGCGCACAGCTGACCCGGCTGTGCCCCCGCTGACCTGAAATGGAAATGACGCAGGGTAACGTCGGGATTTCCACCCAATGTCATCCCGCAACATTTTACGCGTCGGCGAGTGGGCCCCGCCCCCCCTTACCGACTGGAAGATCCTGTCCTATGATTCAGCCCAATTAGCTTCCGTTGGCGTTTATACTCCAAAATAATCTCCTCCCATTCCACCTTTTCAGTGAACTTTTCTACCCCCATTTCCCTCATGTACTCATCCAGTTTCCTCCTGGAAACATCTAGGGGAGAATTTTGCCCCTGTTTGTGGGGAGGGGAGGGCAGTTGGACGGGAGCAGGTGTGGGCAGGGCCAGTTAAGGCCCGCCCAGCGTGACGCACACCCAGAAGCACTGAGTGCTCCCTCTGCGGGCTGGGTCTGGGACCCTGCTCGATTCCCGTAACCTTGCAAGTTTATTTTCCTCTTGTGCTCATCCAATTTCCACTTGAAATCATTGGTCACCTCCCTTTCCATAGCCCTTATGAGTTCCAGGTCACTACCGCTCATGTTAAAGTGTTCTTCCTCACACCACCCCTTCATCTCTTGCCTAAAACTTTAAATCTGTGCCCCCTTATAATATCATCTGATAGAAACAGCTTTTCTTTGTCTACTTTTGTTAAACCTGTCATAATTATATACCTGTCTATTAAGCCATCCCTTAATCTCTCCTTTGCTCCAAGGAGAAAAACCCCAGCTTCTCCAACCTAACCTTGTAGTTAAAATCCCTCATCCCTGGAATCATTCTGGTAAATCTCTTCTACACCCCTTCAAGGAACCCCACATCCTTCCTAAAGTGTGGTGGCCAGAACTGGACACAATACTCTAGTTGGGGCCTAACCAAAGCTTTATGAAGGTTCAGCATAATTCCTTCCTCTTGTACTCAATGCCTTTATTTATGAAACCCAAGGCCCCATATGTATTGCTAACCACTTCACAATATGGGTCCTGCCATCTTCAAAGGTCGATGCAGGTACCTGAGATACCTGCTTAATTGGCACCCCATCCACAAACATTTACTCCCTCCACCACTGGCGCACAGTGACAGCAGCATGTACCATCTACAAGATGCACTGCAGGAGTTCACCAAGGCTCCTTAGACAGCACCTTCCAAACCCACGACCACTACCATCTAGGATAGGAACACCACCACCTGGAACTTCCCCTCCAAGTCACTCGCCATCCTGACTTGGAAATATATCACCATTCCTTCACTGTCGCTGGGTCAAAACCCAGGAACACCCTTCCTAACAGTGCTGTGGATGTACCTACACCACAGGGACTGCAGCGGTTCAAGAAGGCAGCTCACCACCACCTTCTCAAGGGCAACTAAGGATGGGCAATAAATGCTGGCCCAGCCAGCAAGGCCCACATGCCATGAATGAATTTTTTTTTAAAAATTGCCTCTCCTGATCCCTTCTGCCAAAATGCATCATCCCACACTTCTTTGTATTAAATTTCATCGGAATCTTGTCTGCCCATTCTACTAGTCTATCTATGTCCTGTTGCAGTTGATTGGTATCATTCTCATTGTCAGTCACATAACACTGATTACAAAGAACTCATTAAATATTCTAGCCTTACCCATGTCTCTAAGCGTATATCACCCTCTTTGTTCCTAATAGGACCCATTCCACCTCTTACTACCCACTTGCTATTTATATGTCGCTAGAAGATTTTTGAGTTCCTTTTTATGTTAACCGCCATTCTATTTTCATATTCTCTCCTTGCCACTCTTATTTTCCTCTTCACTTCTTTCAGCTTATTGTATCTGACCTGGTTGTCACTTGAAGAATTCATCTGACATGCATTATACACCCTCTTTGGTTTCTTTCTTTACCTGGCATGTGTCTCACTCTTTTTTAGTTTCATCCATGTCTACAGAGTAAAATCTAAATTAATTAGATGTTTATATGTGAACAAAGCAACAGAAGGAGGCCTTTCAACCTCAAGACTGGTCTTTCAGTTAGATCATTGCCAATTTGCAGCTCAAATTCATTTACCTGCCTTTGTAACATATTGATACACACTTTGAATAACACGTGAAATCTGTGTGGGCTCCGTCTACACTAAAGACATTATAACTATCACTCCAAAAAGAAGACTCAGTATCAAACCAATAGATAGTAACCTGGATTGTTTGTTCCTGTGCCAAACCAAACTAACTGCTGTGTTTGGTACAGCTGAGCTATTTCATATGTTACCATCTCATCAATGTGACACAGCTTGCACACAAACCCCTCTAGCCTCCATACCCTTCATTCTATGGAAGGCAGGTGCCCAATACTGTCCTCCTTCATACTGATGTTACAGCACTTGACTCTGACGGAGTACGACATTAATAGGAACATTGGTGCAGGAGGAGGTCATCAACATTGATACACTCAATGACATGTTGTACAAGACAATGCCATTCAACACCGTTTACTTGCAGAAGTTAATATTGACCTGAAGTGCACCATGAAGATAACGTTAGCAATGGAGAGTGCTGAGAGGGACTCGCAGGCAAGTGTGCAACATGGCGCCGCTCTTTAGTTGGGGTGGGAACCTGCCGCCCAGGGTGGCTCGAAAACCTGCGAGACAACCACAAAGTGGGAAGCAGTCTGTACCGTTCAAAAAATGAAAAGCGATTCAGAAATTAATTTGTTACCAATGTAGGGGTAACCATGTACTGGAAATCTGCAGATTTAAAGAGGCAGAATGCCACTACTGTCACAGGAAAGGGCATGTTATAAATCAATGCAGGGCCAAATCAAGACAGCCAATCAGACCAAGATGATTGAAGTGCACAATTTAAATGACCAGAAGCTGCTGATACTGACATCTATTCCCTATACAATGTCAAAACAGTGAAAGCTGAACCAATCACCGTCACCCTTCAAGTAAATGGGAAGCTTCAAGTCATGGAGGCTGATACAAGAGCATTCTCCACAGTGGAGGGAGAACGCACATTTAAATAAGCGAAGGTAACCAGTCACTGAATCTGGAGCAAACCACGACTCAGCTGAAGACGTACACTGGAGAGCCAATACAGGTGAAAGGTATCACCTCTGTACCTGTATCCTTTAGGTAACAGGCAGCCCAACTTCTAGTAATTGATGTAACAAGTGAAGAACCCAGCCTTCTGGGCTGTGATTGATTGAGAGAAATTAAGCTCAACTGGTCAGAAATTTTTCAAATTAGAACAGGAAAAATTCCTGAGCTGTTTTTTTTAAAAAAAAGTATGACAGTGCATTCCATGATGAATTGGGAAAGATAAAAGGCCTACAAACTAAAAGATAAGTAGATTTGAAGGAACACCCCAGTTTTTTTAAGGCAAGGCCTGTGCCTTATGCCCAAAAGGAGAAGGCGGGTGCAGAATTGTGCTGCTTAGAGAAGTTAGGAATAATCCATCTAGTCCAATTTTTGAATGGGCAGCACCCATAGTCCCTGTGATGAAACTAGACCAAACTATTCACATTTGCAGAGATTACAAGTTAATTGTGAGGCTGCTAAATTAGACAAATATCCTATCCCGAGGATTGAAGATTTGTACGCTAAGTTTTCTGGAGGAAAATCCTACACCAAACTGGACATGAGCCATGCAGACCAATAGCTAGAGCTGGACAACACATCTAGAGGGTATGTAACCATCAACACACAAAAAGACCTGTACCAATATACACGCCTACCCTTTGGTGTATCATCTGTTTATGCGGTTTTCTGAAGAACCATGGAAAGCCTACTATAAGGAGTACCCCGAGCAGCAGTGTACCTAGATGATGTCTTGATCACAGGATCAACAGAAGCTGAACATTTGGCCAACCTAGAAGAGGTTTAAAGGAAATTTTTGGAAGCTGGTGTGCGATTTGAAGAAAGAGAAGTATACTTTCCAAGAGACTGAAGTCACCTATCTGGGTCACTGAGTGGATGCCCAAGGGTTGCATCCAGTAGAGGAGAGTCAGGTCAATCACAGAAGTACCCTCCCCTACCAGTGTCATTGAACTCAAGTCTTTTTTGGGCATGAAAAATTATTACGGTTGCTTCTTGCCAAATTTGGTGGTGGTTGGTGGTGGTGCAATAAGAAGCTTTTAGTACATTATAATCAATCAAAACAATTAATATTAACCGGTGACGCATCTCCCTATGGGGTGGGAGCAGTGCTGTCACACAGGATGGGAGATGGTTCTGAAAGGCCAATAAGATATGCCTCCAGAACCCTCTCTGCAGCCAAGAAGGGTTACTCACACAACTTGAAAAAGAAAGCTTATCTGTAATATTTGGAGTAAAAAGTTCCATCAACATTTGCAAGGTCGACATTTCACCATAGTGTCAGATCACAAGCCACTGCTGGGTTTATTTATTTTAAAAAAGGCAATTCCGCCAATAGCCTCTGCTAGAATTCAAAGATGGACTTTGGATTTGTTGGGATATGAATACACGTTTATGCACCATCTAGGTGTACATATTGCAAATGCAGGCAGTCTCCAGTCGTCTTCTGTTACCAGATTACATTATACATATACATTATCCTTATACATTTACATGTCCTTATATATATCCATTATACATGCTCCTGTGCCTCAAGAAGTTGGATTTGTGTTAAATTTCCTGAACTCCTCACCAGTCTGTGTGAAACAGATAAAGAATTGGACAAAAATAAAAATACCTGGGAAAAACTCAGCAGGTCTGACAGCATCTGCGGAGAGGAACACAGTTGACATTTTGAGTGCGAATGACTCTTCAACAGAACTAAGGAAATAGAGAAATGAGGTGAAATATAAGCTGGTAGGTGGGGTGGGACGTGGAGCTGGACAAGGGGCCAGTGATAGGGGGAGACAAAGAAGAGATTGCCAAAGATGTCATAGACAAAAGGACAAAGGGGTGTTGACGGTGGTGATATTATCTAAGGAATATGCTAATGAGGACATTAAGGGTAGCAAGCAGGACAAGCTAGTGGCAGATGGCCCTAGTGGGGGTGGGGTCCGGGGAAGGGATCGAAATGGGCTAAAAGATGGAGATAAAAAATAGATTATAATAAATTTTTAAATAGGTGGGAAAAATATATATTTTTTTCAAATTATAAATTATTGGAAAAAGGGGGATCGGAAAGGGGGTGGGGATGGAAGAGAGAGTTCATGATCTGAACTTGGTGAACTCAATATTCAGTCCGGAAGGCTGTAAAGTGCCTAGTCGGAAGATGAGGTGCTGTTTGCCCAGTTTGCGTTGAGCTTCACTGGAACATTGCAGCAGGCCAAGGACGGACATGTGGGCATGAGAGCAGGGTGGTGTGTTGAAATGGCAAGCGACAGGGAGGTCTGGGACATGCTTGCGGACAGATCGAAGGTGTTCCACAAAGTGTGCATTTGGTCTCTCCAATGTAGAGGAGACCGCATTGGGAGCAGTGAATGCAGTAAACTAAATTGAGGGAAGTGCAAGTGAAATGCTGCTTCACTTGAAAGAAGTGTTTGAGCCCTTGGACGGTGAGGAGGGGGGAAGTAAAGAGGCGGGTGTTGCACCTTCTGCGGTTGCATGGGAAGGTGCCAAGGGAGGGTTTGAGGTGTAGGGGGTGATGGAGGAATGGACCAGGGTGTCCCAGAGGGAACCATCCCTGCAGAAAGCCGCTGAGGGGAAGGGAAGATGTGTTTGGTGGTGGCATCATGCTGGAGTTGGCGGAAATGATGGAGTATTTGACTCCAAGGTGAGCGTCCAGTCACATGTCCATGCGATCAGTAAGACCACCTAATTCCACTTCCATCACGCAACTCCATCCCTGCCTCAGACTCACATCAACACACTCCAGCTTGTCTCTCACATTCTACCCTCCACAAACTTGAAACCATTCAAAACTCTGCCACCTGTGTCCTTATTACTAACTCCCATTCCCCCATCACCCCTGTTTTTACCGACCCATCGGCTCCTGGTCAAGCAATGCCTCAATTTTAAAGTTTCCCATCCTTGCTTTCGAAATCCTCGTTGGCCTCACCCCTCCCTACCTCTGTAACCTTCTCCAGTCCCATAAGCTTCCAAGATCTCTGTGCTCCACTAATTCTGACCTCTTGAGTGTCCCTCTATCTCCAGCTGCCCTAAGTTCTGGAATTCCCTCACTAAACCTCCCAAACTCTACCTTGCTTTCTTCCTTTAGGACACTCCTAAATAATACATCCATGGTGGGGGGGTGGGGTGCGGGGGTGGGGGGGGGGGGGGGGGCAGTTATCCCAGTTGAATAGCTGGCCAGAGTATATGCAGAATGACAGCAACAGCACAAGTTCAATCCTCGTATCTGCTGAGGTATTTGAGGAGACCTGCCTCCTCGCCTTGCCCCACGCTGTGGAGTGATGCCCCTCACGCTGTATGAACAGCAGTCTCTCTCCAATGGACAGAGATGCCAATGGGTCCTTTCTGGACTAATGCTAATTTCCATTAAAACCTATCCCTTTGACAAAGCTTTGGGTGATCTGCCCTTATATCGCCTTATGTGGCCGGGTGTCTACTCTTATTTTGTAACACTCCTGTGAAGCACCTTGAGAAGTTTGAATATGATAAAGCTGCCAAATAAATAGAAGTTGTTGTTTGCCTTTACATAAGCTGTTGTTGTTGCTCTAAACATTGGCAGGATAATAAATGGTCAAGTTCCAAGATCTCACCCAGTCACCATGCTTAAAATGTAACTGGTGTTTGCATTAATTTATAACTAAAGCTTCTCAACGTTCATGATCTGAGGAAGTAAGACTGAACTTGGTGGTACTCCAAGGATAAATAAACCTCGGCATTTCAAAGCTAATGAGCCCTGAGTGTTGCCTGTCAGGGGGTAGCCCAGGCAGCGCGGAGGCATTAGAAGATCCTTTAATTTAACCAGGGTTTAAATGTCACTGGTTACGTCAACAGTCAGAAAAAAATCAATAACATGAAATAACCATGGAAGTGAATTCATTGCAACACCAGTGGGAGTCCCACATTAAACCAGTACTGAATGATAGAGTGAACTTTAGTTTAGTGCTAAATTTGAGTTTCAATTTAAAGGAATCAGTTGAGTGACTCCGCGGATATTACTCTCCAGTCTGAAGTTTAAGCATTCAAGTTTCACTCCGAGGCTTCGATAAAGAATCCAGGTCTACATTCCCAGTGCAGTGTGAGGGCGCACTATCAGAGCTGGCTTTTCAGATGAGACATAAGGCAGAATCGTCCCAGATTTGCACAAAGTGCGGTAGCGGGCGGGAAAGGGCTGTTTTACCCCCGGCTGCTATGGTGAGTTTTCACACCATATCGTCCCATTTCCGCCTCATTAATTATGCAGCCACAGGAAACTCGCCTTCTCGCTGGCGGGCTTGATTTGTGATTTGCCCGCCACGCCATTACCTCACCACTTCCTCACTCCGGGCGCCATATTTAAACCACAGCTGCACACACAGTTCTCAATGCTTGCAAAGGAGGGCACCGGGTGAAGGCATGGCCTCAAAAACCAAGAAGAATGCACCCCCGCCCCCCACCAATTCAGTGATGCATTCCATCCGGCAGGATGTCTTTGATATGGCCTATATTAGCATCAAGCGTACGTGGTGAGGAAATGGCTCGGGCCCTATTTATGAGGTTGGCCATAAGGTCGTACATCCCAAAGACTGTCCAGGTCGAATGGTAAATCTGAAGCAGCAGGGCAAGAGCAGAGATGGAAATCATAATAACCTCAAGATTAGAAAAAGAGATATGAATAAAGATCAGAATGCAAGAAATGAGTCCGGTAATAGAAATACACTGGGGACAGAATAAGATACAGGAAGTAAGAATACAATATAGATTAAATCTAATAGAGTAATTAAAGATATATTACATGCACATGATGGCCGTGATCAACAATGTGATTGGTTAAGTAGTGAGAGAAATAGACAGTGTGGGGACTGTGACCCAAACACTGTTGTGTACACAAATGTACACAGCACAGAATATAAAACACGGAAATTAGCAGCACTAATTCAGAGAACTGAGACAAAAGTGGATTCCAGGAGAAAGAATTGCCACAAGTTTTGCTGCCAGCTGTAAATGAATGAGAATGGCATACAATCTAAACAGGCCATTCGGCTTAACTGGTCTATGCTGGTGTTTATGCTCCATACAAAACCCTGCCCATTCTAGATATGCACTGCAGGAACTCACCAAGGCTCCTTAGACAGCACCTTCCAAACCCACGACCACTACCATCTAGAAGGACAAGGGCAGCAGATAGATGGGAACAGCACCGCCTGGAAGTTCCCCTCCAAGCCACTCACCATCCTGACTTGGAAATATATCACCGTTCCTTCACTGTCACTGGGTCCCTGGCAACCCCCTCCCTAGCAGCACTGTGGGTGTTCCGACCCCGCATGGGCTGCTGTAGTTCAAGAAGGCAGCTCACCACCACCTTCGCAAGGGCAACTAGGGATTGGGCAATAAATGCTGGCCCAGCCAGTGAAGCCCACATCCCGTGAACGAATAATAAAAAAATCCCTGGCCACCCAGCTGCATTTTGCCACCTCTATTCCCTTCTCCCTCGTGACTACAACAAGCCTCCCACTAACTGCATCAACGGTCTTTGCTCCAAGGGATCTGCGAGGAAGTTGCGTGGAGCATAAACATACAAATTCCATGAGGCAAGTACTTAGACATTCTCAGCAGTCTTTGTTTAAGGAAACTTCCTAATTCAGCATTAACAAAGAGAAGATCAATGCAAGGGCTTGAGGTCAAAAACTAAAACAAGATGTGTTCAGGACCTTGATTATCTCACAGGTTTCAGTTTCAACTAAAGGTTAATAAATAAAACACTAAAGTGTTTTTCTTTTCTTTCTAGTTATTGACTGACCTATCATGTTTTTCTGACACTTATTGCTCCTGTTTGCTATTGCCAGCAGAACAAGGAGATGTCTTCCCAGGAGATATGTTTCACTGCTCCTCATCCTGGTTGCCTTCAGACTGGTGAATAGGGGAAGGCTGCAAGGAGACAGGCTCAAACATCACCAGAAACTATAACCTCACAAAATAGCATACCTTTTCTGCTCCCTCTGGCTTCGCTGTTTTTTATTCATTCACAGGATGTGGGTGTCGCTGGCTGGGCCAGCATTTATTGCCCATCCCTAATTGCCCTTGAGAAGGTGGTGGTGAGCTGCCTTCTTGAACCGCTGCAGTCCATGTGGTCTAGGTACACCCACAGTGCTGTTAGGGAGGGAGTGCAGGATTTTGACCCAGCAACAGAGAAGGAACGGCCGATATATTTCGAAGTCAGAATGGTGAGTGACTTGGAGAGGAACTTCCAGGTGGTGATGTTCCCATCTAGATGCTGTCCATGTCCTTCTAGATGGTAGTGGTCATGGGTTTGGAAGGTGCTGTCTACGGAGCCTTGGTGAATTCCTGCAGTGCATCTTGTAGATGGTACACACACTGCTGCTATTGTGCGTCGGTGGTGGAGGGAGTGAATGTTTGTGGATGTGGTGCCAATCAAGCGGCTGCTTTGTCCTGGATGGTGTCAAGCTTCTCGAGTGTTGTTGGAGCTGCACTCATCCAGGCAAGTGGGGAGTATTCCATCACACTCCTGACTTGTGCCTTGTAGATGGCTTTGGGGAGTCAGGAAGTGAGTTACTCATCGGACGATTCCTAGCCTCTGACCTGCTCTTGTAGCCATAATATTTATATGGCTAGTCCAGTTCAATTTCTGGTCAATGGTAACCCCCAGGATGTTGAGAGTGGGGGATTCAGTGATGGTAATGCCATTGAACATCATGGGGGCGATGGTTGGATTCTCTCTTGTTGGAGATGGTCATTGCCTGACACTTGCGTGACATGAATGTTACTTGCCACTTGTCAGCCCAAGCCTGGATATTGTCCAGGCCTTGCTGAATTTGGACATGGACTGCTTCAGCATCTGAGGAGTCAAGAATTGTGATGAGCATTGTGCAATCATCAGCGAACATCCCCATTTCTGACCTAATGTTGGAAGGGAGGTCATTGATGAAGCAGCTGAAGATGGTTGGGCTTAGGACACTAACCTGATGAACTCCTGCAGTGATATCCTGAAGCTGAGATGACTGACCTCCAACAACCACAACCATCTTCCTTTGTTCTAGGTATGACTCCAACCAGTGGAGAGTTTTCCCGCTGATTCCCATTGACACCAGTTTTATTAGGGCTCCTTGATGCCACACTCGGTCAAATGCTGCCTTGATGTCAAGGGCAGTTACTCTCACCTCACCTCGGGAGTTCAGCTCTTTTGTCCATGTTTGAACCAAGATATTACCCTGGGCCTCTGGATTACTAGCCCAGCACAATACTTCTGCGCCATTGCCTCCCCTGACATTATGTCAGGCCGTACTTCACAGAATCGTACAGCAAATTGAGAGGTCATTCGGCCCTTCAAGCCTGTGCCAGTTCTTTGAAAGAGCTATCCAATTAGCTCCACTCGTCTGCGCTTTCCCAACAGCCTTGCAAATCTTTCCTTTTATATCAAGATCCAAACCAACAGTCCAGGGTAGTTTGAGAATTTGAATTCGGTTTTAGAAATCTAGAAAGAAAATGTTGGCCTCAGTAAAAGTGACCAGATTGTTGTAAAAATCCATCTGGATCATTAATATCCTTCAGGGAACGGAATCTGCTGTCCTTACCCAATCTGGGCCTAAGTGGGACTCCAGACCCACGGCAATGAGGCTGACTCTTAACTGCTGACTGAAACCTGCTGCCAGACATAAGAACATAAGACCATAAGACATAGGAGCAGAAATTAGGCCATTCGGCCCATCGAGTCTGCTCCGCCATACAATCATGGCTGATAAGTTTCTCAACCCCATTCTCCCGCCTTCTCCCCATAACCTTTGATCCCCTTACCAATCAAGAACCTATCTATCTTGGTCTTAAATACACTCAATGACCTGGCCTCCACAGCCTTCTGTGGCAATGAATTCCATAGATTCACCACTCTCTGGCTAAAGAAGTTTCTCCTCATCTCTGTTCTAAAAGGTCTTCCCTTTACTCTGAGGCTGTGCCCTCGGGTCCTAGTCTCTACTACTAATGGAAATATCTTCCCCACGTCCACTCCATCCAGGCCTTTCAGTATTCTGTAAGTTTCAATCAGATCCCCCCTCATCCTTCTAAACTCCATCGAGTATAGACCCAGAGTCCTCAAACGTTCCTCATATGTTAAGCCTTTCATTCCTGGGTTCATTCTCGTGAACCTCCTCTGGATCCTCTCCAGGGCCAGCACATCCTTCCTGAGATATGGGGCCCAAAATTGCTCACAATATTCTAAATGTGGTCTGACCAGAGCCTTATAAAGCCTCAGCAGCACATCCCTGCTTTTATATTCTAGTCCTCTCAAAATAAATGCCAACATTGCATTTGCCTTCCTAACTACCGACTCAACCTGCAAGTTAACCTTAAGAGAATCCTGGACTAGGACTCCCAAGTGCCTTTGCACTTCAGATTTCTGAATTCTCTCCCCATTTAGAAAATAGTCTATGCCTCTATTCTTCCTACCAAAGTGCATGACCTCACACTTCCCCACGTTGTATTCCATCTGCCACTTCTTTGCCCATTCTCCTAACCTGTCCAAATCCTTCTGCAGCCTCCCCGCCTCCTCAATACTACCTGTCCCTCCACCTATCTTTGTATCATCTGCAAACTTAGCCAGGATGCCCTCAGTTCCTTCATCTAGATCATTAATGTATAAAGTGAAAAGTTGTGGTCCCAACACTGACCCCTGCGGAACTCCACTAGTCACCGGCCGCCATCCTGAGAAGGACCCCCTTATCCCCACTCTCTGCCTCCTGCCAGACAGCCAATCTTCTATCCATGCTAGTACCTTGCCTCTAACACCATGGGCTCTTATCTTACTGAGCAGCCTCCTGTGCGGCACCTTGTCAAAGGCCTTCTGGAAGTCCAAATAGATAACATCCATTGGCTCTCCTTTGTCTAACCTACTCGTTACCTCCTCAAAGAATTCTAACAGATTTGTCAGGTATGACCTCCCCTTGATGAAACCATGTTGACTTTGCCCGATTTTACCATGCACTTCCAAGTATTCTGAAATCTTATCCTTAATAATGGACTCTAAAATCTTACCAACGACCGAGGTCAGGTTAATCGGCCTGTAATTTCCCATCTTTTGCCTCATTCCCTTCTTAAACCGGCGGGTTACATTAGCGATTTTCCAGTCCTCTGGGACCCTCCCTGACTCCAGTGATTCCTGAAAGATCACCACTAACGCCTCCACTATCTCTTCAGCTATCTCCTTCAGAACTCTGGGGTGTAATCCATCTGGTCCAGGTGATTTATCCACCTTCAGACCTTTCAGTTTTCCTAGCAACTTCTCCTTGGTAATGGCCACCATACTCACCTCTGCCCCCCGACTCTCTTGAACTTTGGGGATTTCACTTGTGTCTTCCACTGTGAAGACTGACGCAAAGTACCTATTCAGTTCCTCCGCCATTTCTTTGTTCCTCACTACTACTTCTCCAGCGTCATTTTCCAGCGGCCCAATGTCCACTTTTGCCTCTCTCTTTATATATCTAAAAAATCTCATGCAATCTTCTTTTATATTACTGGCTAGTTTACCCTCGTATTTAATCTTCTCCCTATTTCTTTTTTAGTTGTCCTCTGTTGGTCTTTGTAGGCTTCCCAATCCCCTGGTTTCCCACTGCTCTTCGCCACATTCAAAAGGAACCATCTTCTAGGCAGTTAGCATCAGGCAATAAATCTCGGCCACGCCGCCTACACCTGTATCCTGAGATACCTGCTTGATTGGCACCCCATCCACAAATATTCACTCCCTCCACCACCGACGCACTGTAGCAGCAGTGTGTACATCTACAAGATGCACTGCAGGAGTTCACCAAGGCTCCTTAGACAGCACCTTCCAAACACACGACCTCTACCACCTAGGAGGACAAGTGCAGCAGACACATGGGAACACCACCGCCTGGAAGTTCCCGTCCAAGTCACACACCATCCTGACTTGGAAATATATCGCCGTTCCTTCACTGTCGCTGGGTCAAAATCCTGGAACTCCCTTCCTAACAGCACTGTGGGTGTACCTACACCACGTGGACTGCAGCGGTTTAAGAAGGCAGCTCACCACCACCTTCTCAAGGGCAATTAGGGATGGGCAATAAAATAATTGTTCTTTTTAATGATCCACTACCAGCTGGTCAAGTCTGCTTTAGAACTGAATAGTAAAGGGGCTTTGAGCTCCTAACAGTCCTAGGGTCGCATTATGATGTAGCTATACATAGCTGCAAAAAACATGAGCGAAACAAAATATTAGAATGATTTTGAGCATGTAGAGGACAGTTAACATTACTGTGAATTTGAAACCGTCATCTTGAATAACACTTTGAATCAATCATATTGCTCCCTGAAACTCTCACATTTCACAAAGGTGAATTGTCAACGTAATCCACTTTCTTGGATTTGACAACAATGAATTATTAATTATCCCAGTTTAGAGCAGAGAAACTTCTTTACCCTGGACTGAATGAACACTGTCAAAGCACAGGAAGTGGAGAGTTTAAAATGTTATTTGCAATAGCTGTGCAGTAGTCCAGTGATTATGTTATTGGACTAGTAATCCAGGGGAAACTAGTTAGTTTGAAAACTTGATGGTGTTTTAAAATAAAGCAGCTGATCTCAGTAAATGGAGCTAATGTCCTTCAGAGGAAGAAACCTACTATCCTTATCTGGTTGGGGCCTATATGTAACTCCAACCCTGCAACAGCATAGCTAAACTTTAACTGCTCTCTGCAGTGGCCTGGCAAGAAGCTCAGTTGTATCAAAATTGGCAAACAGGGCTGAGCAATAAATGTTGGCCTTGCACACCATGCCCACATCCTGAAAATTCTTTTATGTAGCCCTCTATACATCATGTCATGAAGATGTTCCCACAGTGCTGATCGTCCAGGATTTTAACCCAGTGACAGTGAAGGATCAGATATATTTTGAAGCCAGGATGCATGTGATATTGAAAGGAACTTGTTGGTGATGTTGTTCCCGTTAACTTGCTCTCCTTATCCTTCTAGGTCATGGAGGTCATCGATTTAGGAGGTATCGTCGAAGAAGCTTTAAGGAGTTGCTACAGTGCATCCTGTGGGTGGGATATCTTATTATTGTTGTGGGTCTTAGATGGGCTGTCATGGATTTGGATTTACAGATAAGGCTAGAAACTGAATTGTTGGTAAACTTTACCTTTTATTTAACATTGGGCTAATTCTGCACAATACAGAGTCAGCACGAGGCTCTATTTAGAACTATCTCTCACCATGCTCTATTGTCATGTGATCTTATGTCACTGATGATATAGGCTGTATATTTACATATGTAACATTGGCCCTTAATACTACATCTCCCCCCAAGTCTCTGACTGTAATAAATAGCGTTTACATTATCCTACATCTCTCCAAGAAGTCTCTATCTTTATCTCTGGTTCACGGAGATAAGCATTGTGGTGATTTCACCCATCTTCCTGAGCTTGGTCTCATTTCTCTCAGAGGTTACATAGAATTCAAGTTCTCCATGTTCTCTCTCAAACTCTGTTGAGAGCTTGTGGATCTTCAGACACTATTGGTTCTCTGTTCAGGTTGTCTTAGGTATATTGGTATTTGTAGATGTTAGAAGTGAGTTTTAACTTTAAAGTTGGAAAATTTGTATTTCTGTATCTGTGTGTTAAGAAAGTTCAAATTGGATTTTAGTTTCACTTTAAAAGGGTGCTTGCATTTCTAATAAGATTTTTATGACTCCAAAGGAGAAGTTAAACAAACACAGCGGTAGAAAACTGGCTGTTGCCTAGCAACAGGGGCCCAGAGAGGCAGGTCCTTTCACAGACACACACAGAAAAGCTAGAAACAGGAATATGTTTTGGAAGCTGTTGGAGTTCAGCTGGTTTTGAAAGTAGCTGCCAGAGAAGCAGCCTAAGGGCAGATAGCTAGCTCCAAGCTGCAGTTAGTTGAAAGTAGCTGCCAGGGAGAGACTGGAGCAAAGAGAGACAGGTAGCCAGTCTCAAGATAAAGAAATACCCCAAAAATTCAGGGGAGTGGAACATATGAAAGTCCCAAGCAGACCTTCTAGTCAAAGAAAGGACAGCAACCTGGAAAGGGTCCTGTTAAGTGAAGTTAAGAGTGACGGGCAAAGAAAAAGGCTCCAAGTTTCAGATTTAAAGAGACAAAAGCTACAGAAAGCAAATTTAAAGCAACAACCGTTTGCAAGAGGCAAGAAGGTCCAAAGAGCCAACTGAAGGTCTGTAACTCTTTGCTATGGGCATGTGAAGCAATGATACTGTTGATGACTGAGTTGGTGAGGGAGAGTGCATGGAAGACAGCCTGAATGTGTATGGTGACCCAGGGAAGAGGAACATCAGGAGAGTTCAAAGCACTGGAGGTAAACTTTGCAGAAGGTGTCTGTGAGAAAGCATCAGTTTGGGGGAAGATTCCAAGGCGAGGCCTTGGATAGCGGAGATTGGAAACCCTTGTGTGAAAGACAGAGTGCAGTAAGACCAGTTAGCTCATGGTATGATAAGTGTCTGGGGGAGTAATTGAGGAGAGATCCATAGCATCTGGTTGAGGTGGCATCTGTCAATTGGTTTCAGAGTGTGGTGTGTCTGACCACAGGATGCCTATTGGTTTACATGGACTCTAGTTACTGTGAACATTAGAGTATAAGATAGCTTTTGTAACTTGTGTTATCCTTACAAATCTGTATTTAACCGTAAAGGTATAGTTGTGGGTGAAGGAGTATTGTAACATAGTTCATTTTTTCTTGTTTAATAAATGTTTTATTCTTTTGTTAAAAGTTCATTAGCTGACTTTGGTGAACCTGTTCAGTCGCCCCTCTCCACCTATCTAAATAAATAAATAAAAGTCAGGATCCATCAAGCTGGGTTCCACCCTGGGACCAGGCCTGTCCAGGGGTAATCTCAGCTGGGATTGTAAAAATAAGGATAGTTAGTCCATTCCATTGATTGGTCTTCTTCTTGTGGATATGAACGTGCTCCTATTTCATCTCAATATTCTATTCTCAGGGAGGAATTTTTCACTCCCATTGGCGTCGGGCATATTTGGCGGTGTGAGCAGACTATATGGTGAGGAGGCCAAAAGTTGCTTTTACGCAGTTGTGAAACCAGTTTGCGATCATCTGCTTCACCCGTCAATGGCATTTCCCACCACCGCATATCGGGAACCTAATTTCAATACTTTAGCATCTCATTATAAGCCCTGCTCACCGGAATCATCCCCCCCACGCTGGATAATCCGGGCATGTCGGTGTGTGATTGCGCACTAACGTGTTTCACAACTGTACATAAGCGACGTGCACTTGGCGAGCTGCACTTCACTCGGGACTTCGAGGTTTGTTTTGCCTCCTTGCTTCGGGCAGCACTCACAGTCATCAGCGCCAGGATTCACAGGCAGCACCACATCACTTTTAGGGGCTCATGGGAAGGCCTCTACCTACCAGACCAGCCGTAAGGCAGGGATGGCTTTCCAATGGCTGGAGGGTTAGGGCTTGGTTGGGGAAGGGGGGGAAGTGGCCTCAGGCAAGGGAAGAGGCTGCAGGGCGAGGGCTGTACTGGGGAAGAGGGTAACCCAGGGTGTTTGTGGGGGCACAGCTTGATCTGCGCAAGTAGCCTCAAGATGGTGAGGGCTGAGGAGACAGTCTCCAGAGGAGATGAGGCCAGATGGAGATGTGAGGGTGTGTGTGAGAGAGTGAGTGGTGATGTCCCTTGAGCTGGCAGTGAATGAGATGCCAGTGAATATGTGATGGGCTTGTGAGTGTGTGAGTTTAGAGTGATGAGATGGTTGCCTTACCTTGGCAGTGCAGATGAGATCATTCATCCTCTTTCTGCACTGGATGGCCAGTCTCTTCTGTGCAGCATTGGCACTGACCACCACTGCCATCACCTCCCAAGCTGGACTGGTGAGATTGCTGGACCTGCTGCGGCCAGAGTGGGGGTGGTGGACATCACAGTGGGCCTCCCAAAGGCATTCCAGTGACGGGTCACTGAACTGTTCTTTGCTTTCAGGGCTGTGTCTTCACTGGAGCAGTCCTGGGCTGCAAACATTGAGAATTGTGTGTGTGACTGCAGTTTAGATATGGCATCCGGAGTGAGGAAACAGTGATATAATGGTGTGGTGGGTGATTCAGAGGCTGCCCGCCAGTGAGACAGCGAGTTTCCTGTGGCTGCATAATTAATGAGGTGGTAAGCAGACAATACAGCACAAAAACCCACCATTGTGGTTGGTGGGTAAAATGTCTTTTCTCACACCCGCTACACGCTTAGTGCAATTCTGGGACAATTCCATCCTCAGCCTCTACAAGGTAAGATCTCAGGCTTTGTGTCTTTTACTTGGCCTTCTCAATTCTGGTCTATAATCCAGACTGCTTCACCTGGTTGGAGTTCTGGTAACTCATACGCTTTATGGTCTTAATTGTAATTTTTGGTCTGAATGGTACTCATCCTCCTTCTCCCTTCCTCGCTCAATATCAATTGCTTTTACACATGGCTTAAACATAGGTGGAAGAACAGGAAGTTGAGTCTGTAGTCTTCTCCCCACCTGAAGTTCTGGTGGAGCCAAACCATCCTAGAGTGGTGCAGAACAGAGCTCCACATTGACAAGTTGATATCATCATGCTTTTTCGACAAAGCCTTGACTGTTTTTACTCCATTCTCAGCCTCTCCATTTGCTTGTGGCACCTGGGTGAACTAATTATGTGGACAAATTCAGTCTGCTGTGAATTTCTTGAACTCTTCATCCACAAACTGTGGACCATTGTCTGAAATAAGATCTGGAATGCCATGTGTGGCAAAAATTTCTTTTAGCGAATTGATGACTGCTTCTGAGGTTGTTCCATGAAGATGTTTAATCTGGAGTAATAGCCAACAACAACGAGGAGTGTCTTTCCCTGATCTTGAATAGATTCATTCCGATAGGTTCCCAGGGTCTTTGGGAAACGAGAACACCATCAGTATTTTTTTCTTCGCTTTTGGTGATGGATTGCACAGGTGATGCAGCTCGAAATCATGTCCTCCAGTGATTTTGAGATTTCTGGTCACCCCAACTGAATTTTGCACCCTAACACAACACTTGGTAATGCCTAGGTATCTCTGGTGTATTCTTTGAAGGATCTCGAGTGGGACTCTTGGTATGACCAAGCTATCATTGTAGATTATTAAGTCATCCACAGTACTGGAGGTGTCTGTGTTTCTCGGAGTATTGTTCCAAGATGAGGTATTTAGAGCATATTCGGGCCATCCACTTTTGCAGTATTCTCTAACCTTAGCACATTCTCCATCCGTTTCCTGTGCTTGCCATATTTCATTCAGCCTCTGTATGGCTGCTGGTAGGAATTTTGTATTCAGTGAGCTGTAGGACTCTACATCCTCAAAAAGATTTTTGTCCCCCTGTTCAAGCTTACCAACAGGCATGTGTGAAAATGCATCTGCTGCTGTTTGTTTTTTGCCTTGTACATGCTTGTCCAGTTCCTTCACCTTCTGACTGGCTTCCTCAAGGTTTTCCAATTTGTCTCCTTTAAGGATGAGTTGTAGATCTGTGCAAGCTTTTCGACTTAACAATGAACATTCTTGATTGTGCATCACATACAAAGTGTCTGTGATTTCTCTTCCTTTGTACCGGCGCTTAGCAGTCAGATCACTTGATTTTCAGCTGAATTCCTCTTAGACCATGAAGCCTTATGGCTGGAGAAAATCTAGTTTTAACCACTTTTCTGTGTCTGAAAGAATTGAAACTCCTGCTTCAGTGTCTCGTTTAAAGTTTGTTTTATGTCTGTTGATCATATTATGTGCACTCCAATAGTTCCCATTTGAACCTGTAATTTCTCCCAAGTATCTTTCTTTTTCTTCTTCAGCTTCTTGAATGATCCTTGATGTTGGCTGTTGCTGCTTTAGGTGTTTGGTTAAGAGCTATTTGCTGCGGCAAACTGAATTGAACAGGCCTCTCTTCTTGCAGGATTGACACCCTGCATTTTTGGCGGGTATTCTTCATGGCGATGCAGCCTACTCCCACTACGAGAACACTGAATAATGACGATTACCACACACTATTCGCTTTTTCTCCATTTGGGGTTAGGTGCACTGCAATCTCTCTGTGCTGCAAACTGGACTGTATCAGCTGGTTTTTTCCACGAGATTCCTTTCTCACCTGAATACAGGTTTTGTTTTGCTTTCTCTCTTCCCTTGACTGCAGAAAATCCAACAGTGTCTCTTCTAAGACTCCCACAACAACGCAACCCTGAATTAATTTGTCGTTCAGGGCTCCATATTTTTGGCTAGTTGATGTAAATCTTTAATAAAAGAATCTAAGCTCCCTTCCAGTTTTTGGGTGCGTCTATTGAATTTTGTTCTCTGTATAATGGTGTTTTCCCAAAGACTAAAATAAGTATCAAAAATTTTGGGCTGAATCATCCCAGTTTTGTTCTAAGTGTGGTAGCAGCGGGATAAAGGATGTTTGACCTGCCGGCTGCAATGGCGGCTTTTCACGCTGTATCATCCCATTCCCAGTGCTTCCGGCCTCATTAATAATGCTTCCCCAGGAAACACGCCAGGTCGCTGACGGGGAAGCCTCTGATTCGCCCGCCCAGCCGTCATCTCAGGCCCTCAGTAAAGCGGGCGCCGTACTTAAAGGCATTTAAATGCACAGAGATAGCACTCTTCAAGGGATAGGAAGCTGCTGGGAACTGATAGCTGCCAAAGGGAGGAAACATGCTGCCCCCAAATTTAGCGACGTCTCTCTCAAGCACCTACTGGATGCAACGGAGGCCTCTACCCCCGCTCTGGGCCAAGGCAAGCAAGCAAAGTCACCAATCCCACAAGGGAGGTGCTGGCAGAGGTGGTCACCGCATGGACACGTGTCCACAGCAGGAGGAGGCAGGTTCAACCGAGCTCCCCGGCGCTCGGACGACTGCTGGGGAAGAGGCATCTGTGAGGTCCGAGTCAGATGACGAGTTTCTGGGTTTGGCCACCCAACTCATTGTGGAGACTCACCTGAAGGTGGGGGAACATTATGCAGAGCTGTTGGAAGACCTCAACAGAGTGGCAAGCAAATCAGAGGAGTGCATCCGCCTGCTCTCTGATGAAATGGTGCTCACATGTGCACACACTGAGATCTCCACAGGGAGGATAGCGGACGCCATGGAGACCCTGGTCCAGCAGAATGTGGAGATGCGTGCAGACCTGCACTCCATTGCAGGAACCATGGGTGAGTTCCTGCAGTGTTAACGCAGGAGGGAAATGGAGCACCTTGACGCCCCTCCAGGTGCTCCTTCCCCTCAAAAGCCAGGCCGGGGCCCTCGGGCACCCGAAGGGAGGAGGAGCAGCAGCTGGACAACACCGGGCCATTGCACTCCTTCCGAGTCCTCTTTACCTGTAACCCTCTGTATCCACATGGGAGCAGCTGGCCCACAGGAGGACAGCCAAAGCAAGCCAGGGCCCTCAAGCCCTCGGCTCTCCAGAGGACCCACACTGAAGTCATCAGAGGCAACAGGGCCAACCATTGCACAGGCTGTCTCCACCCCTGCTGCAGATGTCAGGGTAACACCTAGAAGTGTTAGGCCTAGAAAAATTAAGAAATTCTGACCACAGTTGCACAGGTGAACACATTTTGTCACTTTATAATCTTAAAATATATTCACTTTCACTGAATATTGTGTAATGATGTCTTTCAGCTTCATTTACAGGCTTGGTGAGACCTCCCCCTGCACCCCCGCCACCCCCACTAGCAGTTCAGCCGCACACAGCCGGACCGTGAGTGATTCTGAAGGGAGAAGTGTGTGCGTGAGAGGCAGGGTCTTTCAGAGCCTCGTTCTAGCTCTCTCCCACACACGCAGAGCCTTCCTCCATCACACTCATCTCACTGTCCTGAGCATTTTCAATGCTGCCTGCCGGGGTTCCCTTTCAGTTGTCCATCTGAGCCTGACCTGCATCTCCGCCCACCCACAGACCGCACTCCCATGCTGCACCTGTGCCCATCCAACACGAGGCTCCGCTCACTTTAGATTTCAAAAACATAGCCATAGTAAGGTCTCTTCTCAGCTCCTTCGTCCTTTCCCCTCCCCCACTCATCCATGTCCTTTCTCCCATCACTGTTGACCCCCGCCTCCCCCACACCGGCATCACCTTCCACCTCCCCACCGTTACCTACCATTCTGAACCTTTTTCTTTCCAGGATGTCCAGGTAAATGTGCATGTTCCCTACCTTCCCAAGAATCCAACCCCTATCCACATTGACCTCCTCAACCTCTTCCCACCTCCAGGATCCATGTGTGCCCCCAAGACCCCACCAACCATCCTTGTCATCCCATCTACTGCTACTGTTACACCCTCACCCTCCCAGCCTTCCGGTTCACTCTGTCCCCTCTCATACTCACCATTCCCCCCTACCAAGCCCACCCTCAATTCACTCCCCAGGAGGCAGTCATTGACTCCTCAGACCCCTCCCTTGCACATTCGGCTGGACATCACCCCCACTTACTCCCTCCTTCACCCTTACCTCCTCCTCCCTTGGACTCCTTCCTCCCCCGGACTTCTTCCCCCCTCCAAACTCCTTCCTGTTGGCCGCTCTGGTGGTCGGTTGAATATTTTCCCGTGCTGTCCTTCTCCTGCAGTCACTTCTCTTGCTGCTTCTTCCAGTCACTGGGATCTTCAGTTGTTGCCCCTTTAATCGTGTTTTCCACTGTCACCGTCTGTTATTATTGTTGTGGGTCTTAGACGTGGCTGTCATGGATCTGGATATACAGACTAGGCTGGAGGCTAGGCTGTTGGAAAACTTTACCTTTTATTGAACATTAGGCTAATTCTGTACAATACAAACTCAGCACAAGGCACTACTCAGAACTATATCTCTCAATGCTCTGTTGGCATGTGATCTTACGTCACTGATGATTTAGATTATATATTTACACATTTAACATTAATCCTTTATACTATAGTCTGCGCAGCAGCCAGGGTGCAGCAGTGGTGGAGGTTACAGGTTTAGGGGGTGCTTTTGAAGTAACCTGATCGAATTACTGCAGTACGTCCTGTGTACAGGCTACATCGGGTGGTAGCAAAGCTCATACATTGGGAGTGGGAGAGTGACAAAGGAGAACGGGTGATGGAGAAAGGGTGATGAAGAGAGAGAGGAGAGTACAAAGCTTGTGGAAAAAGGCAGGGAGAGTATAGACTAAGCACAGAGAGTGACAGAAAGTGAGAACAAAGAAGTAGCTAAGATGTATGGATAGGGAGAGAAAGAAAAGTGGAGAGGGAGAGGATAATATGGACAGAAGGAAGGAGACGGAATGATGTACAGAGAGTAGTACGTGCATAGCGAGGAGAAGCTGTATTCCAAATTCTGTGCAAATGATGTAACACTTATTTCTGTGAATTAATATCCAGATTTTCAACCTGTGCTCATTCCTTCCTTAATTTATCATTTCTCTTTCATTTTTATGTAAACGCTACATGAGGAGAAGGCTGAGAGGACTCAGAAAGCCAATGCATTCTAAAGTGCCGTCTATTTCACACTTGTCAAGTCTGATTCCTTGCTCTCTGAAAATGAAATTCTAATCTCTGGAGAGAGCTCCCGCTGCAGCAGTCTGTCACTCCCCTGCCTCAGCTGCTAAATCATTGTCATGGTGTGCTCATTATTAACTGGGAGTCTGCACTGAGAGTTTTCCCAATGTCATTTCACTTCTACATTCTTTCATCGGATGTGAGTGTCATTGGCTGGGCCAGCATTTATTGGCCATCCCTAATTGCCCTTGAGAAGGTGATGGTGATGGCACCTTCTTGAACCACTGCAGTCCCTATGGTGTGGGTACACCCACAGTGCTGTTAGGGAGGGAGTTCCAGGATTTACCCCAGTGACAAATGTTCACTCCATGTTCAAGACTTTTCTCCCCACTTAGAATCAAACCGAGGCGCCTGATCGAATAATCTTTAAATAAAAAGCATGGACATCCCACCCCACATCAGACCATTTTGCCTGGCCTAAACTTGAACCAAAGATCATAAGAAAAATTAAGGCAAGAAAATGCCATTCAACCCATCAGAGTTCATCGCTGTCCACCAACAACTTGCATTTATTTGCTATCTCCAATGTCTGAAAACATCCGAGGCTTCACAAGAGTGTTTAAGACAAAATCTGACACTGAGCCACATAAGGAGATAATATACTTTAGCACACCAACAACACTTGCACTATAGCATCCACCTGTACATATAGGGGAGGTGGCTGCATAGTGGCAATGATACTGGACTGGAAATCCAGAGGCCCAGACCAATGCTCTAGGGACATGGGTTCAAATCCCACCATGTTATCTGGTAGAATTTAAATTCAATTAATTAGTTGAAAGCTAGTCAGAGTAATGATGCCTTGAAACTAGCATCAATTGTCATAAAAACCCATCTGGCTCACTAATCTGCCATCCTTACCTGGTCTGGTCTACATGTGACTCCAGGCCCACAGCAATGTGGTTGACTCTTAACTGCAGTCGAGGGCAATTAGGGATGGGCAACAAATGCTGGCCTTATCGGCAACACCCACGTCCCATGAATGAATTTTTTAAAAGTACAATGTCCTTAATGTTCCTGTTTCTATCACCAGCCTGACAGAGTTATAAAGATACATGTAGCTTGCCACTTGCTTTCATGTTAAATCTTTCACTTAGCAAGTGCTTGGGAGTTTAATGGGAGGAGAAGCGGGTACAGAGCGAGCAAGAAATAGAATGGGTCTGAGCAATTTTCTGAAAGTTTGGCCAAAGGTTTGGAGAAGGAGTTTGAAGGTTGAATAGAGGTAGTGAGGAGAAGAGTTTCAGACAGAAGTTCCAGAGTGTGGGATTCTCACTCAGGATCAAAACCGTACCATCTGATTCAAACTGACACCGAAATAGCTAATTACCAGGGAAGGACATTGAAAGCAGGTAGTATCAGGGAATTCTAGAGATAATTAAATGTGTTTCTTTGTAAGGATCCTTGTGTAGGTCATGGAGGAAATGTTGCCTTAAATTATGGTGCAGAGAGAGCAATCAACCAGGCTCAAGAGATTACACCTTTGAGTGCTGAAGAAACATTTCAGCCTGTTTTATTATACCTTACAACGAAGAGGCAGAACTGAAACATGGTGAGAAGTTTGAAAAGCAGGCCTATAGACAGTGAGAATTGGCTGTTGAAAGGGTTAACACTTGGCAATGTAAATCACAACATATTCCAAAACTGTTAGAAGACAAGTTGGCTGATCATTGGCCATGCAACATGAGTATAGATCCATCACTGACAGGAAGCACCCTTTCCAGACCTCAGGAAATTCTACTGTTTGCAGGTTTCTAAAGGATTAGTCACTTGAGCAGCTTGCATACTATGCAGTCACATTGAGAACACTCTAACCCAAGGTCATGCGCAAAGGGCAAATAGCAAAATAGCATGATTTCCTGAGTACTTATGTGGCATTTATAACCATAAAGTTTCATCAAATCTTACAGCACAGGAGGCCATTCAGCCCATTGTGCCCGTTGCTGACTCTTTCAAAGAACTATCCAATTAATCCAATCCCCCTGCTCTTTCTCCATAGCTTGACAAATATTTCATCTTCAAGTATTGATCCAATTCCCTTTGGAAAGCTATTGTTAAATTTTCTTCCACTGCCCTTCCAGGCAGTGCATTCCAGGTCATAACAACTCACTGAATTAAAAAAAAAATCCTTACCTCCGCTTTCTTTGCCAGCTATCTTTAATCTATATTCTCTAGTTACAAAACCTTCTGTCAATGGAAACCAGTTCTCCTTCTTTATTCCATCTATTACCTTCCTATCTTCAGGCTTTCGCTGACCTTTTTTCCCCAGCCTGGATGAAGGAATATTCAATCTAACAAGTTACAATGCCAGGCCCCACAGCATTCAAAAGGTCATCATGGTGCAGTCAGGTTGCTGTATTTCATGGGCTCATGTTCGGGTGTTTGGGAGTTTGCAGCCTCTCTAAGGCACTGCCAGCCCTTGTGAAGCTGCTTGTTTGTTTGAAACAGGGAAGCAGTTAATCATTCACAGTTGGTCTTGTTCGTCAAAAAGTGGAAAGATCCGAATTGGTTCCTACTACTGGTTGTTAGCAAGCTGCGGGGATATGGGCATGCTAAGTGAAGTGAGGATTGGACCCCATTGTGATGTCCCTTTCATTGTAGAATACCCCATGGAAACTCATTAAGCTCACATTTACAGGAACATAGGAACAAGAGAAGCCCAAGCAACCCCCCACGCCTGTTTTGACATTCAATTACATCATGGCTGATCATCTTAGCTCAATTTACCCGACTTGGTTCTGTAACCCTTATGTAACAAAAATGATAGTTGTGAAATTTTCAGTTGGTGCCTAGCATCAATACCTCTTTGGGGGAAAGAGCTCCAGATTTCCATTGCACTTTGCATAAAGAAGTGCCTCCTGACATCACCCTGGGCATCCTGCCTCTAATTTTAAGGAACCTCCTTGTTCTGGACTCACCCATCAGAGGAAATAGTTTCTCCCTGTCTAACCTATCAAATCCTTCAATCATCTTAAACACCTTGATTAGATCTCCCCTTAATCTTCTACACTCAGTGGAATACAAGCCTGGTCTATGCAACCTGTCCTCATAATTGACCTCTTTTAGCACCAGTATCATTATGGTGAATTGGCACTGCAGCCTCACCCACCCCACCCACCCCCCACCTATGTGCAATTGCTGGGAAACTCAGATGCTCATCTTAATTTTAAATTGTAAGTCAGCATCACTGGCTAGGCCAGCCCTGCACGCCTGTGTGGAAGCAAAGGAGCGAAACGGCGTGAAACTGCAGGTCAGGTGACCTGATCCAGAGTGCCATTCCAGGAAAGGTGTCCCAAGGAGCAGGACATGGGGAGGGGGAGAGGGCCCAGAAGAAAGTCCCAGGCAGGGACAAAGACTGGGCTCAGAAAGAGGTCCCAGAAGCCAAGTTGAAAGAAGGGAGCAGAGCAACGGGCTCCAAGTAAAAGAGGGAGCTGCAAAGAGCAGAATTGAAGCAAAGTCGGCTTGTGAGAAGCCGTGAAGATCTGAGGAGGCAGCTGAAGTTTGGTGACTCCTTACTGTGGGCTTTTTGTAGCAGTGGGGTTCTGCTTGGCATGGCTGAGGATCTGACATTGTGTTTGGGAGGTGAAGTGTATGTCTACTCGGAGATCCAGGGGAAAGGAACCTCAGAAGGTGAGATTTAAACCTTGAGAGGTGGGACATTGTTGCAGCCTCCCAAGTGGAAGCAATGTTTAGAGAGAATTCCAAGGCAAGTTTTCAAATGTAGACAAAGATAATGTTTCTGTGAGACCGGTGGCTCACAATATGACAAATGTCTGGGTGGGTTGTTGAGAAATCCATGGAATCCGCTTTGGTCGCATCTGGGTCTGACCACAGTTTGCCAGTTTGTTCATATGTACCTTACACTTACCCTGAATATTAGGGCATAAGATAGTTGTTGTAAATTGTTTACCTGTCTGAATTTGTATATGTGTCTGTAAAAATATTGCTGTGGTGAAGGAATAGCGTGATTTGAATCATTTTTTTGTGTTGGTACTGAGATATTTTCAACCTTTTTGTCTAGTGTAATATAATTCATTTTTCTTGTTTAATAAATGTTTTATTTTTTGTGTTAAAAGTTCATCTGCAGACTCCTGTCAAGTTGTTTAGTAACTTTCTTCCATGTTTTCAAAAAAAAAAAGCTAATCTATTAAGCCAGGTTACACTCTAGGATCGGACTTGCCCAGAATTAACATCAGCTAGCATTGTAACACAATGGCAATGCAGAAGGGGCACCAGAGACTGACCAGAGCCTGTGGAATTAAACCATCTGCTACAGGCGAGGAGGAGAGGCGAGAAAATGAACTGGGGAAAAACTAAAAAGGACCAATTTGTTGGTTCCATTCTCATGAAAGTGCCACTTTATAAAATATTTTTGATTAACTTTTTCAATTATATTCTGAAAGACCAGATGGTTTAAAGCATCAGATTGCACTTATGTAAGTAGGTTGCTTGACTGCTTCAGAGAACAGTTGAGAGTCAACCCCACTAATGTGGATCTGGAGTCATATATTGGTCCAGGTAAGAATGTCAAGTTTCTTCCCCAAAAGACACTAGTGAACTATTTAAAGAAAGAAAGACTTATATTTATATAGCACCTTCCATGACCTCAGGATGTCCAAAAGCTCTTTACAGCCAATGAAGTACTTTTGAAATGTAGTCACTGTTGTAATCACAGCGGTTAATTTGTGAGCAGCAAACTCCCACAAACAGTAAAGTGATAAAACAAGCATAACCTGTTATAGTAATAGTGGCTGAGGAATAAATATTGGTCAGAACTCTGGGGATAACTCCCCTGCACTTCTTCATAGTGATGCCAAGGAAACTTTGATGTCAACCTGAGAGGACAGACAGGGCATCAGTTTAACGTCTCATCCATAAGACAGTTCAGCACTCCCTCGACACTGCACTGGGAGCATCAGCTTGGACATTTTAACAGGGCTACTTGAACCCATAACCTTCTGACTCAACATCAAGGATTCTGTCAACTAAGCCACGACTGACACACTTATTACGACAATCTGACAGCTTCCCAACAACAGTGCATCTGGGGACTGAGAACCGGGTACAAAACTATGGGAGAGGAGTCTCCGCAGATGGTGAAATCAGCCAGTGGCAGACTGCAACAGATCAAAGCTGCTGGACTCTGTTTCCAAGGAAAAATCAGTAGCCAACATTCTGGGCAAGGAATCAAACATTTAAAGCACCTCTGCCAATCTCAGTGAGACTCATTCATATCCTTTACTAACTCGTTAGTTTTGTGGGAATATTAGCACTGCCATCTGTATCCATCAACGTGTCCCCATTATTGGCACGCCAGCATCTCTCAGCCTGTCAGCACACAATTAGATGGATGTCCTTGGCTTTACTAGTTTAGGATTAGAGTACAAAAGCAAGGAAGTTATGGCCAAACTTTTATAAAGCACCGGTTAGTCCTTAGCTGGAGTTTTGTAGCCAGTCTGGGTTTAGGGCCTTGAGAGAGTACCAGAGGACACAAATTCAAGATTACTAGCCAAAGAACCCATAGCTACCTGAGGAAAGTTATTTTAATGCAGCGAGTGGTTAGGATCTGGAATGCATTACTATGGATTTCAAAAGGGAGTTGAGTAGACAGTTGAAGGGAAAAAAATATTTGCAGGTTTATGTTGCGTTCTTTGGTTTATCAGAAACGCACCGACCAATCAACAAGGATTGTAACAGAAGAATGTGGGCTCTTTAATTGAAGATAATCTTAAACTGCTATCCATCACTACCCTCTCATGAGACAGGATGTGATGTATAATCCCACTCTGTAGAGTACAGCAGCAGTCCTACAGGTCACATGTGTCTACAAAAACCTAGGGTGGAATTTTACGCTGGGTGGATTTTACAGTCCTGCTGAGGTCAATGGACTTTTGAATGACTCACCGCATTTTACAGCCCCACCCCCGCCACAATGGGGCCAGAAAATTCTACCCATAGTTTCTCCAGTTTCTCCGTCCATGGTTACCTTTCAGATGAATCTCTTCCACAGCTTCTCTGAGATCCTTCCTAAAGCGCGGTTCCCAGAACTGAATCATAGAATGGTCACAGCACAGAAGGAGGCCATTTGACCCATCGGTAGGGTTAGTAGCCAGATGACAAAAAATTGAGATAATTGGCAAAAGAACCCGAGGGGAGATAAGGAGAAATTGTTTTTACACAGTGAATTGCTGTGATCTGGAATGCTCTGCTTGAATAGGTGGTGGAAGCAGATTCAAGAATAATTTTCAAAAGGGAACTGGATAAGGAATGAAATTGCAGGGCTATGGGCAAAAAACAGAAAGTGGGATTTACTGAATGACTTTTTCAAAGGGCCAGCACAGACCTCATGGGCCAAATGTCTTCCTACTGTGCTGTAAAATAAAATAATGATGAAAGCAAAAGTATGTGAAACTGCAGAGATTCGATTTTACTGGAGCCTAAATATAGGTTTCATTGATAGAGAGCTTACCTACTTCTCTGCTCCTTACAGCTCTCTCTGTAACTATCGCTAAATTATGCAGCAGCTTTGCATTCACTTGTCATTCACCTCAGCTTTTGAAATCTTTCCTTTTACTCATCCCATCTATGATTTGTCACTTCAATGTTTTTCAGAGGAACAGGGGAGTTCTCCCCGGTGTCCAGGTCAATATTTAACATTCAACCAAAACCTAAGACAGATTATCTGGTCATTATCTCATTGCTGTTAGTGGGAGCTTGCTGTGCACAAGTTGTCTGCCACGTTCACTGCCACAGTGACTACGTGTTCAAAGTGCTTCATTGGCTGTAAAGCACTTTGGAATATGGAAGACACTAGAAGTGCAATTTTTCTTTCTCTACAGGGGACCAGGACTTCTGCCCACTGTCCTTTGTGACAATTCTGGGTGTATTATTCAATTGTCAGATGGTTCAGATTGTGGCTTCAAACACCATTAACCTTTCCGCAGATTACCAGAGATTATTTCTGCTGTTTTGTCTATATCTCAGATTGCCAATGACCCAGAAGCAGAGTCAGTATCCTGACATAACAGGTTCAGCTCACCTGTCAAGGTTACGCACATTCAACAGTTGGATATTAAAACTGATAGTGAGAGAGCAAGATACAGTGAGATACTCTCACTGTCAGCTTTCTTGAGGTTAGTTACAAACATCACCTTAGAGTGATTATAACTTTGGCCAATAGTATAACATCGACAATATATAAACAGCTGTCCAAAATACACCTCTCCCCTTTTTCGTTTCCATTCACTACATGGTAAGAGTTAGTCTGTACTCTGGGAGCACTCTGTGTTCATTGAATAGAGCTGTCACACTATTACATTTACCTAAACAGGCAAACAGGGCTTTGCTATAGTGTTTATTCAAAAGACAATACTTCCGACAGTGCAGCACTCCCGCAGTATTGACCCACCAATGGTGCAGCACTCCCTCGGTACTGACTCTCTGACAATGCAGTGCTCCACAGCACTGACCCTCAGACAGCGCAATGCTCACTCACTGCTGACCATCCGATTGTGCAGTTCTCCCTCAGTACTGACCCTCCGACAGTGCAGCACTCCCTCAGTACTGACCCTCCGACAGTGCAGCACTCCCTCAGTACTGACCCTCAGGCAGTGCAGGCACACCCTCAGTACTGACCCTCCGACATTTGCGCACTCCAGCAGTACTGACCCTCTGATAGTGTAGTGCTCCCTCAGTGCTGACCCTCCGACAGTGCAGTGCTCCCTCAGTACTGCCCCTCCGACAATGCAGCACTCCCTCAGTACTGACCCTCTGATAGTGTAGTGCTCCCTCAGTGCTGACCCTCCGACAGTGCAGCACTCCCTCAGTACTGCCCCTCCGACAATGCAGCACTCCCTCAGTACTGACCCTCTGATAGTGCAGTACTTCCTCAGTACTGACCCTCCAACAGGGCCGTACTCCCTTAGTTCTGCCCCTCCGACAGTGCAGCGCTCCCTCAGTACTGCCCCTCCGACAGTGCAGCACTCCCTCAGTACTGACCCTCCGACAGTGCAGCGCTCCCTCAGTACTGCCCCTCCGACAGTGCAGCGCTCCCTCAGTACTGCCCCTCCGACAGTGCAGCACTCCCTCAGTACTGCCCCTCCGACAGTGCAGCGCTCCCTCAGTACTAGAAAATCCTGGAACTCCCTCCCTAACAGCACTGTGTCTACTAAACCACATGGGCTGCAGTGATTTAACAAGGCAACTCACTACCACCTTCTCAAGGGATATTAGGGCCGGGGAATAATTGTTGGCATAGCCAGTGATGCCCACATCCTGTAAACAGCTAAATAAACATTGTAGCTGCATCAGGGATATAACAAGAATGAGATCACCCACAGGGATCTCCCCGTAACACTCAATCATACGGAGTCACTGCCTTTTCTCCAGTATTATATGTGACAGTGGTGGAAAAGTAAACTTTTGCAATGATCACAAAGTGAAACAGCAGGATCATTGTCATAGAAATTTGTTGTGTTGTATCACTGAGGAACTTGTTTATTTGGCGAGAATATCCCCCACTGTGTCTCAGACTGTCACAGCTCGGTCTCACAGCCAGAACAACATAACCCGCTGGGTCATCTGGAGTTTTCAGCCAATGGACAACCTGTTACTGGTCGGTGTTTAGCCAATCACATGACTCCAGTATCTTACCTCCCAGTGGGGATTGCAACCTGCCAAGGAATTAAAACCGGGAGAAGGTGGATGCAAAGTCACTCACATGATTGTAAAGATTTTGAAGGGAGGCCTACATGACAAAACGCATTGTTCCTGTTTCTCATTTGTTCATGGGGATGGGGGCGTCACTGGCTAGGCCAGCATTTGTTGCCCATCCCTAATTGCCCTTGATAACAGAGTGACTCGCGAGGCCATTTCAGAGACAGTCACATTGCTGTGGATCTGGAGTCACACGTAGGCCAGACCAGGTCAAGATGGACAGATTTCCTTCCCTGAATGATGTTAGTGAATCAGATGGCTTTTTTACAATAATCAGAAATGGTTATTATTGGACTTTTGACTCCATCATTTTAATTCCAGCTGCTATAGCAGGATTCAAACCCCAGCCCCCTGAGCATTATCCGGGGGTTTCTGTTCGAGTGACAATACCACTATGCCACCCTCCCCCCTGCAGTTTCAGCAGAAAAATATACCTAATTTCTTAGCAAAGGAGCAGTTTCTTGACTCCTGGCGTGTCATAAAGTCAGCTGGAGTATTGTGTCCAATTCTGAGCACCACAACTTCGGAAGATGTCAAGGCCTTTGAGAGGGTGCGGAGGAGATTTACTGGAATGAGAGGATGAGAAACTTCAGTTATGTGCAGACACGCGAGAAGCCGGCATTGTTCTCATTTGAGCAGAGAAGGTTAAAAGAAGATTAAATAAATAAATCGAGGGCTTTGATAAAATAAATAAGGAGAAACTGATGTCAGTGGCAGAAAAATTGGCAGAGGGGACACAGATTTAAGATGCTTGGCAAAGGGACCAGGGGAGATGAGGAGAATTCTTTTTACACAGAGAATTGTTCTGATCTGAAAAGCACTGCCTGAAAGGCTGGTGAAAGCAGATTCAATGGTAAATTTCAAAAGGAAATTGATAAATACTTGAAAAGGACAAAAATTGCTGGGCTTTAGGGAAGGGCTGGGGAGAGTGAGACTATAGGGATAACTCTTTCAAAGATCCTACACAGACATGATGGGCTGAAAAGCCTCCTCCTGTGCTGTAGGATCCTATGATTCTAAGAAACAGAAGCTGATCTGTGAATGCAGCGACCCCGAGGTGGAGAGGAGAAATCACCCAGAGCTGCTGTTCCTTCACCTGGCCATTAACCCAGTGACCCATGCCGGAAGGTAAACTGGCTTCAGATTGTACTCATTTGTGAATAACCCCACAGCTAATGATTAGACTCCCTATTAATCATCGTCCAGGCTCCTACAGAAAGAATGGCCACAGGAGTGAGTTACTGCAGGATAACAGTCCATAACTGAAGAACCCCTGCACAAGGTTGACTGTCAGGAGCTAGGCAACTGGGGAGAAATGGTTCACTGTATGGGATATGAATAATACACGTGTAAACTAGGGTTCCTACTTACCTCACTTTTATTTTGACAACAGGTTTCTCTCTCTCTCTTTCTCAACAGATGCTGCCTGATCTACTGAGTGTTTGCAGCATTTTCAGTTTTTAGATTTTTGATGTTTTTTTTTTACTTAGTAATCGAACGTGATTTTTGCTGGTTTTATTCTATTTGCAGTAGGTATGTTCATTAACCAGCCTTGACTTCTGTAAAATATGAGACAGCAAAACATCGATGGCACACACACACACACAAGCACACACACACAAGCACACTCTCACACACACACACTCTCACACACTCACACACTCTCGCACTCTCACACACACACACTCCCACACACCCTCACACTCTCACACACACACACATACACACACTCTCACACACACTCACACACATACACTCTCACACACACTCACACACACACTCACACACTCACACTCTCACACACACACACATACACACACTCTCACACACACTCACACACACACTCACACACACACACACACACAAGCACATTCTCACACACACACACTCCCACACACTCTCGCACTCTCACACACACACAGACACACACCCTCACACTCTCACACACACAAACATACACACACTCTCACACACACACTCACACACACACACACACACACTCACACACACACTCTCACATCCTCACACACACACTCTCACACTCTCACACACACACACTCCCACACACTCTCGCACTCTCACACACACACACACACACACTCTCACATCCTCACACACACACACACACACACACACAAGCACACTCTCACACACACACACTCTCACATCCTCACACACACACAAGCACGCTCTCACACACACACACTCTCACACTCACACACACATGCACACACACACACGCGTTCACACACACACTCACACACACACACACACACACTCTCACACACACAAACACATGCTCTCTCACACACACTCACTCACACACACACACATACACACATTCATGCATGCAGACACACTCACACACACACACACACACAAACCTGTCACCTAGCATTTACCAGCTTTTGCAAAAATGCTTGAAAGTCGCTGTAGCAGCTGGAGAATTGAGACCATTTGCACCATCTGCCTTGGGCTGGACCAGAACGAAGGAAACTGGCATTCCAAATGTGAGGTGACACAGTTATATTAAAAATGGAACATTTTACCCACTCTCAGCACCTGAGCGAGCTTGGTGCAAATGTGGAGGACCAGAAGCAGCCTCCACTGTACTTTTTTCTATTCTTTCATGGTCGCTAATGCTTCACGGGCTGTGAACATTGTTGGCTAGGCCAGCATTTTTTGCCTACCCTAGTTTCCCTTGAGAAGGTGGCGGTTGTAGCATAACAGCCTGGCACATAAAGGGTTAATGCGGGACTGAGTACAGTGCTGCCCACATAGTGATGTAAGCAAACATATGACCTGCGCCTACTGGTCAGCCTAGTGTTGGACAGAGCCACGTGTAGAAACAAACATGGAGACAGTTCCAAGCTTATACCCTCTACTGTACATATGTACACAGTTCTTAGAGTTAATAAATACATAAATACATACTGTTGAGCTACGTAAGACCACGAAGACTTCATTAAGACCTGCCAAATTATACCCAACGCCCTACAACATGGTGGCAGCGAATAGGAAAACCCAAAACCTCACAGAAAATGCAGAAGAAAATTAAAACTTGGAAAACAGAAGGAAAAAAATTCAAAATTCATTCTAACCTGAAGAAAAGCTCAAGAAGTGAAGGAGCAAAAAGAAAATCGCAGGAGAAAAGCTCCAAAGTAAGTCTTGGAAGCTGAAGGCAGAGATTAAATGTCTCACTGCAGCAGAAGGCTCCACAGGAACCTGTGGAAGTTCAGTTTCAGTGCCCAGGGTGTGCAGAGTCAGCAGACTGAGCAGGGGATGAGCTAAAACTTTAACATTTCTGGACACAGCAAGTCCTGAGAAACTTTGAAATATCGCAGTGGTCAGAAATTGCCGTTTAAAATCGCAGCCTGAGAAACCCGCTCAACACAAGGTGCCCGAACTTACACCGAGCAAAAGAGAAAAAAAAATTCGGAAGCCAATCACAATCGAGTAAACAGCTTTTAAAACCCAGCAAAGTGGTGATTCGATGCTTTTGTGGCCCTGGCGCTGAAGAGGATGAGTCTGCGGCCAGTCAAACCAGGCAGCCATTGTTAAAAAATGTGAAACGCTGAACACCAGCGTCACTGCTGCGGGAACCCACCAGAACCAGCAAGCATGGTAAAACCCTTCGTCTTCAAACACACGGCTTTGCCATTCCGGATTCCAGTAGCTCCTTAAAGCTGAACATACACTTTAAAAGTTTTGAACCATGGATCAGAAATTCACTCTTCCCGGTCATTTTGGATTTATCCAAGGCCCAGGTCAATCACAGAAATGGGGACTTTGGACCATGGATACATGATTGCTTCAGGTCTGGGAAAAAAGACAGAAGCTGAGCAAGTTAACACACTGCTTTATTTGGTTGGCCCAATAGCCAACAATTGCTAGACAAGGAATCAACTAATCATTGGCAAAACTTGAAGAAGTATTACAATCGTTTGACATTCATTTTAATCTCAGGAGTAACAAAATCTTTGAAAAGGCTAAATTTACTAAATGTGTCCAGCAGCCAGGAGAACCTACCGACTCCCTCATTAATGAGCTGTACAGAATGGCTGACGGCCGTGACTACAGTGACCTGAAATCTGAGCTAATCAGGGATAGAATAGTTGTAGGAGTGGTGGACGTCACACTCTCAGACACGCTTCAAGTGAAGCAAGACCCCTAACTCTTGAGAAAGCCATCCCGATTATCAGGCAACCTGAAATCCATTTGCAGCACAGATCCATATTAAAGGAGGAAAGCAAACCGTGGTGTAAAGTAAACCCCACAGTCCAGTTAGTGAAACAGCTCAGAAACAGGGACACTCCAGGCCAGAGAAGCAATACTCTAACTGACCAGTAGAGTGACCGTGTCAGCACTGTGGAGCAAAGCATCTCCACAGACGAGATCAATGTCCAGCAATTTCATCCAAATGCTTTCAATGTAACTCAATAGGACACTTTGGAGAGCTGTGCAAATCCAAAACACCAAAATTCACAGAAGATCCCAAGAGGATTCATGAGGTTGAGAGGCAGCCTAAAGATGACTCATGAGGTCGAGAATGCACACCAAGAGGACACACAACCATGCCTCTTGGGTGGGGTCAAAGATCGTGGATTTTCGTTCTGGAATGCAGACGTCTTGGTTAATGACCATCTCGCACACTTTAAACTGGACACGGAAGTCAGTGTTACACACCTGTTGATCAGAGAACTGTAGCTGAGAGACTTCTGGCTAAGCACAATGGACACACCACTTTACCGGTCCGGAGGATTCTGACTTCCGCTCATAGGCGTGATTCTGGAATCATTAAGGTATGGCGGCAAACAAACCTTTGAGCTGATGTACGTTATCCATAAGCAGTCATTTTCTCTCTTGAGCAGAGATGCCTGTGTAGCCCTGAATCTCCTCAAAACAGCAGAAGATGTCAAAACAAGCGCTGTGGTAAATTATACAGAACATTCCTGAGAGCTCAAACAGGAAAGGGTATCCTGACTGAGATTTCAGCTCTAACCATCTTCTCTTTTTGCAGAGCAGGTTTGCCCATTTTTGTTACCAGTGCCAGAAAGCCCTCATTGGTCATACCAGCCCACCACTCTGATGGTTACCATGACATCTCCAGTGGAGGATAGACAAGAGAGCAAAAGAGCCTCAACCTCAGGCTACGGCGACTGTTGATGAGGTCAACACTGTGACCACAGAGCAAACACTGCAACCCCCAGGCATCATGACAGTGCCACAGACGATGCTGGAACCAAGTAGCAGCCGTCCATTGCCGACTGCACACCCCACAGCCAAACGCAGAGGTGAGCTTACTAAAAAACCACATCCTCATAACAGGAATGGCCATCTTCCGTAGCAGAGGACATTGCGATGATCCACATAATGAAAGAAGAAGAGGAAAAAATGACATGAGACGTGTAGAATGTTCGTCCACCCTGCACGAAACAAGATGGAGCAACAATCACCCATCACCACCACTGCCAAACTGACAGAGCGGTTCAATGCCAAGGAATGGAAAAAGAGAATGAGAAGATACACAGAAACCACAACAACCTCCAAATAAACAGAGTTTACCTGCAGCAACACAGCCTACCGCTCCTCTGACAGTAATGCAAATGAGATTTGGAAGGGTTATAAGGCATCCAGACCACCTGAACCTATGAACTCAGAGACTTAAAGGGGGAAATGGGAGAGTAATAACAAATTAAATACATGGGGTGAACTAGGACAACTTAAAATACATTGGATAAAGACTTGGGGGGGGAGGTGTAGTACAAGGGTCCGGCACATAAAGGGTTAACCTGGGACTGAGTAAGTATCTCCGACGCAGTGATGTAAAAGAACACATGATCTGTACCTAGGAGTTAGTCTAATGTTGGACAGAGTCGTGTATAGAAGCAAGCATAGAGATAGCTCCTAACTTGAACTGCTTACTGTGTTTATGTAGATAGTTCTTGTAGTTAATAAATACATACTGTTGAACTACATGAGACTATGAAGACTTCATTACAACCCACCAGACGACACCCAGCAACTCACAACAGGGGTGAGCCACCTTCTTGAACTGCTCCATAGGTACACCCACACTGCTAATAGGGAGGGAGCTCCAGGATTTTGATCCAGTGACAGTGAAGGAACAGCCGATATATTTCCAAGTCAGGGTGGTGAGTGGCTTGGAGGGGAATTTCGAGGTGGTGGTATTCCCATCTATCTGCTGCCCTTGTCCTTCTTCATGGCAGAGGTCACGGCTTTGGAAGGTGCTGTTGAAGGAGCCTTGGTGAGTTGTTGCAGTGAATCTTTTAGGTGATATACACTGCTGCTACTGTGTGGAAAAAATAGCATTCAAGCGGGCTACTTAGGCTGAGAAAACGTGAGTTTAGTTTGGTTGCCTTGGATTTGCTTCATTTTGTGTTAAAAGCCTGCACAGACTGTAATTATATCAAGGGTGGTTTTCAATCCTTTTACTATTTAATTGTTTTTGCATTTTATAATTTCCTTCACAATTAAATTTGGGATTCAGATCTAATTTGTAAAATTCACTATGTGGCTCTGTTGGATTCACTTGTGCTTTTAAGTCAGAATGTTTTGGGGGATTTGAGTGAAGTGTTCATGGGGGGGTCAGGGGTTAAACTAAGAACCAATGGATGTTAAGATTCCTGAGACACAGGGAAGAGACTTCATGTGTCCTGAGCCAACATTCCAACTTCCAACATCACCAGCATTAAATAGGTTAATTCATCCCTCGTGTCATTGCTGCTTAGGGACTCTTGATGGTCGAGTTGGCTGTCATGCATGCCTATGGTCCCTGTGTTTTGAACTGCCAGCCCATTAATCCTATTCCTCTCCCTGGCCACTCTGTCTGGCTGAACTAGGCTGTTTGCGAATTTCGCATCCTATTTCCCCTGAACCCCACATGCGAGATCTCCATCACCATGACTACCTCACCCAGCTCTGTCCCTGCCTCAGCCATAAGTTGCTGAAACTCATCCATGCCTCAATCACTTCCAGCCTCAACTATTCCAACCTTCGACTGTCATCCTCCCCCAGCTTCCAACCTCCACAAACTTGAGCTGATCCCAAACCTCTGTGGCCATACGTTAATTCCCAGCAAGTCCCTTACCCACCCTCCCTTGTTCTGACCTCCATTGTCTCCCTGTCAAGTCACACTGATTTTAAAAATTCTCGTCCTTGTTTACAACTCCCTCCATGGCCTCGCCCCCTCCCTATCTCAGCCCCACAACCCTCCGAAATCGCTGCACTTCTCTAAATTCTGGTCTCTTGAGCATTGCCAATTTTAGTCGCTCCACCACTGGCAACCATGCCTTCAGCTGCCTGGGCCCTAACACTGGAATTCTGCCCCTAAACTTCTCCACCTTTCTCACTCTTGCTCCTCCTTTAAGATGCTCCTTAAAATCTGCCTCTTTGACCAAGTTTTTGGTCACCTGTCCTAAAATCTCTTTATGTGGCTCAGTGTCAAGTTTTGTCTGATAATTCACCTGTGAAGCATCTTGGGACATTTTTCTATGCTAAAAGTACTATATAAATATCAGTTGTTGTTGTTGTTTGGAGATTTTGCTGTAAGAAAAATGTCGGCAGTTTCCTTTCAGCCTTTAAGTGTTTATCAGTGAGGTTGGGCTTTATTCGATTTGCTCTCATTAGCAGTGTTCTGCGTATGCATCTCAGCCTCCCTGTGTTCTTTGACTCCAACACCTTTCCGGAGCTAATTTCTCCTGGCTCACTCCCTGCCTCAGGTCAGACCCACTGATACGCAGTCCACCATCTGTGCCTGTGGTCCTGCTGTTCCCTGTTGAGGCAATGGGCTGCTTCTGTAGCACGGCTAATGAGATCAGTTACAGCTCCTTAGTTTATGCCCCTGGGGGCCGTTGGCTGTTCTTCAGTCGCCCCCTTGCAGACCAGAGACGCACATGGGGTCTTTTTAATTAGCGAGGAGAGTCTGTAGAACTGTGTCTTTCAGTGTCATTTGGCCTTTGCATTTTTGGAGAAAATATTTGCCCAAAAAAAGCTTTGTGTTCAATACAGAACCGGTGATGGTGGTGGCCAATAGGAATCAATTCAAAGTGATCAGCCAGAATTCCCTCAGGGTGGATTTAGGGAGCAGGATCCAATCGACTGAATTCCTTCACTCCAGAAAACCAGGAGTATGTCGTGATGCTCTAATGTATTTTACTGTGTCATGCTTGGCAATCAAATGGAACACACACGACACATGTGTAACAGATCAAAAACACACAGAAACACAGGAAACCACAGCAGGGGTGCAGAGTGACACTGTAGATGTATCCTGGGCCAATAACCCCAGAAGTCACTGGATCAAAGCCATTCTCTGCTATCCCAACATCACATGTTTTTTAAAATCATTCAACAGCTCTCCACACAATTAACACAGGAAAGCTGAGAGACACCAAGCCAAGGGTGAGTCATGGCATCAGCTAGGATGGCCAATTGCTATCCTCCATTTGTGTTCATGGAATAAGAGGGACAGTAGCAGCGTGAATATGAAATTGGCTGAGCGACAGGGAACAGCGAGTGTTGGTTCATGGATGTTTCTCAGGCTGGAGGAAGGTTTGTACTGGAGTTCCCCAATCATCAACGTTAGGATCCCTGCTTTTCCTGGTATATATGAATGAACTAGATCTTCATATACAGGGCATAATTTCAAAATTTGCGAATGGTACAAAACTTGGAAGAATTGTCAAGTGTGAGGAGGGGAGTATAAAACTTCAAGAGGACTTGGATAGGTTGGTGGAATGGGCAGATGAGTGGCAGATGAAGTTTAATGCAGAGATGTGTGAGGTGACTCATTTTGGCAGGAAGAACACAGAGAGACAATCCAACATAAAGAGTACAATTCTAAAAGAGAGTGCAGGAGCAAAGGGACCTGGTGGTATAGGTGCATGAATCATTGAAGGTGGCAGTGCAGGTTCAGAGAGCAGCTAACCATACAGCATCCTAGGCTTTAGTAATAGAGACATACAGTACAAGAGCAAGAGGGTTATGTTAAAGATAAAAACAGAGCTAACGCTTCTTCGGAACTGCCACAGAAGAAGAAGACTCTGAAGAAGAGTCATATTGGACTCAAAACATTAACTCTGTTTCTCTGCCCTTAGATCCTGCCGGACCTACTGAGTTTTTCCAGCACTTTCTGGTTTTATTTCAGATTTCCAGCATCTACAGTATTTTGCTTTTATTAAAGTTATGTTATACTTGTATGAAACACTGGTTTGGCCTCAGCTGGAGTACTGCATCCAGTTCTGGGTGTCACACTTTAGGAAGGATTTGAAGGCACTAGAGAAAATACAGAAGATTCACGAGAATAGTTCCAGGGATGAGGAACTTCATTTATGCAGATAGATTGGAGAAACCTGGACTATTTCCCTTAGTGAGGAGAGGTGGAGATCAGGGAATTCAAAATCATGAGGGGTCTGGGCAAAGTAGATAGGGAGGAACTTTTTTTAAAATTCATTCACAGGATGCGGGCGTCGCTGGCCAGGCCAACATTTATTGCCCATCCCTAACTGCCCTTGTCCAGAGGGCATTTAAGAGTCAACCATATTGCTGTGGGTCTGGAGTCACATGTAGGCCAGACTAGGTAAGATTTCCTTCCCTAATGGACATTAGTGAACCAGATGGGTTTTTATGGCAATTGGCAATGGTTTCATGCCCATTACACTTTTAATTCCAGATTTCCCTTTTAATTGAATTCAGATTCCACCATCTGCTGTGGCAGGCTTCAAACCTGGGTCCCCAGGGCATTACCTTGGGTCTCTGGATTAGTAGTCCAGCAACAATACCACTATGCCATCGTTGCTGGAGGGATCAAGAAGAAGAGGACACAGATTTAAGGTGATTGATAAAAGAAGCAATGGAGACATGAGGAAAAGCTTTTCCACACAGCCAGTGGTTAGGATCTCGAACGCACTGCCTGAGAGTGTGATGGAGGCAAGTTCAGTTGAGGCTTTCAAGGGGTGAATTGGATTATTATCTGAAAGGGAAGGATGTGCAGGGCTACGGGGAGAAGGCGAGTTAGCGGCACTAGGTGAATTGCTCCATCAGAATGGGCAGAATGGCCTCCTTCCGTGTTGTACCACTTTGTGATTCTGTGATATGAACATATGAAATAACAGGAAGGGAAAGAAGAACTGGTATGACATGGTGAAGGAGAAATTTTACAAGAAGTGGCCTGATAGATATGATTAAAATTATGAAAGGGTTTTATAGGTTAAACATAGAGAAGATGAAACATAGAAGAACTGGGACCCGTAAATATAAGACCTTCACTAATAAATCCAATATTTAACTCAGGAGAAACTTCTTTAGTACTGCTGAAGAAAAAGACAAGCTGTCAAAGCTTTTCATCTTGCACTCATCAGGACAGACACAAGAATACCAAATTTCAAAAGGAGCAACAATTAATACTGCTGATTGGTTGGCAAGATGTCTCTAATTGGTCAAGATGTTGCCATGCCAAATGCACCAGGGAGCTATTGTCCCCCATGTTTTTGTTTATTTTAAAAGGCTGCAAGGTCTGGACATGTAAAGTCATCGCAGCCACCGTGACTCAGGAGGGAATCGAGGAGGACCAACTGTCAAAGAACGGAATAGCCCCAAACATTACATTGCTGTAGTGTTTCCTTCCAACCCTCCTCCTCAAACCTAAAAAAAAAGAAAGAGGAAGAGGCAGTGCCTTCAGGAGTGCACCAAACCTGCGAGGGACACTTCTGAAAGTGGATTTTAAAGAAAAAGCAGCTGATTGGTGAGTAAATTCTGGGAGCAGATTCGGAGGGAGGAGCACTGGAGCGGTGAGTATAAATCTAGCTTACCTCGGGGATTCACGGCCTTGTCTCCAGGGAGCAGACTCGGAGGGAGGAGCACCGGAGCGGTGACCTCAGGGCACAGAGTAACTGAAGCTAAAACTGAAAAAGTGACATCACAGGAAAGCTGTGACCTGATTGGTTGGTAGGAAATCTGCACCAAATTTGAAAAAAAAACAGTGCAAAGCTAATTAATAAATTAATTATCTAAGTAGAGATGGCTGGGCAGGTGATGTGCTGTAGCTGTATGATGTGGGAGCTGGCAGATCCCATTGCAAGCCGCGGTGACCACATCTGCAGCAAGTGTTGGTTGCTGGAGGAACTCCGGCTCATAATTGATGAGCTGGAGTCTGAGCTCCGGATGCTGCAGCACATCCGGGAGGGGGAGATTTACCTGGATGCTTTGTATCAGGAGGTGGTCACACCCGGTAGTTTAAGTACCTCAAGTCCGGTCAGTGGTCAGGGTCAGCAGGGTGTGACTGCAAGTGAGGCAAATAGAGGGATCCTGTGTTCAAGAACAGAGGAGCCTCAGCTCTTGACCTTGTCCAACAGGTACGAAGTACTTGCTCCCTGTGTGGATGAGGAAGAGGGCTGTAGGGAGGATGAGCCAGCTGACCATGGCACCGTGGCACAGGAGGCCATTCAAGAGGGGGGAGCAAAAAGATAAGTGGTAGTTGTAGGGGATTCTATAATTAGGGGAATTGATAGCTTCCTTTGTAAGCAGGATCGAGAGTCCCGCATGGTATGTTGCCTGCCCGGTGCCAGGGTGAGGGACATCTCTGACCGGCTTGAAAGGATTTTGGAGAGGGAGGGGGAGGATCCAGTTGTTGTGGTCCACGTCAGGACAAATAACATAGGTAAGACTAGGAAAGAGGACCTGTTTGGGGATTATCAGGAACTAGGAACTAAATTAAAGAACAGGTCCTCAAGGGTTATAATCTCCGGATTACTACCCGAGCCACATGCAAATTGGCATAGGGACGCGAGAATAAGGGAAGTAAACACGTGGCTAAAGGAGTGGTGCGGGAAAGAGGGGTTCCATTTCGTGGGGCACTGGCATCAGTATTGGAACAGGAGGGATCTGTACCATTGGGACGGTCTCCACCTGAACCGATCTGGGACCAATGTTCTAGCAGAAAGGGTAAATAGGGTGGTCAACAGGGCTTTAAACTAGAAAGTGAGGGGATAGGAAAGGGTAAAACTCCAAGAAGTATGACTAATGGGAAACAAAGCAGCAGGTTAGCGTGTGGGGGGGTGGATTCAACTTCATGGAAAATTATGAAAAAACTGAAAAGAAAGGAGAGCCCAGGAGAGGCTATTAAAGTCTCCAGAACACAAAATAGGACAGAGTGTTTGGAAAGGGCTAGGAATCTAACTTCAAGCACATCAGATAAAGGGACGACAATGAGAAGGGGGACAGGAAATACAGGACTGAAGGTGTTGTATCTGAATGCACGCAGTATACGAAATAAGGTCAATGAGCTTGTGGCGCAGATTAAAATTGGCAGGTATGATGTGGTGGGCATCACGGAGACATGGCTGCAAGGGTATCAGGACTGGGAGCTAAATATCCAAGAATATACATCCTATCGAAAAGATAGGCAGGTTGGCAGAGGGGGTGGGGTTGCTTTGTTAGTAAGAAATGAAATTAAATCGATAGCAAGAAATGATGTAGGGTCAGATGATGTAGAATCTGTGTGGGTAGAGTTGAGAAACCGCAAAGGTAAAAAAACCATAATGGGAGTTATGTACAGGCCTCCGAACAGTAGTCAGGATGTGGGGCACAAGATACACCAGGAGATAGAAAAGGTGTGTAAGAAAGGCAAGGTTACAGTGATCATGGGGGATTTCAATATGCAGGTAGACTGGGAAAATCAGGTTGGTAGTGGATCCCAAGAAAAGGAATCTGTGGAATGTCTACGAGATGGCTATTTGGAGCAGCTTGTGGTGGAGCCCACTAGGGAACAGGCAATTCAAGATTTAGTGATGTGTAATGAGGCAGATTTGATAAGGGAGCTTAAGGTGAAGGAACCCTTAGGAGGAAGTGACCATAATATGATAGAATTTACCCTGCAATTTGAGAGGAAAAAGCTGGAATCAGATGTAACGGTATTACAGTTGAATAAAGGCAACTACAGAGGCATGAGGGAGGAGCTGGCCAGAATTGACTGGGAGATGAGCCTAGCAGGAAAGACAGTGGAACAGCAATGGCAGGAGTTTCTGGGAGTAATTTGGGAGACACAGCAAAAATTCATCCCTAGGAAGAAGAAGCATACTAAAGGGAGGACGAGGCAACCATGGCTGACAAGGGAAGTCAGGGACAGCATAAAAGCTAAAGAGAAAGCATACAATGCGGCGAAGAGCAGTGGGAAACCAGGGGATTGGGAAGCCTACAAAGACCAACAGAGGACAACTAAAAAAGAAATAAGGAGGGAGAAGATTAAATATGAGGGTAAACTAGCCAGTAATATAAAAGAAGATTGCAAGAGTTTTTTAAATATATAAAGGGTAAGAGAGAGGCAAAAGCGGACATTGGGCCACTGGAAAATGTCGCTGGAGAAGTAGTAGTGGGGAACAAAGAAATGGCGGAGGAACTGAATAGGTACTTTGCGTCAGTCTTCATAGTGGAAGACACGAGTGACATCCCCAAAGTTCAAGAAAGTCGGGGGGGGCAGAGGTGAGTATGGTGGCCATTACCAAGGAGAAGGTGCTAGAAAAACTGAAAGGTCTGAGGGTGGATAAATCACCTGGACCAGATGGATTACACCCCAGAGTTCTGAAGGAGATAGCTGAAGAGATAGTGGCGGCGTTAGTGGTGATCTTTCAGGAATCACTGGTGTCAGGGAGGGTCCCAGAGGACTGGAAAATCGCTAATGTAACCCCCCTGTTTAAGAAGGAAGTGAGGCAAAAGACAGGAAATTACAGGCCGATTAGCCTGACCTCGGTCGTTGGTAAGATTTTAGAGTCCATTATTAAGGATGAGATTTCAGAATACTTGGAAGTGCATGGTAAAATCGGGCAAAGTCAGCATGGTTTCATCAAGGGGAGGTCATGCCTGACAAATCTGTTAGAATTCTTTGAGGAGGTAACGAGTAGGTTAGACAAAGGACAACCAATGGATGTTATCTACTTGGACTTCCAGAAGGCCTTTGACAAGGTGCCGCACAGGAGGCTGCTCAGTAAGATAAGAGCCCATGGTGTTAGAGGCAAGGTACTAGCATGGATAGAAGATTGGCTGTCTGGCAGGAGGCAGAGAGTGGGGATAAGGGGGTCCTTCTCAGGATGGCGGCCGGTGACTAGTGGAGTTCCGCAGGGGTCAGTGTTGGGACCACAACTTTTCACTTTATACATTAATGATCTAGATGAAGGAACTGAGGGCATCCTGGCTAAGTTTGCAGATGATACAAATATAGGTGGAGGGACAGGTAGTATTGAGGAGGCAGGGAGGCTGCAGAAGGATTTGGACAGGTTAGGAGAATGGGCAAAGAAGTGGCAGATGGAATACAATGTGGGGAAGTGTGAGGTCATGCACTTTGGTAGGAAGAATAGAGGCATAGACTATTTTCTAAATGGGGAGAGAATTCAGAAATCTGGAGTGCAAAGGGACTTGGGAGTCCTAGTCCAGGATTCTCTTAAGGTTAACTTGCAGGTTGAGTCGGTAGTTAGGAAGGCAAATGCAATGTTGGCATTTATTTCGAGAGGACTAGAATATAAAAGCAGGGATGTGCTGCTGAGGCTTTATAAGGCTCTGGTCAGACCACATTTAGAATATTGTGAGCAATTTTGGGCCCCGTATCTCAGGAAGGACGTGCTGGCCCTGGAGAGGGTCCAGAGGAGGTCCACGAGAATAATCCCAGGAATGAAAGGCTTAATATATGAGGAACGTTTGAGGACTCTGGGTCTATACTCGATGGAGTTTAGAAGGATGAGAGGGGATCTGATTGAAACTTACAGAATACTGAAAGGCCTGGATAGAATGGACGTGGGGAAGATGTTTCCATTGGTAGGAGAGACTAGGACCCGAGGGAACAGCCTCAGAGTAAAAGGAAGACCTTTTAGAACAGAGATGAGGAGAAACTTCTTTAGCCAGAGAGTGGAGAATCTATGGAATTCATTGCCACAGAAGGCTTTGGAGGCCAGGTCATTGAGTGTATTTAAGACCGAGATAGATAGGTTCTTGATTGGTAAGGGGATCAAAGGTAATGAGGAGAAGGCGGGAGAATGGGGTTGAGAAACTTATCAGCCGTGATTGAATGGCGGAGCAGACTCGATGGGCCGAATGGCCTGTTTTCTGCTCCTATGTCTTATGGTCTTATGGTCTTATGTACCTGTTTTCTGCAGAGGACAGGTCCCTGCACATGAATATATGTAGCTTCTAGGAAGTGTAAGTGAGCTACATTTTGAGCCCGGCCAATAACTTTAAATTGGTTGTTAGTATAATTCTTAGCGCACTCGGGATTGGTCAGTGAGTGTTGTCCAATCACAGAATCATATCTAATATTAGACATTATGTCCTGAGTTTTGCAAGTATGGGTTGGTTGCGTATGGTCAGTACTCTGCCTATTGCAAACAGCTGGAGAGATGAGCTGTTTGATGTGATCTGCTGCCAGACATTATGACTCAAGCTCTGTACTACCAAGCAACTATAAAAACCTCTTTACCCAGACAGTCGTGAGAATGTGGAACTCACTCTAAAAGGAGCAGCTGAGGTGAATAGCATAGATGCATTGAAGGGGAATCTGGATAAACACATGAAGGAGAAAGGAGTAGACGGAGCTGTTAATGGGGGTGAGTTGAAGAGGGGTTGGGCGGAGGCTTTTGTGGAGCTTGAACATCAGCATGGGTTTGTTGGACCATATGGTCTATTTTTGTGCAGTATAATTGCAGTAAGTCCCTCCTGCTCCATGATGTTTGACATGATGGTGGGTGTGGAACAGAGTTATTAGTGAAGATCCTCTAAAGTGACAATCAGAGTTTGTAGCTGATGGTAAGGCAGAGAGAGCGAGAGCCGTGTGTTGTACCTGACTCCTGCTCAGCTATAATTCAAGAGCTTCATGTTGTAATTGGGAGCAAAACACAAATGAATGTTACAATTCATCTCCTCCTGGTGTTGATTCCTTCCACTAGGGTGAATTCACACACCAAGCTCATAATGAAATGCATCATCTCATTGTCTAATGGTTTACTTGTGAACTTTTCTGATTGATAAACTCATTGTGAATATTTGAGAGTTGAACAACGTGTTGAGAGATGCAGCTCTTGCCCATTATACTGAAGAATGAAATCAATATTTCCATGCTGATTCAGGAAGGACTAAATCTGCAAATCAAAGCCACATAAAAGTGAGCATTGTGGGGTGTCACTGGCAGGCCACCGTACAATGCCTATCCCTAATTACCCATGAGCAAGCTCGAAGCGACTGAGCTTACTGTCTTGCTGGGCTACTTCAGAATCACAGAATCACAGTGCAGAAGAGGCCCTTCGGCCCATCAAGTCTGCACCGACACGTGAGAAACACCTGACCTACCTACCTAACCCCATTTACCAGCACTTGGCCCATAGCCTTAAATGTTATGATGTGTCAAGTGCTCATCCAGGTACTTTTTAAAGGATGTGAGGCAACCCGCCTCCACCACCCTCCCAGGCAGTGCATTCCAGACCGTTACCACCCTCTGGGTAAAAAAGTTTTTCCTCACATCCCCCCTAAACCTCCTGCCCCTCACCTTGAACTTATGTCCCCTTGTAACTGACCCTTCAACTAAGGGGAACAGCTGCTCCCTATCCACCCTGTCCATGCCCCCATAATCTTGTACACCTCGATCAGGTCGCCCCTCAGTCTTCTCTGCTCCAACGAAAACAACCCAAGTCTATCCAACCTCTCTTCATAACTTAAATGTTTCATCCCATACTTCAGTGGGCAGTTGAGAGCCAACCACATTGGTTTGGACTGGAGTCACACATAAACCCACTGGGTAGCGACAACAGATTTCCTTCCCTAAAGGACATTAGTCAACCAGTTCGATTTTTACTACATTCCGAAAGCTTCAGGATCAGCTCTACCAGCTTTTTAAAGCTGAATTTAAATTTCTATGGAGGGGTTTGAACAGAATCAGGAGCCCAGTAACACAGTCCCAGCATTGCCATACCCGACTATCTAAGAGGTACAGTAGCCTGAAAGTTCAAACCTGCACTTTTTACGGAAGGTCAGTCAAGAGGTGGGTTGGTTGGAACATTCAGCCCCTCGAGCCTGTTCCACCATCCAGTTAGATCATGGCTGATCTACACTTCAACTCCACTTACCCACCTTTGCTCCATATCACCTGATACCTTTAACCTGATAAAAAAAAAATCTATTGCTGTAAACCCTGGCAGATTTTGCCTTCTCAGATCAATGCTGTCAGGTTCTTCATTGTGGAATCCAGAGCTGAGCACCTTAAATTCCTCTCACTTTGGCCCCAAATCCCACTCTTCACCCCCACCATCAGTCATGACCCTAACCTCTGACCCTACAACTGCTCAGAGAATCACCGGGGGTTGAGGGTGAGAGTGATCTCTTTCACCACAACAAAGAGTCTCCAAAAATTAATCAGTGTCATTGGTCCCAGAAAACTGGGGCTCATTCTAGAGATAGCTGGATGCAGGAATAGGGAGACAGAATGTTTGTTTCTGTGGAACGAAGCCTGGCAAAGGTTTTTAAAAGGAATGTGAGTGAGTGAGTGTGTGTGTGTGTCTCGGAGAGAGCGTGTGTCTGTATATGTGTATCTGAATGAGGGAGAGGGCCTGTTATCTATGCGTGTGCGTGTGTGAGTATGTGGGTGTACGTGTGTGAGACAGAATGTTAATTTGTGTGTGAGTTTTAGCATGTGCATGTATGAGTGTGTGTACGTGTGAATAAGAGAGAGGATGGGACTGAGAGGGAATGTAAGTGTGTGTGAGAGTGTGTGTGTGTGTGTATGTTTGCGTGTGTCTGTGTGTGAGGCTCTGCGTGTGAGTCTATCACAGAGAGAAAACCATGAAGAGCCAATACTCTGTGCAGACTGGGAAATGTTTGCAGTCCCTAACACACACCAGAATTCTCTAAGGCCAGAATATTAACGCTTGTCGGATGGGCGGGCGTCCAACCTGACTGAGTGTAAACTGACGCGCGATGAAGTCAGGCGAGTGTCCCGACCCGCGCGATATTTCGGTCGGTGGGCACACACCGGAATCAGCAGCACACCCACCGACAATTAAAAGGCCTATTGAGGCCATTAAAGTGCCAACTGAGTGAGATTTGTCGCTGCCTGTCCAACTTTACAGCTGAGGGGGCAAAAAGGCCAAGCGGCCTTTGCATTTTTTAGGAAACCTCATCCACGGGCGGGATGAGGTTTCCAACAGTAGATGAAAATAAAATAAAAATGTTGACATTTCATTAATAACATGTCCCTGCTCACCTGACAGAGTCACATGAGGGGACGTGTTTTTTTAACATTTTAAAAATCTTTATCTTTAATGTTTTAAACCCTTCATCTCCCTGAGGCAGCTCTGAACCTCAGGGAGCTTTTCCTGCGCCCACCTGTGCACAGGAACGAAGTTCCCCGCTCGCCGTCCTCCCCTCACCCACCCCCTCCCACCCCTCCTCAGGGGCAGTGCTGAGCGCTGGGCGTTAAGGCCCACTCAGCGTGAAACCGCGGTCTGGCCCCAATCATAAGCAGCGGCCAGCTTCCTGACTGCCCCAACCCCACCCCCACCCCACCCCCACCCCACCCCCGCCCCCACCCCACCCCCGCCCCCGACCACACCCCACCCCACCCCCACCCCACCCCCGCCCCCACCCCCGCCCCCACCCCACCCCCGCCCCCGACCACACCCCACCCCACCCCCACCCCACCCCCGCCCCCACCCCCGCCCCAACCCCACCCCCGCCCCCGACCACACCCCACCCCACCCCCACCCCACCCCCACCCCACCCCCGCCCCCACCCCCGCCCCCACCCCACCCCACCCCCGCCCCCACCCCACCCCCGCCCCCACCCCCGACCCCACCCCACCCCACCCCCGCCCCCACCCCACCCCCGACCCCACCCCACCCCACCCCCGCCCCCACCCCACCCCACCCCCACCCCACCCCCGCCCCCACCCCCGACCCCACCCCACCCCACCCCCCACCCCCACCCCCACCCCCACCCCACCCCCACCCCCACCCCCACCCCACCCCCGCCCCCACCCCCGCCCCCACCCCACCCCACCCCCACCCCACCCCCGCCCCCACCCCCGACCCCACCCCACCCCACCCCCGCCCCCACCCCACCCCCGACCCCACCCCACCCCACCCCCGCCCCCACCCCACCCCCGACCCCACCCCACACCCGCCCCCGACCACACCCCACCCCACCCCCGACCCCACCCCACCCCACCCCCACCCCACCACCGCCCCCACCCCACCCCACCCCCACCCCACCCCCACCCCACCCCCACCCCACCCCCGACCCCACCCCCGACCCCACCCCCGACCACACCCCACCCCCACCCCACCCCCACCCCACCCCCGCCCCCACCCCACCCCCGCCCCCGACCACACCCCACCCCACCCCCACCCCACCCCCGCCCCCACCCCACCCCCGCCCCCGACCACACCCCACCCCCGCCCCCACCCCACCCCACCCCCACCCCACCCCCACCCCACCCCCGCCCCCACCCCACCCCCACCCCCGACCACACCCCACCCCACCCCCACCCCACCCCCACCCCACCCCCGACCCCACCCCACCCCACCCCCACCCCACCCCCACCCCACCCCGACCCCACCCCACCCCCGCCCCCGACCACACCCCACCCCACCCCCGACCCCACCCCACCCCCGCCCCCGACCACACCCCACCCCACCCCCGACCCCACCCCACCCCCGCCCCCGACCCCACCCCACCCCCGCCCCCGACCCCACCCCACCCCCACCCCACCCCCACCCCACCCCCGCCCCCACCCCACCCCTGCCCCCGACCACACCCCACCCCACCCCCGACCCCACCCCACCCCCGACCCCACCCCCGACCCCACCCCACCCCCGACCCCACCCCACCCCCACCCCCGCCCCCACCCCACCCCCGCCCCCACCCCACCCCCGCCCCCGACCACACCCCACCCCCGCCCCCACCCCACCCCACCCCCACCCCACCCCCACCCCACCCCCGCCCCCACCCCACCCCCACCCCCGACCACACCCCACCCCACCCCCACCCCACCCCCACCCCACCCCCGACCCCACCCCACCCCACCCCCACCCCACCCCCACCCCACCCCGACCCCACCCCACCCCCGCCCCCGACCACACCCCACCCCACCCCCGACCCCACCCCACCCCCGCCCCCGACCACACCCCACCCCACCCCCGACCCCACCCCACCCCCGCCCCCGACCCCACCCCACCCCCGCCCCCGACCCCACCCCACCCCCACCCCACCCCCACCCCACCCCCGCCCCCACCCCACCCCTGCCCCCGACCACACCCCACCCCACCCCCGACCCCACCCCACCCCCGACCCCACCCCCGACCCCACCCCACCCCCGACCCCACCCCACCCCCACCCCACCCCCGACCCCACCCCACCCCCGCCCCCGACCACACCCCACCCCACCCCCGACCCCACCCCACCCCCGCCCCCGACCACACCCCACCCCCGCCCCAGCCCCAGCCGAGCCCGCCCGACGAGAGGAACATCCTCCCTAAGAGTCGGAGAGATGGGTTTGCCTAAGGGTCTGAGGAAGGTGTTAAATACAGAAAGTTGTACAAAATCTTTTAGGTACAATGCATAAGGGTAAAACATACTTGGGTGGAGGGAGTGAGGGAAAGAAGAGGCAATACCCCTTTCCCGGGTGATACTGGGTGGATTTCTGGGACTGGTTGTACTGATGGATCAGATGGTTCACAGGCTGTTTCTGTTTCGCAGCCTTTGTGAGTTTCATTTCATAATGTGAGCAGCTCTGGGCACCGCACCTTAGGAAGGACATATTGGCTTTGGTGGGAGTGCAGTGTAGGTTTCCTGAAATAATAGCTGGATTCCAAGGGTTAAATTATGGGAAAAGCTTTCACCAGCTGGGGCTGTGTGGGGCCAACTTGATTGAAGCTTCAAGATATTAAGGGGAACTGAAGGAGAGAGGTGAGGTAGATGGAGAGAAACTATTTCCGCGGATTGAGGAGTCTAGAGCTAGGGGACATAGTCAAACATTCAAAAATCAGACACAGATTTTTCCAGACTGCAACTAGGGAACACACAAGAGATTTAGAACTTTCTCCCACAAATGGCAATCTGTGAATGATAGATTTATGTTAACCAAAGGTATTAAGGAATGTGGGAAAAAGGTGGGAGTTCGATCGCAAATCAGCCATAATCTCAATGAATGGAGGAACAGGCTGGAGGGGCTGAATGGCCTCCTCCCATTCCAGGATCCTGCTGTCTTTAAACGTCTCTGCTCAGTGCTGTGGGTTTATTCTGCCACCTAGTGGAAATTCAGCAAACTTCAAGCTGTTGAACATGAATGATAATAATCAGGGGGAGAGCGGGATTAATTGGTTGGCTATTTTAAAGAGCCAACACAGACACCATGGGCCCAATGGGCTTCTACTGCATTGTAAGATTCAATGATTCTATGACTGCTATAACAACAAGAAAGGGGACTCTCATTCATCAGCCTAAGCCAGCTGTGAATCCAGAAGGGATAATTCAGTATTTAACTCAGTTCACCCAACTCAACTCCCTTCCTTCCCTGGTCTCGTTCTGCAATCCTTTCAGGAATTTGTGATTTTCTATTGTTTGCTGATAAAAGCCTCAAACTGCAGTTGCAGTTGGTATTGAATCCCTCGATTAATTTACATCACGCACCCAGCCATTCGGCCCAGAGGGAGATTCACGTGATCTCCTCCCACCCCCCTCTTCATCTCACCCCATGAGCTTAGCCTTCAATTCCCTTCTCCCGCAAGTGTTTATTCAGCTTCCTGTGAAATGAAGCTTTGCCTTTCACCTCAACCATTCCGTGTGGTAGTGAGTTCCACGTTCTTCCCACTCTCCAGGTAAAGAAGGTTCTCCTGGATTCCTGATTGGATTTATCAGTCACTACCTTATGTGTAATAGCCCGTAGTTTTTCCACACCCCTCCCTCCACCCCCACCACCGCCCCCCCTGCCCCCCACAATCGGAAACATCCCACTCATCACCATTACACTTTAGCCCTCTAATAACAATTATCCTGTGCAGAAAAATCCATGCTGCTCCAAGAAAATTCCAACAGAATTCTGACCCTCAGAGTCAGCTCGTCAGCTCTGACAGGATGTATTCCTGGAGATTTAATCACAAGCCCTCACAGCTTCAAACACCAGGCCCAGGACATCACTAATATTTTTATAATTAATAAACTGGGATGCTCCAAGGAAGGAGAATAAAAAACACAAGGGGGCGGAATTTTACGGCCCCCAACGCGGTGGGGGTAGTGCTGGGAAATGGGGAGAGACATTCAAAAGTCCAACCAGGAAATCAATATCTTTTAATATAGCTTCATGAGCAGAGACTGGCTAGGCCGGGGTTGTTCTCGCTGGAGCAGAGGAGGGGGCTGAGGGGAGATTTGATTGAGATGTACAAAACTGTGAGGGGCCTGGAAAGAGTGGATGGGAAGGACCTATTTACCTCCGCAGGGAGGTCAGTGACTAGAGGGGCACAGATTGACAGTGATTAGTAGAAAGATTAGAGGGGAGACGAGGAAAATGCTTTCCGCCCAGGGGGTTGTGGGGGGTCTGGAACTCGCTGTCTGAAAGGGTAGCAGAGGCAGAAACCCTCAACTCATTTAAAAGGTGGCTGGACATGTACCTCAAGTGCCATAACCTGCAGGGCTACGGTGTCATGAAGCTATTAATGTATATCATATTATTGGAAAATATTTTTACTTTAAGTAGAGGTTTAGTCTGTGGGTGTGTCTTAATTGGGTTAAAGCCAACTAGTCTGGGTGTTTTGATGTGTTTTGAGATGTAAGGGAGATAGCGTGCGTTTGCACTTTATTGAATAGAGCATTCAAGAAGTGGGGTGAAAACTGATGCCTATACAGCAGCTACCAAGCCATATATTTATATTACTAATAAAATTAGTGCTATGAAAGGGGTTTCATTGTTAAAAGGTGGAGTTCAAAGAGGCTGGTGAGACAATGAGAATTTGCATTCAGTGGTGGTAGTTATAACTTCAGTAGTTTTCGGATGTGCAGGGCAGAGGCAATGTGAGATCAAAAGGCAGCTGTAAGCCTCCAACTGTCTCCACAGGAACCAAAGTGAAAAGAACCTCATTTTGAATTTGTAAGGTGAAAATGCTTTGTCTGGTATCTAGTTAAGTCTATGGTTTGCTGTTACCTTAATGGAGATTAGTTTGGGAATTTGTTGAAAGTTATGATAGTAGTAATTTGAAGCTGTGTGTACAAATATTTTAACCTGTGTAAATTAATAAAATGTTTCATTTAGTTTAATGTAAAAATACGAGAACTAGTTGTCTGATTCCTGAATTTAGAGTCGCATCTCAATAAAATATAGGTTATGACAGTTGTTTAAAGTTTCCCTCTGGGATTTTTAAATAACTCTGCTTTACCAACTGCAATGGTCATAAAAATTGGGGGCTCATCCAGGTTAAATTATATTTCTAATTCCTTGATTGGTTAGGAATTAATTCATCTTAAAGCTTACGAGTACATGAGGCACTTTGAATTCAGGAGTTGGTGGGGTATTTTAGAAATGACGAGACTGCAAGATGGTTTTGGCAATTGCTAAGACTTGTCTTGGAGTGGAAGAGATAACTCTGATTGGGTTGGAGAAAATAACCAAAAGTAAGTCAACAGGGTTGGCAGATAAGTTATAATTGGGGTTACCATGGGGGTTAGGAAATCAGATATAGTTAAAAGTATAGCACAGCATGTACATTTGGAAGTGAAACCTGACACCAGTGAGTCACAGCTGGAGGTAGTGAAACTTCAGTTACAAATGATGACGCTAGAATTTGAACAAGCAAAGGAGCTGAAAAAGCTTGAATTTGAAGCAAAGGACAGAAAAATGGTTTTTAAAAGGGAATTAGAAATTTTGAAGATAAAGAAGAAGTAAAAAGAAAAAGAGAAAGAGAATTTCGACTGCAAATATTGGCAGTTAGAAAAGAGATGCCATTAGGTGAGGAAGGATTTATCTCCAGAGTAGAATCCAGTGGGGATGTTTTTAAATTTGTACAAGCTCTTCCAGAGTTTGAGGAAAAAGGTATTGAAGCAATATTTATTTCATTTGAGAAGTTAGCTAAACAGATTAAATGGTCACAGGAAAACAGGACATTATTATTACAGTCTAAGTTGTTAGGTAGGGCGCTTGAGGTATATGCTTTGCTTTCAGAGGAAATGTCGGTGAATTATGATGTGGTAAAAAAGGCTATGTTGAGTACATATGAGTTGGTTCCTAAAGCATACAGGCAGAAATTTAGGAATATGAGGAAACAGCCTGGGCAAACTTATATTGAGTTTGAAAGAGTAAAACAAAGTAATTTTGACCAGTGGATATGGGCATTAAAAATAGAGACAACCTATGCAGCTCTTATGGAAGTCACTCTTTTGGAAGAATTTAAAGCTTCAATCCCTTCAGTAGTGAGAGCTCAGGTGGAGGAACAGAGGGTTGATTATCTAAGACAAGCAGCAGAGATAGCTGATGATTATGAGTTAGTTCATAGAGCTAAACCTTTTTCTCATCACCCTTTCAAATTGGAAAAGGATAGAAAGTGGGAAGGTGAAAGGAAGGTAGGTAGTCAGGGAAGAGAAGGAGTAGCTGGAAGTTCCCAGGAAGTTTTTTCTCAGAATAAAAAGGAAGGTGCTGAGTGTAGAATTGACATTTGAAAATTGAGGTGTTTTCATTGTAATAAAGTGAGACACACAAAGTCAGTGTGTTGGGGGTTGCAAGAAAAATCTGTTGGAATTGTTGGGGTACAGAAAAGCTCTGGAAGTAAAAGTATTGTGGGTTCTGATGTTCAGGCACAGGAGAAACCAGTGGTTTGTGTACAGGTGAAATAGGGAGAATCAGTGAAAGGTAAAGAAGGGGGAATGTGTTCACAGTTTACTCAAGAGAATTCTGAGGAGCAGGTTCCTGAAATGTTTAAAGACTTTGTATGTGAAGGGAAAGTCTTTCCATGTGTACAGGGTGGAGTAGGTAAAGATGTTAAAATTTTAAGAGACACAGGGGCTAGTCAATCCTTAATGTTGTGGGATAGTGATATTTGTTGTTCAAAGGGAGTATTGCAGGAGCAGGTGATAATAAGTGGGGTTCCTGGAGATGCTAAATCTATTCCGTTGTGGAAGGTAAATTTAAAGAGCAAATGGAAGACAGATTGAGTTATAGCTGAAGTGGTGGAAAATTTGCCTATTGCAGGGGTTAAATTTATTCTGGGTAATGATATAGCTGGATCACAAATGTGGGTGATGCTTATGGTAGTTGAGCAGCCTGTAGAAATGTTTTCAACAGAAGTGCTACAGAAGGAACATCCTGGATTGTTTCCTGATTGTGTTATAATGAGATCAAAGGCCCATAGGGAAGAACAAAATAAACAAGCTAAGCAGGCAGTTCAAAGGCAATAAGAAGGTGTCAAAATCCAATTAGCTGGCACTGTGTTTGACAACATTGTTCAAGAGGAATGAATGCAGGACTCTTCAGTTGAAGTGTTTAACTCAAAGAGGTTAGTGGAGTTACAGAAAAATGATTTGCAATTAAAACAGTTATATCAGAAAGCTTATTCAGAAACAGAAGCAAAATTTAATCTACTATGTTATTGTCTTCAAAGGAATATTTTAATGAGAAAGTGGCAGCCAGATCATGTCTCAGCAAATGAAAGCTGGAGGGAGGTGTATCAGATTGTTATCCCATTAGGGTATAGAAATGAGATTCTGAGGATTGCTCATGAAATTCCAATGGGAGGACATTTAGGAATTAGGAAAACACAGGAAAAGATACAGAGGTTTTTTTGGCCAGGATTGCATAGGGACATTGACAGGGCCCTCAACCGTGTCCGGCCCATATCCCGCGCATCCTCCCTCACGCCTTCTCCTCCTTCCCAGAAACATGATAGGGTCCCCCTTGTCCTCACTTATCACCCCACCAGCCTCCGCATTCAAAGGATCATCCTCCGCCATTTCCGCCAACTCCAGCATGATGCCACCACCAAACACATCTTCCCTTCACCCCCCCTGACGGCATTCCGTAGGGATCGTTCCCTCTGGGACACCCTGATCCACTCCTCCATCACCCCCTACTCCTCGACCCCCACCTATGGCACCTCCCCATGCCCACGCAGAAGATGCAACACCTGCCCCTTCACTTCCTCTCTCCTCACAGTCCAAGGGCCCAAACACTCCTTTCAAGTGAAGCAGCATTTCACTTGCATTTCCCCTAACTTAGTCTACTGCATTCGTTGCTCCCAATGCGGTCTCCTCTACATTGGAGAGACCAAACGCAAACTGGGCGACCGCTTTGCAGAACACCTGCGGTCTGTCCGCAAGAAAGACCCAAACCTCCCTGTCACTTGCCATTTTAACACTCCACCCTGTTCTCTTGCCCACATGTCTGTCCTTGGCTTGCTGCAATGTTCCAGTGAAGCCCAACGCAAACTGGAGGAACAGCACCTCATCTTCCAACTAGGCACTTTACAGCCTTCCGGGCTGAATATTGAATTCAACAACTTTAGATCTTAAACTCCCCCTCCCCCCATCCCCACCCCGTTTCTCCCCCCTCCCTTTTTTTTCAATAATTTATATAGATTCTTCTTTTCCCACCTATTTCCATTATTTTTAAATCTAAAACTAAAACTTTGTTAGACTTTCCACCCCACCCCCACTAGAGCTGTACTTTGAGTGTCCTGCCATCCATTCTTAATTAGCACTTTTCTTAGATAATATCACCACCTTCAACACCTCTTTGATCCTTTTGTCTGTGACATATTTTGATTATCTGCTCCTATCACTGCTTGCTTATCTCCACAAGCACCCCACCCTCAACTTCTCTCTCCCCCCGCCCCCCCACCTTAGACCAGCTTATATTTCACCCCTCTCCTAACTATACTCAGTTCTGCCGAAGGGTCATGAGGACTCGAAACGTCAACTCTTTTCTTCTCCACCGATGCTGCCAGACCTGCTGAGTTTTTCCAGGTAATTCTGTTTTTGTTTTGCATAGGGGTGTAGTCAAATCCTGTAGAACCTGTCATATATGTCAGGTAACAGGAAAACCACAAGCAGTGATTAAGCCGGTGCCTTTAATTGCAATACCAGCATTTGAAGAACCTTTTACCAGGGTCATGTTTGATCGTGTAGGACCCCTCCCTAAGACTAAAAGTGGAAATCAGTATTTATTGACAATAATGGTTTTGTCTAACAGGTTTCCTGAAGTGATACCTTTAAGAAATATTACAAGTAAGCAGATTGTTGGAGGAGTTAATTAAATTTTTCACAAGATATGGTTTACCTAAAGAAATGCAATCAGATCAGGGGTAAAATTTCATGTCACAGCTGTTTAAGGAAGTAATGAACAGTTTGGGGATAAAACAGTTTAAGTCAAACAGCTTATCACCCAGAGTTACAAGGAGCTTTGGAAAGATGGCATCAAACTTTAAAAACTATGATAACAGCATATTGTCAGAATTATGCACAGGATTGGGATACAGGAATTTCATTTTTGTTATTTCCTACTGGAGGTGCTCCTAATGCATCAACTGGTTTTAATCCTTTTGAACTAGCTTATGGTCATGAGGTAAGGGGGCCACTGAAATTGATTCATGAGAAATTGGTGGATTAAAATTCAGAAACTACTCGCCTGGATTACATATCAACTTTCATGGAAAGATTGAACAGAGCATGTGAGTTGGCTGGGGAACATTTAAAGATATCACAGCAAGTGATGAAAATGGAAGCAGATAAGAAGGCTAAAATTTGCAGTTTTGTTTCTGGAGAGAAAGTACTAGTTTTGTTACCAGTACTAGGTGATTTATTAGTTGCAAGATTTAATGGGCCTTACAGGATTGAAAAGAGATAAAAACAAAAAACTGCGGATGCTGGAAATCCAAAACAAAAACAAAAACAGAAATACCTGGAAAAACTCAGCAGGTCTGGCAGCATCGGCGGAGAAGAGCACAGTTGACATTTCGAGTCCTCATGACCCATCAACAGTTCTGAGGACTCGAAACGTCAACTGTGCTCTTCTCCGCCGATGCTGCCAGACCTGCTGAGTTTTTCCAGGTATTTCTGTTCCTGTTTTTGTTTAGGATTGAAAAGAGATTGAGTGAAGTAAATTATTAATAAATACTCCAGAAAGAAGAAAGAAGCAGAGTATGTGTCATGTAAATATGCTTAAAAAGTACATTGACAGGGAAGAGGAATAAAAAGAGGTATTAGTGATGGTGGATGATGAGAAAGGGGTAGAAGTGCAGGACTCTGAAATTGATTTTCCTCTAATCAAATTGGATAATGAGGGGGCGTTTGAAAATTTAAATGAAATATTGAGTTACCTTCCAAGCAAGTGTCAAAGTGATTTGGAAAAGCTATTGCAGTCACACAAACCTATTTGTGGGAATAAGTCGGAGAAGGCAGATTTAGCTATACATAATGTGTCTGTTGAAGTTTCATCTTTGATAAGGCAACATCCTTATAGATTAAATCCGGCAAAGTCATCACAAGCACAAAAAGAAATTCATTTCATGCTTCAAAATGATATCATTGAGTCTAGTTGCAGTAATTGGAGTTCACCTGTTGTACTGGTACCGAAACTGGATGGAACACAAAGACTGTGTGTAGACTATCAAAAGGTGAATGCGGTGACAAAAGCAGATTCATACCACAGTTGGAGAATTGCAGTGGGACAATCTAAATTTATCACAAAGATTGGCTTGCTAAAAGGATATTGGCAGGTTGTCGGAGAAAGCAAAGGAGATATCAGCTTTTGTAAGGCCAAGTGGTTGTTCCAGTGAATGAACAATTAAAAAAGAACAAGAAGTTTCAATGGACACTGGAGTGTCAGAAATCATTCGATAGTCTGAAAAAAGCATTAACTACGACACCGGTTTTGGCAGTGCCCAATTATGCCAAGCAATTCAAGTTGGCTGTTGACACAAGTGACATAGGCATTGGGGCTGTACTGTTACAAGAAGATGACACTGGAATTGAAAAACCAATAGGGTATTTTCCACGAAAGCTGAATGTAGAACAGAGATGATAATCAACGATCGAGAAAGAGACTTTGAGTTTGGAGTTAGCATTGCAGCATTTTGAAATTTATGTTGCCAACAATTCATTAGAAACAATTGTTTATACAGACCACAATCCTTTGATGTATTTGGACAACTTTCGTGACAAAAGTGCGAGACTTTTCAGATGGAGTCTATTATTACAACCATTTAATCTACAGATTATACATATTGCTGGAAGAGAAAACTTGTTTGCAGATGCATTATCAAGAGTTTGAAGCTTAAAGGAAAATTAGACATTTAAAAAAAAAGACCTGGACACTGAACTGGAGTGATTTCTGTTGATATCAAGAACTTGTGTGTATATATATATATATATATAGTTATGTTAATGCACGCATCTGATAATGTAATAGTGTAATAAGTATAGGAGATAGTGTGAGATGGGTTATTAAAATGAAACCGTCTTTTAGAGTTATGACGGTTTAGTTTTTGATAAGAAGGGGGATGTCATGAAGCTATTCATGTATATATTATTGGAAAATATTTTTCTTTTAAAATAGAGGTATAGCCTGTGGATATGTCTTAATTGGATTAAAACCTAGTCTGGGTGCTTTGATGTGTACTAGTTTTAATATGTAAGAGAGATAACGTGTATTTGCATTTGTTTTGAATAGAGCATTTAAGTGGGGTGAAAACTGATGCCTATATAGCAGCTACCAAGCCATATGTTTATATTACTAATAAAATTGGTTCTATGAAAGGGGTTTCATTGTTAAAAGGTGAAGTTCAAAGAGGCTGGTGAGACAATGAGAATTTACATTCAATGGGCAGTGGTAGGTATAACTTTAGCAGTTTTCGGGTGTGCAGGGCAGAGGCAATGTGAGATCAAAAGGCAGCTGCAATCCTCCAACTGGCTCCACAGGAACCAAAGTGAAAAGAGCTTCATTTTGAATTCATAAGGTGAAAATGCTTTGTCTGGTGTCTGATTAAGTCTATGGGTTGCAGTTGCCTTAATGGAGATTAGTTTGGGAATTTGTTAAAAGTTATGATAGTCGTAATTTGAAGCCATGTCTATATATAATTTAACCTTTGTAAATTAATAAAATGTTTCATTTAGTTGAATGTAAAACCTCAAGAACTGGTGGTCTGATTCCTGAATTTAGAGTTGTATCTCAAACATAACACTTAAAATTATAGGTTATGACAGTTGTTTAAAGTTTCCCTCTGGCATTATTAAATAACTCAGCTTTACCAAGTGCATCGGCCATAACAATGGACCAAATGTTGGAAAGTGGGATTAGACTGAATGGCACATTTTTTGGTGAGCGCAGACACGATGGGCAAAGTGGCCTCTTTCTGTGCTGTAAACTTTCCCTGATTCTATATGATTGTGTTAACCCAGAGTTGCTTAGACCAGCACCTGGGAGATTAATCATTAATCATTAGGGGCTCCAGGGCAATCCTGGAGAATTGGCCACCTTACCTCAGAGGGATGTCCGGCATCCTATTGCACAGTCTCAGCCATACCCTTACGTTTCAAGATTCTAAGAGCTAAGCTGAACCATTTGGATGGGCTTGAAATATTCACAAGCCCGTCGATGGCCATGGCAGAGGATACAAGCCCTGGTAACATTCTGGCGTTAGTACTGAAGAACCATAAACCAAAGCTCAGCAGAGAGAGAGATGGAAAGACAGCACCAATGCTGGTTGGTGCACGCTAAACGCCAGTCAGTTTACAAGTACATTGCAGTGCTGAAATGTGATGTGTTCTTTGTCCTGCATTGCTGAGCAAAGTTGTAAGGTTTAAATTAAGTGAGTGTTCAATTACTCTATCCTGTTTCAATCCCACAACATGGATTTCTTATCCATCTTTAATATTACTTTCTCTTTTCATGAGAAAGGTTTTTTTTATTTGTCCATGGGATGTGAGCATTATTGGCAAGGCCAGAATTTATTGCCCATCCCTAATTGCCCTTGAGAAGGTGGCGATGAGCTGCCTTCTTGAACCGCTGCAGTCCATGTGGTGTAGGTACACCCACAGTGCTGTTAGGGAGGGAGTTCCAGGATTTTGACCCAGCGACAGTGAAGGAACGGTGATATATTTCCAAGTCAGGATGGTGAGTGACTTGGAGGGGAACTTGCAGGTGGTGGTGTTCCCATCTATCTGCTGCCCTTGTCCTTCTAGATAGTAGTGGTCGTGGATTTGGAAGGTCCTGTTGAAGAAACCTTCTAGTAATATCACAGAGATCAAGTGAAAGATGTGAGAGATAGAGAGTGAGCGAAAGATGGAGCGAGAGAGGGACAGAGAGAGAGATATAGACACAACACCAGCCAGAATCTGTAGAAGCACACCAAGAAACAGGTAGCCCTCTGGGCAACATGAAAATGGAAAATAAGGAATCATAGTCCCACCGAGCAGGCAAGGTTTGCCTGGACTTTTTAATCAGTGCATACCCTTTATTTAATAATATATAATTCATGGAATCTTTACAAACTCACAATCAAACTCGCATACAGTCAAACGTCATCCAAACAAATTAAATTGACATGCAGGCTCCTGTCCAATAAACTTGAGCTGACCTTTCCTGGGGATTAGCTCAACCCTCCATCAGAAGCATCCCCTCGTATCATGAATTACAACCAGCGATTCACGGTTTTGTAACAAAGGGATAGAACCTGCATTTGACACTCCTGAAGTAAGCAAGTTTCTGAAATAGCTGTGTGTAAAGTCCATTCATACCAAGGTGAGCTTCTGCTATATCTGTCATTGTATAGAACAAAGCTCAGTTGTGTAAGAGAATGCAAATTATACAAATTGTAAAAGTTCAGATAAATATCTTGTTTAAATGATTACCTCTCGAAGTAAAAAGATTTGGGTTAGGAAATAGGATAAAGAAGTGTGTCAATTTCAGTCCGTCTCTGCATATTAATGTACAATTTCTCTATTAAATCTTATAAATACAATTAATTATTTGAAAGTAACACTGGAATGTGTTTGTGAGTGTGTATGTGTGTGTGTGCATGCCCACCAGAATATCATAGTCATTGTTAAAACTGTAATTACACTGATTAATGTTCATCTCTGTGAAATCATGCAATTCCCTCCCAGAGCAACTGGCTTCAAAGAATCTCAGAGACTGACCTTGTGCAAACTCAGCCTGAGAAGCTCGAATGGGGTTCATTAGAATTCAACAACATAAATATACAATTACCAAATACCCAGGAGCGAGTTATAGGCTGGAATCTAATTGAGGGTTTCTGATGGTTTACGTACAAAATAACGGAATCCCAGGAGTGAGTTATAGGCTGGAATCTAACCTATGGGTTCGGGTGATTTATACCTGGGAGTGCATCAAAACTGAATTCTGCATTTAGGAGCCAGAATTTTAAACCCTGATTTAACGCTGGTTACAGTCCAGCTTTGAACTGAAACCCTGGTTTGTGGCTTCAATATGTGCTGATATTGGTTTCAGATTTTTATTCCATTTCTGAGCATTATTAGGCAGACTCTGAAGTATGAGTATTGCCCTTTGATATCAGTAAAAAGGTGTTCTAATGTTTTATAAGCTTGATGACAGGCAGCATTCACCAGCCAATATAAAGGAGTCTAGTCATGGACATTCACGCTATGAGTTTGTTGATCTCAAATAATGGGTCAAGAAAGTTAAAATCCACTCATCCTCTTTATAAACAGCATGCAGTCAACAAACCATCAGCACACAGGGAGTGATGGCATAGTGGAGTAGCGGTATTGTCACTGGACTGGTATTCCAGAGACCCAGGCTAATGCTCTGGGGACTCAAGTTTGAATCCCACCACAGCAGATGGTGAAATTTGACTTCAGTAAAAATCTGGAATTCAAAGTCTAATGGCAACCATGAAACCATTGCTGATTGTTGTAAAAACCCATCTGGTTTGCAGGAAATCAGCAATCCTTCTGGCCTCTGAATGAGGGCAATTAAAGATAGGCAATGAATGCTGGCATAGCCAGTGATGCCCACATCCTATAAACAAGTTAAAAAAAAAAACACAGGATACCGACTGTTTGTCTGGACAGTATTGGATCTGTATAGAAATTCCAAAATTTGATTTCCTGCTGATTCCTACCCAACAAAGGATTTGAAACAAAAACAGAAAATGCTGGAAAAACTCAGTCTAACAGCATCTGTGGAGAGAAAAACAGAGTTAACTTATTGAATCTGTATGATCCTTCAAAAGGATTTGACATTTATTCCATAAAAGTGGAAATACTCAGCCTGTTCAGTGTGTGTGTCAGTTTGTGAGCCATGGGCGTATGTGCTTGTAAGAGTGAGAGTCTGTGTGTGTTAGTGAGACCGCTAGTGTGCGCTAGTGTGAGTGTGTTTGTGTATGTATGCATGTTAATGTAAACATGTGTGTTTGCATGTTAATAAGTATGTTACTATAGGTGTGAGTGTGTTAGTATGAGCATGTGCGAGTATTTGCATTTGTAAGTTATTGTGAGTGTGTGTCAGTGAGCATGAGTATGTGGTGTGTGTGTGTGTTGTGTGTGTATGTGTGTGAGTGTGTTAGTGAGAGCATGAGGGTGTGTTTGTGTGAGTGCGTTTCATTAGTGTGAGCATGTTTGTGTGTGCAAGTATGAGCGTGTGTTAGTGACAGCATGAGCATGTGTTTGTGTGTGTAAGTGAGTTAGTGCAGTGTGTGTTGTTAATGTTAGCATCTTTGTGTGTGTGTGAGTGTGAGTGGGTGTTAGTGAGAGAGTGAATATGTGTTTGTGCATTGAGTGTGTACCGTTAATTCCAACAGTCCCAAGCATGAAGCCATGTACATTAATGCACCAGGAACATTAATGTCCCCATCATTATGGCTTTTAAATTATTCTAACAGAGACAGTTTATGTTTATAGGTTTAGGTTCAATTTATGAGCTTTATGTTGTGCAGTGTTGTAGGGTGTCTAATGGATTAAAAGGCTTGGTTCAAAGAACATTATAGAATCATAGGCACAATTATTATCTGCTCAGCGAAATCAATAAAGCACCGAAAATTGGCTGTCTACCTCTCCTCAAGCTGTCTGCCGCTTCCCAATCTGTCTGCCGTGCCCCAGACAATCTGTCTACTCCTCCTCAATTTGTCTGCAGCTCCCTAGCTCCTAGGTTGTTTGCACCTCCCCCACCCCATTCTTTAAATCCCTCCCTCTCTTGCCCCATTGCTTTCCTTGTCCAACCTGCTGCTTGGTAAAAAAAAAGGGCAAGGATGAAGCGGGGGAGGGGTGGGGGGGTGACTGAACTGTGTGTGTGAATATAACATACAGCCTAGAGCAGCGGCTCTCCAACTGGAGGTGGGTGAAATATTGTGAAAGAGCGAGTGGGGAGACGGGAGCAGAGTGTGGCTGCCCTGGGTGCAGCAGAGAGTGAGATTCCTGTCTCAGTGAGGAGGAGAGGGGCACACAGGGGAACACTGAGAATGGCAAGGAAACAAATACCTGCTTTCTTAAAAAAAATTATTAAAAGACTCTTTACTTGCAGCTCATTCATATTAATAACTATTCAATAGTATTATTATAGAGGGTGGTCTGTGATTACTGATCCTTGACCAAAAAAAGAGTTTGAGTATGACTGAACAAAAATAAATGGTTCAGCTCAGGTGTGGTCGAGGAGCAAGTTGATAGTGTGTGTGTGTGTTTTTAGATGAGAAATCCAAGCTGAGAAATGTTGACGAGATGGAGGTAAATTAGAATGTAGTGGCTGATGACGCACATTGGGTCCTGGGAACTTCTAGATTGTAGGAGGAGGGGTAACAGAGCGGGGGGTGGAAGGAGTTACAGAGTCTGTAACTCTATGTTAAATAGTATAATGGATAAATTACAAGTTATATTCCGAGTTTCGTAACAAATATGAAACATGTCCATGCAAAAAGCTCAACCAATACTGTTTCAGAACCTGCCTATAATAGAATTCCTATTTGATTCTAAAGCATTTAGAAGTGGGGTCACAATTTTTCAATGTTTTTGGTGTTTTGAGATTAATATAAACCCTGAGCTCTCCCTTAGGTTTATGTTGTCACATCAGAAAATATCTGACTATCGATAAAAATTTCACTCATGAACCTTCATTAACTATTTCCTCCCAGGGGCTCACATCCATTGAATAACTTCCCAATGTTAATCCTAAATTTGTCTAGAGCCCACTCAAAACTCGCTGCTCGTATCCTGCCTTGGATCATCATGTTCACACATCATTCACTGTGCTCGTTGACCTACATTGGATCCAGTCAATCCACCAATGTATCTGTTTTATTTCAACGTTCTTATCCTCATGAGCAGATTTCTCCATGGCCTCACTCTCCGCCCCTCTCCTTATCTTTGTAACCTCCACTGGCCCTATACCCTCTGAGAGTTCTGTGACCGTCCACTTCTAGTCTCATGCATTCCTGATTTTAATCACTGCATCACAGGCAGCCATGCCTTAAAGCCTAGACCCTTAGCTCTGGAATTCTCCCCCAAACCCACTCCACCTATCTCTCCTCTTAAAACCTGCCTCTCTGACCAAGCTTTTCATCACCCGTCTTATCTTCTGATGTGACTTGGTGTGAAAGTTTGCCTGATAACATAAGAGTATGTGAAATAGGAATTGGAATCAGCCACTTGAGCCTGCTCCACCTTTCAATAAGATAATGACTAATCTTTGCCTCAACTCCACTTTTCTACCTGATTCTCATAACCTTTCATTGAAGTGATTCAATTGCTTCCAAATTCCAAGAATCTATCAATCTCAATCTTGAATATACTCAACGACTGACAATCCACAGCTCTCTGGGGTAAAGAACTCCAAAGATTCACAACACTCTGAGTGGAGAGATTTCTCCTTATTTCAGGCCTTATCCAAAAAAGGCCAATCTGAGACTATGACCCTAGTTCTAGACTCTCCAAATAGGGGAAACAGCCACTTAGCATCTATCCAGTCATGTCCTCTCAGACTCCTAAATGCTTCAGTAAGATTACCTCTTCCTCTTCTAAACTCTTAAAAATATTCTACTCAATCTCTCCCCATAGGTTAACCAGGAATCAATCTAGTGAGCCTTTGTTACATCCCCCTAAGAGAAATATAGCCTGCCTTGGGTACGGAGAACAAATCTTTACACAGTGTTCCAAGTGTAGTCTCTTCAAAGCCTTATGCAATTGCAGCAAGATTTCCTTACTCTTACACTCTTATACAAGCTTGGCTAAGTAGCTGGAAACAGACAGTAGTGGTGAATGGTTGTTTTTTTCAGACTGGAGGGTACCCCAGGGATCAATTTTAGGACCACTGCTTTTCTTGACTTATATCAATGACCTAGACTTGGGTGTGCAGGGCACAATTTCAAAATTTGCTGGTGACACAAAACTTGGAAGTATTATGAACTGTGAGGAGGTTAGTGATAGACTTCAAGAGGACATAGACAGGCTGATGGAATGGGCAAACACACGGCAGATGAAATTTAATCCAGAGAAGTGTGAAGTGATTAATTTTGGGAGGAAAAATGAGGTGAGGCAATATAAAATAGAGGGTACAGTTCAAAAAGGGGGTGCAGGAGCACAGGGACCTGGGGGTATATGTGAACAAATCGTTAATGGTGGCAGGATGGGTTGAGAAAATCGCTGGGTCGAAACCCTGGAACTCCCTCCCTAACAGCACTGTGGGTGGACCTACACCACATGGACTGCAGCGGTTCAAGAAGGCAGCTCACCACCACCTTCTCAAGGGGCAATTAGGGATGGGAAATAAATGCTGGCCTAGCCAGCGATGCCCACATCTTGCAAATGAATTTTAAAAATGAATAAGGCTCATGGGTTCCTGGGCTTTGTAAATAGAGAGGTAGAGTATAAAATCAAGGAAGTTCTGATGAACCTTTATAAAAAACTGGTTGGGGCTCAACTGGAGGATTGTGTCCAATTCTGGGCACCACACTTTAGGATGAATGTGATGGCATTGGAGAGAGTGCAGAACATATTTACAAGAATGGTTCCAGAGATGATGGACTTCAGTTACGAGATCCTGACAAAAGGGATTAAGAGGAGATTTGATAGAGGTGTTCAAAATCATGAGGGGTCTGACAGAGCAGACAGAGAGAAACTAATTCTATTGGTGGAAGGGTCAGGAATAAGGGGACATAGATTTAAGGTGATTGGCAAAAGAAGCAATGGCGACATGAGGAAAAGCTTTTTATGCAGCAAGTGGTTAGGATCCAGAATGCACTGCCTGAGAGTGTGGTGGAGGCAGATTCAAGCGTGGCTTTCACAAGAGAATTGGTAAACACGGGAAGAGATGATATTTGCAGGACTATAGGGAAAGGCTTGTGAAATGGGATGAGCTAAATTGCTCTTCTAGAGAGCCAGCATGGATGCAATGGGCCAAATGACCTCCTCCTGTGCTGAAGCCATTCTATTTAACCATTCCACTCCAGCACCTCTACGAATAAGGCCAACATGCCACCTGTCTTTCTAACTGCTTGCTGTACCAGCGTGTTAAAATTCTGTGTTTGATGATCGAGGATGCTTAAATCCCTCCAAAGATCAACATTGAATAGTTCCTCAACATTTAAAAAATATCCAATTCTCCTATTTTTCCTATCAAAGTGAATGCGACCTTGCATTTCCCATATGCCATCTGCCATCTACTTTGCTACTCACATAACTTGTCTGTATCTCATTGCCACCTCCTTGTGTCTTCCTCACAGCTTACATTCCCACCTAGCTATGTATCGCCAGCAAAGCTGGAAACATTTGAAGTTTATTTGAAGTACCTTGGGCCATTTACTACATTAAAAGGCATCGTATGAATCCAAGCTGCTGTAAAATCTCAGATGAGTGATGGGGAACAGGGTAAGAGGTGGAATTTGCATGAATGGCCATGCTCTTATTGCTAGAGTAACATGGATTCCTTCTGAAGGCATTGTACAACATGGCTTTATGTAGGTGGCCTGTGATACAAAAGTTGAGCTTTGACAGGGAAAGCTGTAAGCTAGGCCAATTTTACTGTGATAAATCAAGGATGTTCCTCTTAAAGGAGAGTCACTGGTAACTTATTAGGAGCCCTGATCAAGCCAAAGAAGATGAACATACAAACATACGATCAAAGAGCAGGAGTAGGCCATTTGGCCCCTCAAGCCTGCTCCACCGTTTAATAAGATCATGGCTGATCTGATAGTAACCTCAAATCTGCATCCCCCCCACCCTGATAACCCATCACCCCCTTGCTCACTAAGAATCTATCCACCTATGATACATTTTGCTTTAAGTTACAAGTAAAACAAAAATGTGAAAAATTACATCTGCTTCTATTAGGTGTTGCCGACCCTCCGGGATCAGCCTGGAGTCGCCGGAATTGAAAGACACTGCTGCCAGGAGAAATGCCACAGGGGCATTAAAAAACCCTGTTCTCTTCTTTGACCATCTATTAGTTGTAAAAACACGAGAGGTTGCAGGGAGAGTCAGGATTAATCCATTGGGTAACAGTCTGTTCACTTCCAATTGGCTTTGGGAAAGGAGGAAGGGCCAATGGCAGGAATGTGGGCAGGGCAGAGTGGTTTGCAGCAGCTGGTCATGCGGGTGACAGAGCTGACCAGTGCCCAAGAGCACCTGCCCTAAGCCCAGAGGAACCCCATTAAAAACCAAGCCCAGCGTGGCTCCCAAAATGAAAGATAAATAAATAACTTGTGTTTATATAATGCCTTTCAGAACCACGGGGCTTCCCAGCTTTATTGCTGAGGGACTCCTTTTGAAGGGTAGTCACTGCTGTAACGTAGGAAGCGCAGCAGCCTATTTGTGCACAGCAAGATCCCAGAGATGGTAATGTGATAATGACCAGGTAATCTGTTTTTTGGTGGCAGGAATTGAGGGATAAGTATTGAGCCGGACATCAACGTGAACTCCCCTTCTTTTCTTCAAAATAGTGCTGTGGGGTCTTTTGAACCCACCTGAGATGTCAGACAGGGCTCCCATTTAACACTTCATCTGAAAGACAGCACCTCCTCCACAGAGAAATGGAGTATCAGCCTTGATTTTTTTGCTCAAGTCCGCGGGTGGGACATTAAACCAAAACCTTGTGACACACAGCGAGAGAGCTACCAACTGAGCCACAGCTGAAACCTAAACTGATTCCCCTGAAGGTGCAGACGGGGCCTCATTTTAAAGCCTCACCTGAAAGACAGTACCTTCAACAGTGCAGCACTCACTATTTACTGCAATGGAACTTTCAAAGTAACATAGAGATGGGTACAACTAAGAAAGAGTGTTCTAATTTTATGTTAATTCTGAGGGTAATTTTGAGAAAGATGCACAAACTGTGTAGAAATCAAACCCATAACCACAGAACCATATCCTACCCAAGTGAGGGAACAAGGCACTGGAAAAAAGACTTGAGGGAAGGATTGATTCAGAGTCAAATTACATCTTTAAAATGGGGACAAAATCTGTTATGAAAGGGATTGAGGGTTAAGAGATATGAACAGAACAGTTTGATTTTGTGGTGGGGGTGAGGGAGGGGGTGGTTAGGGTAAATAGAGAGTCTAGTGCTCCCTACATTTGGGGCACACTGGATTTATAGGTGGGGAGGGGAAGCCATGAAATAGATAACATGCACAGATAGAATGGAGTTGATTGGCCGAATGGCCTTTTCTTCTTTCAGTCTATATCGTTGATGTATCAGCTCACTGTAAGATCCTAACCACCTCCCAAAGCTCTTCAAGATCAACTAGAAAACTGGAAAGGGTCATTACCTGAAGGAAATATACTCAGTGCCACTGTCAGAGAAAACATTCACCAAGGGCACTGACCATATGCCACCGTTTAATACCCTTCTCCCCCCCACACCAACACCCACCCAACACACATACCCAACCCATGGTAAACCCCGCCCCCCATCCCTAACAACTAAAACATTTTAGGGGAATGCATAATCAAGTTGAAACATGTTTTTGGTCAGAAATATCCCGGAATGCAGTAACACTAAACAAAACATGCTTACCCTGCTTTGAACATGACCTTCCAGTACTACAATGACACTATGTCAAGTCCAGTTGCCTCCCTCACAGTCTCTTCTTCCCCAATTCCTCTTAATAATTTAATAATAATAATCGGTCTCCCTACTAATTTCACCTCTTGCTCCTTACTCTACAGCCCACTTTAATGCTTGCATTATTCTGTGTTTATCAAATACCCCACCTTCCCAGGAGTCCATTCCACATCCAGGAGTTTATCTTTTTCCCTTTCTGCCACCTCGGAGTGATACTGAGAAGGTGTGAAACATACATTCATTGGTCACCTGCTTGACTACATGGCAAACAAATGGGACCGAGCCCAGGTGCTTGCTGGGACATAAGCCAATGCTTCTTCAGTGACAGAGTCCAGGTGCCTGATGCAATGCAGTGTAAATGGCTGATGGGAGAGGATTCAGGCAACTGGCAGTGGCAACCTCCTCGGGCCCTGAGGAGTCCAATGAGAACCTAAGCGGGCCAGCATTTCCCAGCTGGTAGGACAAAAGGTGACCCACATACAATCTACGGCTCTGGTCCCCAAACTGTTTCCCTGCCCCTGTTGTTGCATTTGTTGTGTAAGATTAAGTTTGGTTCTCATCAGTGACTGGAAACTTGACCCCTTCCTCAGTGTCATTTTTCTCATCAAATGAACAGAGGCCACTGTCTATTTGGATGAAGACCACGTGAAGTCACAGTGCGCCCCCTCATTCGTAGCTGACCTTGGTGGGGGGCCCGATGGGGTGCATGCTTCTGAATCAGTGTCAGACTCCCCTTCTGCAATGTACAGTCTGACCTTTGACCAGGGTGTCGCCCCAACATAGGGGACATTGTTGACACTTTCCAGGTTCTCCTTCGATTGCGAGATGCTGAAACCACTGTACGAACGCTCGAGTTCCTCATGATCGACAGAGGGAATGGAGATCGAGGTGTCACTGTCCCTTTCTTTCAGCACAGTCTCTTGGTGCTTGCAGTAGTGGTCCTCATGCCGGCTGTATTCCACCCCACCCCTACTACAGCTGCCGTGACCTGATATCTTCTCGTGTGACACAGAGGGCGGGGGCGGGATTCTGACAAAGGTTGTGCCGTCACCTACCGGAGAGGTCATAAAGGTCAGGGTGTCGTGGCTCTGCCGGCCCAACCCATTGGCTGAGTGTTGGTGAGATGAGGTTGATGGTGGACAGCCATTGGGTGCCAATGTTGCCACTCCAAGTCCGGGGTATGTCTTGTGTGCAGTCAAGCTGCATGACCGCATCATTTTGTTGGCATTTGTGTTCTTCTCGCAGAGCTCCCGGTTGTCCACCGGACTGTGATATGGAGGAGCAGGATCTGGCTCTTTGGAAATGAAGTAAGCCTCAGTTTCCGATGGTGGGATTCCCATCCGCTGCATGTAGATGTTCACCAGGAAATCTAATTTCTTCTCCATCGAGTGCACCTGTAGGATACAGAAAACCTGTTATTTCCATTCAGACACCCAGGTGCCCATTAACCAGATGCCCATTAACCAGCTTCCCACTAACTAGACATCCATCACCCAGCTGCCTGCTAACCAGTACCCACTAACCAGTTGCCTAGCTAGCCATCACCAACTCTGCTTTAAACAGGTGACTAGCTACCCATTAACCAGCTTCCCATTAACCAGCTGTCATCCAGACACCCAAACAGAGAAGTTACACATTACTCCATTGAATTCCCCTTTGATCAATTCCTTGACATTTACGGGACAATAACTGGATGTACAACCAATGGCAAATATAGTAATTGACCAACCTGCCTTATTCAACATCGGAAAGCCGTTCCTTCTTTCCTCTTCAGCTTCTCTCCCTCTGAACTAACCCGTCTTGACATTCTCCATTCTGGTGCTTCTATTATAAAGAGCGTTCCCACGATAAAACTCACCTTGTCCCTTTCAAACTCCCAAAACATGCCACTCCTCATTCCTCAGATCTTCACTCTGTTGAAACATCACACCTAATCCTACTCTGATTCCTTCTTTCCTACATATCTATGAAACCCCAAATCTCCACCAATATTTCTTTTGCCCCATGTTTACTACCCGACCTTGGCATTACAGAATTAAATCTTCTGTAGATAACTTTTTGGGTTCAGTGGCTTCAGTCTCGCCTGTAAGCAGTGTGAGCACCTTAACTTTATGGGAATTAGTACCCACTCCCTACATCTACTTGAGTACATGACTTGGGGTCTAACAATACAGCAATTGTCACCTGCACCAAGATCTCCATGTCTTCTCCAAAGATGGATCCATGAACTCTGCATGAGGCGATGCTTGGCTCAAATTGTTATCCAATTCCTCAGTAAGGTGGTCATACAGAGGAAACAGTTTGATCAATTGGCTAAGTTGGTAAAGCTTAGTTTTCCGTAATGATATAAAAATAATGAACACACTATGTTACCCCACTTTATTAGGCCATCTTAACTTAGGCAGATAATCATACGGCAGAACTTGCTCTCTCTTATAGTCTTCGGTCTTGTTGAAATTTCATACAGCAACTAACCACCTGACAAGCTTCCACATACAGCACTGTCTATTTCTTCAAATGTCACCTTTCAGTCAAAATGGTCGACAGCTCCACCCAGAGCAGAATCCATCAGCCTGACTTTGGCATGATTCCCATTGGATGCTGATGAGTAATACTATCACAACAAAGTTGGCACTGAAATGCCAAATTACCCTTCATTGGGGGTCATTTTATCCTTTGTTACTGGGCTGCAAACAAGCGACAGTGAACAGGCTGCCAGTTTTATGCCTCATCCAAATAAAGTCAATTGAGGGAAAATTGGACAGCTAGTAAAACACGCAGCTGATTTGTCATTATCCATTTTCCATCCATAGGTAATCTCTACTGTTTCCAGAATGCACTGATTGAAAACTAACCCATACCTGCATCCTGTGAAATTAACCCTGAGAGAACCAAGTTTAACTCATTTGTAGCAAACTTAACAATTACAAAACCAAAATCCACCTCTGGGCACGGTGTGAAACCTCAAAATATGGCATGTGATAAATACTGTTCACTGACTAATCTGAACACCCCAATACTGTCCTGCACAGTGAGCCCAATCCCAAAACATAGATCTCCAAAAGAAGAAAAATCTAATTTACTCACAAATTCTATCTGGTTCCCAAAGAGAGTAGTTTGTGTATTTGATGAATTAGTAGTCTGAACTAGATTTCATTCTAAAATTAAGGGGGTGATATTCCAGGGATTTTGCTCCAACCACCGTCGGAACAAGGAAAGGGGTCCTAGCTGCCCACTGCCATGGGTGAGATCATTAGCAGGTTTGGGGTGAGGAGCATGGCGTCTCCAGACTGATTCAGTGCAATCCCTGTCTACCGGTTGTGAAAGGCAGATGTGTGTGACTTGTCCACCAGGGACACACAGAGACCATTTCCAGGTCAAAGAACCAAGTCATCCCAACAGATCTTCAGCTCCAGCAGTAGCCATAACTCAGGCACAATGAAGGAACACTGAATCTCCCCAGGATCAATTATTTACACCCAGCAAGATCAGGCACTGAAGCAGCCCTTGTGTTATCTCACAGGTCCCTACTGCGGTCTTTTAAGAACACAAAGATGCCATGAAGGTATTAATGTATATAATGTTATTGGAAAATATTTTAAATTGGACTAGTAGTAGGGTCTGTGTCTGTGGGTTTGAGTGTGTGTGTCTTAATTGTGTTAAAGCCAGCTAGTCTGGGTGCTTTGGTGTATAGTAGTTTTGAGATGTTAAACAGTAAGGGAGTTAAGGTAAAGAGTACATTTGCATTTTGTTGAATAAACCATTCAAAGACCGGGGTGAAATCTTACACCTAGCTAGGAGACACCAAACAATATGCTTATACTACCAATTAAATTGATACTATGAAAGGGGTTTTATCATTTGAAGAGGTGGAGTTCAAAGGGCCTGGTGACATAATGAGAATTTGCATTCAAAGGGAAGGCTAGGTATATGCAGAACAGAGTTTTGTGTGTGAGTCAGAGGCATGCCGCCTGTAAGCCTACAACTGTGTGAAGGAACCAAATTGAAAGGAACCTCATTTTGAATTTGTAAAGTAAAATGCGCTTTGCCTGGTGTTTGTTTAAGTCTATGGGTTATTGTTGCCTTGGGGAAGATTACCTGGGAGTGATTAATTTGGGGATTTGTTTAATAGTTATTATGGTAGTAATTTGTAGACATGTGTATGTGTTTAATACCTTGTTAAATTAATAAATGTTTAATTGAATTTATATAAAAACCTCTGGAGGCTTGGTGGTTTCATTTCTGAATTCAAAGGTGCATCACAAACATACCAATTGAAAATATAGGTTATGACAGTTGTTTCAAGTTTCCCTCTGGGATTTTAAATAACTCAGCCTTTACCAACTGCTGTGTCACAGCAACTAGGGGCTCTTGGTGGGATAATATTTGTTATTCCTTGATTGGTTTGGAATTGGTGAATCTTAAGGTTATGAGTACGAGAAGCACTTTGAAGTCAGGAGTTGGTGAGGATTTTTAGAAGTGGTGAGACTGCAAGGTGGCTTTGGCAATTGCTAAGACTTGTCAGGGAGTAGAAGATATAACTCTGATCGGGTTGGAAAAAATAACCAAAAGCAAGTTAACAGAGTTGGTAGATAAGTTAAAATAGGGGTTACCTCTGGGGGCTAAGAAATCAAATATAATTAAAAATATAGCAAAGCATCTACAGTTGGAAGTGAAACCTGACACTAGTGAGTCACAGCTGGAGGTAGTGAGGCTGCAGTTTGAAATGAAGAAGCTTGAATTTGAACAAGCAAAGGGACTGAAAAAAAGTAGAATTAGAAACAAAGGAAAGAGAATTGATGTTTAAAAGGGAGCAAGCAGTAGGCAGGAGAATGAAAGGAAACTGAAACTGGAATTTCAGGAGAAAGATAAAGAGAATACCTGCTTAAAAGGCTGTAAATTAAAAAAAAAGATCTCGGAGTCTGAAGAGAGTTCTGATGATGAAAAATCCTTTAACCTAAAACCTAGTGGGGAGATATTTAAATTTGTACAAACTCTTCCAAAGTTTGAGGAAAAAGACATTGAAGCGTTGTTTATTTCATTTGAGAAGATAGCTAAACAGGAGTACTGGACATTATTATTACAGTCTAAGTTGCTGGGTAGAGCACTTGAGGCATATGCTTCACCATCTGAAGATGTATTGGTGAATTATGATGTGGCAAAAAAGGCTATTTTATGTGCATCTGAGTTGGTTCCTGAAGCATACAGGCAGAAATTTAGGAATATGAGAAAACAGCCTGGGCAAACTTACATTGAGGTTGAGAGAGTAAAACAAAGTAATTTTGACTGGTGGATATGGGCGTTGAAAATAGAGACAACTTATGCAGCTTTTAGGGAAGTAATTATTTTGGAAGAATTTAAAGACTCAATCCCTTTGGTAGTGAGAACTCATGTGGAGGTACAGAGGGATCAAACTGTAAGACAAGCAGCAGAGATAGCTGATGGTTATGAGTTAGTTCATTGAGCTAAACCTTTTTCATCACCCTTTGAAATTGGAAAAGGATAGAAAGTGGGAAGGTGAAAAGAAGGTAGATAGTCAGGGAAGAGGAGTAGCTGGGAATTCCCAGGAAGTCTTTTCTCAAATAAAAGGGAAAGTGCTGAGGGTATTCGAAAATTGGGGTGTTTTCATTGTAATAAAGTGGGGCACATGAAGTTGGAAATTACTGGAAAAACCTGTAGGAACTATGCAAGTACAGAAAAGTTCTGGAAGTAAAAGTACTGTGGGTTCTGAGGTTCAGGCACAGGAAAAACCAGTGGTTTGTGTACAGGTGAAACAGGGAGAATCAGTGATAGGTAAAGAAGTGGGAATGTGTTCACAATTCACCCAAGATAATTCTGAGGAGCAGGTTGCAGAAATGTTTAAAGGCTTTGTGTGTGAAGGGAAAGTCTTTCCATGTGAGCAGGGTGGAGTAGGCAAAGATATTAAAATTGTAAGAGACACAGGGGCTAGTCAATCATTAATGTTATGGGATAGAGATATTTGTTGTTCCGAGGGAGTACTGCAGGAGCAGGTGATAATAAATGGGGTTCGTGGAGATTTTAAATCTATTCTGTTGTGGGAGGTAAATTTAAAGAACAAATGGAGGACAGGTGAAATTATTGTTGGAGTAGTGGAAAAATTGCCTATTGTAGGAGTGCAATTTATTCTGGGTAATGATATAGCTGGATCACAAATGTGGGTGATGCCTATGGTAGTTGAGCAGCCTGTAGAAGTGTTTTCAACAGAGGTGTTACAGGAGGAGCATCCTGGATTGTTTTGTGATTGTGTGATAATGAGATTAAAAGCTCATTGGGAGGAACGGGGTAAACAAGAAGGGCAGGCTGTTCAAAGGCAAGAAGAAGGTGTTGAAATCCAGTTAGCTGACACTGTATTTGATAACATTGTTCAGGAAGAAGGAATGCAGGGAAGTTCAGCTGAAGTGTTTAACTCAAGGAGGTTAGTGGAGTTACAGAAAAATAACTTGCAATTAAAACAGTAATATCTGAAAGCTTATTCAGAAACAGAGGCAAAATGTATTCCAGTATGTTATTACCTTAAGGTAGATATTTTAATGAGAAAATGGAGGCTGGATCATGTTTCAGCAAATGAAAGCTGGTGGGAGGTAAATCAGATTGTTATCCCATTAGGGCATAGAAATGAGATTCTGAGGATTGCTGATGAAATTCCAATTGGGGGTGGGGGGGCATTAGGAAAACACAGGAGAAGATATAAAGGTTTTTTCGGCCAGGATTGCATAGGGATATAGTCAAATTCTCTAACAAATTCAAGTAACAGGAAAATCACAAGCAGTGATTAAGTCGGAGCCTTTAATCCCAATATCAGCATTTGAAGAACCTTTTACCAGGGTCATGATTGATTGTGTAGGATCCCTCCCTAAGACTAAAAGTGGAAATCAGTATTTATTGACAATAATGGATTTGTCTACCAGGTTTCCTGAAGTGATGCCTTTAAGAAATATTACAACTAAGAAGATTGTGGAGGAGTTAATTACATTTTTTACAAGATATGGTTTACCTAAGGAAATACAATCAGGTCAGGGGTCAAATTTCGTGTCACAGCTGTTTAAGGAAGTAATGAACAGTTTAGAGATAAAACAGTTTAAGTCAACAGCTTATCATCCGGAGTCACAAGGAGTTTTGGGAGGATGGTATCAAACTTTAAAAACTATGATGAGAGCATACTGTTAGGATTATCCACAGGACTGGAATACAGGAATTCTATTCTTGTTATTTGCTACCAGAGACGCTCCTAATGCATCAACTGGTTTTAGTCCTTTTGAACTAGGTTATGGTCATGAGGTAAGGGGACCACTGAAATTGATTCATGAGAAATTGGTGGGTCAACATTCAGAAACTATTCTTTCAGATTACGTATCAAATTTCAGGGAAAGATTGAACAGAACACGTGAGTTGGCCAGGGAACATTTAAAGATATCACAGCAAGTGATGAAAATGAAGGCAGATAAGAAAGCTAAAACTCACAGTTTATTTTTCTGGAGGGAAAGTATTAGTTTTGTTACCAGTACTAGGTGATTCACTAAATGCAAGATTTAATGGGCCTTACAGGATTGAAAAAACATTTAGCGAAGTAAATTATTTAATAAATACTCCAGATAGAAGAAAGAAGCAAAGGGTGGGTCATGTAAAGATGCTTAGATAGTACATTGACAGGGAAGAGGAACTAAAAGAGGTGTTAGTGATGGTGGATGATGAGGAAGAGGTAGAAGTGCAGGACTCTGAAATTGATTTTCCTCTCATCAAATTGGATAATGAGGGAGTACTTGAAAATTTAAATGCAATATTGAGTTACCTTCCAAGCACGTGTCAAAGTGATTTGGAAAAGGTGTTGCAGTCACACAAACCTATTTGTGGGAATAAATTGGGAAAGACGCATTTAGCTATACATGCTGTCTCCGTACAGGTTTCAACGTCAATAAGGTGACATCCTTATAGATTAAATCTGGCAAAGTTATCACAAGTACAAAAAGAAATTGGTTTCATGCTTCAAAATGATACCATTGAGTCTAGTTGCAGTAACTGGAGTTCGCCTATTGTACTGGTACCGAAAACAGATGGAAAACAAAGACTTTGGCCGGGGTTTTCCGGCCCCGTTGTGGGTGGGACCCACCGCAGGCGAGGCGGCGCTCCAGCCAGAAGTCCATTGACTTGCGACGGGACCAGAAGATCGCGGCAGCGGGCGGGTGTGGAAAATCCCGCCCTTTGTGTGGACTATCGAAAGGTGAATGTGGTGACAAAGGTGGATTCATGTCCTTTACTAAGGTTGGAAGATTGCATTTAGAAAGTGGGACAATCAAAATTTATCACAAAGATTGACTTGCTAAAAGGTTATTGGCAGGTACCATTGTCAGAGAGAACAAAGGAGATACCAGCTTTTGTAACACCAAGTGGACTAAATCAGTTTCAAGTCATGCCATTTGGTATGAAGAATGCACCTGCGACATTTCAAAGGGTTTAAAAAAAATTAAGTGCCGGTCTAAGCAATTTTGCAGTTTACATTGATGATCTAATAGTTTTCAGTCCTACGTGGGAGGAGCATTTACAGCGTCTGGAGGGTAAGTTTCTTGATTACAAGAAGCTAATTTGGTGATGAACTTGGCTAAAAGTGAATTTGCAAAAGCACAAGTTACATATCTAGGCCATACCACTGGATATGGTAATGTGACTCCGGGAGATGAGAAAGTCATCATGGATTTCCCAGTGCCTACAACAAACGAGGAGTTTTGAGATTTCTGGGCATGAGTGGGTTTTACCGGAAATTTGTGCCAAATTTTAGCCAAGTGGTTGTTCCACTGACTGAACTATAAAAAAAGAACAAGAAGTTTCAATGGACACTGGAGGGTCAGAAACCATTCGATAGTTTGAAAACTGTATTAGCTACGACACCAGTTTTGGCAGTGCCCAATTATGCCAAGCAATTCAAGTTGGCCATTGACGCAAGCGATATAGGCATTGGGGCTGTACTGTTACAAGAAGATGACACTGGAATTGAAAAACCAATAGGGTATTTTTCAAGGAAGCTGAAAGTACAACAGAGAAGATAATCAATGATCGAAAAAGAGACTAAGTTTGGTGTTAGCATTGCAGCATTTTGAAATTTATATTGTCAACAATTCACCTGAAACAATTGTTTATACAGACCACAATCATTTGAAGTTTTTGGTCAAATTTTGAGACAGGAGTGCAAGGCTTTTCAGATGGAGTCTATTATTACAACCGTTTAATCTACAGATTATACATGTTGCTGGAAGAGAAAACCTGTTCGCAGATATGTTATCAAGAGTTTGAAGCTTAAAGGAAAATTGAACATTTTTTTTTAAATCCTGGACATTGACCTGGGGTGATTTATGTTGATACCAAGGACTTGTGTATATATAATGTTATCTTATTGCATGCATCTAATAGTGTAATAAGTATAGGAGATAGTATGAGATGGGTATTAAAAAATGAAGCCATCCTTCAGAATTATGACGTTTCATTTTTCAATAGGGAGGGGATGTCATGAGGATATTAACGTATATAACGTTATTGGAAATTATTTTAAATTGGACTTGTAGTAGGGTCTGTGTCTGTAGATATGTGGGTGTGTGTGTGTCTTACTTGGATTAAATCCAGCTAGTCTGCGTGCTTTGCTCTATAGTAGTTTTGAGATGTTAAGCAGTAAGGTAAAGAGTACATTTGCATTTTGTTGAATAAACCATTCAAAGACCGGGGGTGAAATCATTGGGGGTGGTGTCTGTTTATGTCTATGGGTTATTGCTGCCTTGGAGAAGATTACCTGGGAGTGATTAATTTGGGGATTTGTTTAATAGTTATTATGGTAGTAATTTGTAGACATGTGTATGTGCTTAATACGTTGTTAAATTAATAAATGTCTAAGTTAATTTATATAAAAACTTCTGGAGGCTCGGTGGTTTCATTTCTGAATTCAGAGCTGCACCTCAAACATAATACTTAAAATTATAAGTTATGACAGTTGTTTAAAGTTTCCCTCTGGGATTTTAAATAATTCAGCCTTTACCAACTGTGTCATAACATAGAACAGAACTTGCATTTCTAAAGCACCTTTCACAACTTCAAAATATTACAAAGCACTTTAAAACCAATGAAGTATTTCTGAAGTTTAACCATTGTTGTTGTAATTTAGGAAATACAGCAATCAATTTGCACACAGCAAGCTCCCACAAACCATAATGTGATAATGAATAGATCATCTTTTTTTAAGTGTTGTTGGTTTAGGGATAACTATTGACCAGGACACCAGGAGTGAGTACACCTGCTCTATTTCAAATAGTGCCAGGAATCTTTTACATCCTTCAGTTGGAATTGCCATTTAACATTGCATCCAAAAGACAGTGCGGCACTCCCTCAGTACTGACCCTCCAACAGTGCAGTGCTCCCCTCCTGACCCCCAGCAATGTAGCCCTCAGTATTGACTCTTCGACAGTACAGTGCTCCCTCAGTATTGACTCTTCGACAGTGCAGTGCTCCCTCAGTTCTGCACTGCGAGTGTCAGCCTAAGTTTTGTGCTCAGGCCTCTCCAGTGGGAGATGAACGCACAATCTTCTGACTCAGAGGTGCAACTTCTAACCGCTGAGACATGACTGACACCCAAAGGCTAGATTTTGCTAGCATTCTGAAGGCAGGCTATGAGGCGGGTGATCTTGTAAAATAGTGGCAGAAGGCGTCGAGAGAGAAAGCCAATGTTTTCCCCCTGCCACGGGATATTCCCAGAAACAGAACAGCAGCAATTCATTCCATTAACTGGCCAATTAACCACTACTTCCCACCTAGCTGGCATTTTACCATCATCGGGAAGCGTCCTGCACCCTGTGGGGAGTCCGCCAGGTATACCGAAGCAGACTCCAAACAGCTTCGGGGGAAGGGGTGGGGTAGGGTGGGCAGACCTACCTTTCTGGCTGCTCCATGGCCCCTGGAGGGGACCCTCGGTGGCAAGTGCTGCCTCCAGATTTCGACACCGTCGCTGGAGGGTTCTCCCCACTTGATCAGCAGGGCCTGTCTACCTGGCCCGGGCACATTAAACAAAAGTGCTTACCTGGTCTTCAAGAGCACCTCAATACGAAGGGGTCCTCTCCTTCTCCTTGAAGCCGCAGCAGTGGTCACTTCTATTGGTGGTGCTGAAGTGACCACCTATTTGCTGCCCCTCTGATTCAGCTGGCATCTCTGAAAGGCAGGACGCCATCCATAACTGGACGGCAGTCCGAGCAACACCCTCATAACTAGCCGCCCACAGTAAAATTGCACCCACGGAGCTACCATCTGTCCATGTGGGCTCAGTGCCCACTTTTGCTTCCGGCAGCGAGACTTCATTAATTCACGTAAAATGTAGCCCCAAATTCCTACGGTATTCTGGAACACCCTTTCCAAATTCTATACAAGCCAACCTTGACAGGGAGGAGGCAGGTTGGTAATCATTCCTTGAGCCTCCCAGAATCTTTTGGAATTTCAACGTAATATAAACCAAGTGGCATAGACCAGTTAGGCTGAATGGCCTGTTCCTAGGCCGTAAATTCAATGTAATTCCATCTTATGGAACAGAATTTCCAGTCCCAAGTCGTTAATTTGATATTGGATGTCTCCTCATTATCTGGAGAGTTTTTAAGATGAAGATGCCAATCTTTACCTGTCTTTCCATTTTCCCAAGCCGTCCCATCATACTCGGGTCTTCGGAAACCTCGGGCTCTGCCGGGATCTTGGTACGATCCTTCTCCTGCAGCTGGGGGCCTCGGCCAACGATTTGGTCGACTCTACCATGGGAGGCACACAGACACCTCAGGTAATAGATTAGAACGTAACTCTGCTCTTGACGTACAAAGTCTAGCCCAATAGTTAGTAAAGAGGTTTGTGTCAGCAAGTCAGAAAATGCAAGGCAATCGGTTAAAGATTATCAAAACTCTTCAAAGGGAAAGATTTCTCTCAAGGCAAACAAAAGGATTCTTTCTTGGGAAGAGATGGATCGGAATTTAACTTTCCTTTGCTTGTTAAGTGGGTGGAGTGGGGAGGGAATGATGGAGTAAATTCCTAAAATATAACTCAACAGTTATTAGACAGGCATTACTGAGAGATGCTTCATATGCAGTTATAGCAACGTGTCAGCAACATGCACATGACTCACATCGAGACACAGGGAAGAGAAAAGCACATGGGGACAAAGCAATGAAAAATTTGGACTAGAGATATTAATAAGGAACAGCAGCTCATGACAGGGGCAATTGTGTCTGTCAAAGGAAGGTGATGTCCTGAAGCTGGGCAAAGGCTGGTACTCAATGGCCCAATGGATGTCAAAGTCTACCTTGGCATCTATACATCTGTGTAATGGATTCAAAATGGATATCCATAAACAAGCAAAGAATGATCTCTGAGACAGCAAAATTATGCTTTTCATTTCTGGAGACAGCCACTGGAATCCAGCAGTCATACTTTGAATCATTGGTATCTGCACTGAGCCAAGGTTTCATATCCTGAATAGTCATTAAACATCCAGTCAGGAATGACAGTGTTTGGTAATATTAATCTGTGTATACAACAGTCACAATCCCTAATTGGAAGAGCAAATGGAGAGCAGCTGGGAGATCAGTCAAATCATCACTGTTGCAATGTTAAGAAGGTGGATGTTTTTCAAGGTAATGTTTTCCCATTAGGGAAAGCATCACCAGGGCAGCTTTGAGCTTCCTCTACTCTTGTTCTCTGATGTGCCTCAGCACCAACCTCAGAAACATGACCTGACTAATATTTTCCATTTTGTGAACCAGATGCCTTTGTGGCCCAGGGGGAGTTGAGTTGATTAGGAACTGGGTTCAGATTTTGTTTTTATTTATTCACAGCATATGGACATCACTGATAAAACCATCATTTATTGCCCTTGAGTGGGGAGCCATCTTGTTGAATACAACTGAGTGGCTTGCTAGGTCATCCCTGGGGGCAATTAAGAGTCAATCACATTGCTGTGGGTCTGGAGTCATACATAGCCCAGACCTGGGTAAGGATGGCAGATCTTCTTCCTAAAGGGCATTAGTGAACTAATGAGTTTTTAGAACAATCTGGCAGTTTCGTCATTACCATTACTGAGGTTAACTTTTTATTCCAGATTCTTTTAATTAATTAATTAATTTAAATTCCTAGCTGTCATGGGATTTGAACCTATGTCTTGAGTTCACTAGTGCAGGTCTCTAGATTACCAGTCCATGACATAACCACCATGCTGCTATTCCCCCTGATTTCCGGATAAGCTCACCTGACACAGGAGCCAATCTCATAGCCAGAAGATGCGAGACCTTCATTCAATGAGTTGGACTAGATTTGAAGCTTGGTCCACAGAGATGGCAGTGATGTGTAACTTCTCACCCCTGCCAATGTGTTGCAGAGAAAGACTCTGGCTCAGGGTTGGCTTAGGTTGAGATGGGAGATAAGTTCTTCCTGCTAAGAGTGTTTCTCTCAGTGACTGTACAAACATTTGTGGACAAGGTACCTACTCTTCAGAGCATGGGATAAATCCCTCAAAACTGCTTTCTCCAACAATGGAAGTGCTAGCTGAGAAAAAGAATGTGAATCAAGACAAAATATTCATTCAAAAGCTGGGCACTGGGCTCTCCTAATGGTTCAATGGGGGATAAAAGACCATTACTGCATGCTATGCTGCCAGTAAGACTAGGAAGCTTCTTCATAAGATCATTGCTCTGTGATCTTTGCTGGATCAACAAATGGGTTGCCACAGTTGACCTGGGTTGGAGAGAAGAGAAACATCCCTCCATGGCCTGGCTATTCCCTCTCTGTAACTTCCACCAGCCCTATAACCCTCCGAGATCTCTGCAGTCCTCCAATGCCAGCATCTAGAGTATCCCCACTTTCCTTTGCTCCACCAGTGGCAGTTGTACCTTCAGTTTCCTCATCCTAAGCTCTGGAATTTCCTTCCTAAACATCCCTGACTCTCTACATTTCCTTCTGTAAATCGATCCTTAAAACCTCCCCCTTTACCCAAGCTTTTGGTCTTCTTCCAAATTTTGTTTGTTCCTTGGTGTCATCTTTTTCCTGATAGCATTCCTGTGAAGTGCCTTAGGATGTTCTACTACCGTGAAAAGGTGCCTCGAATTAGCCACCGGTACTGGAATAGGAATTAAAACAATACCTTGCATTTATAAGGCACCCTTAATGTAGTAAAACTTCCCAAAGTCCTTCACAGGAGTATTATCAGACAAAAGTGGACTCTGAGATAAAGATAGAGATATTTGTACTTGTGACAAAAATCTTGGTCAGAGGTAGACTTTAAGCAACACCTTAAAGGAGGATAGAGAGCAGTGGTGAAGTTTGGAGTGGGAATTCCATAGCTTTGGGCCCAGGCCGTCGAAGGTATGGCCGCTTATGGAGCAGCCAAGGAAGTGGAGGATGTGCAAGGGGCCAGAATTAGAGCAGTGCAGGGATCTCAGAGTGTTGGAGGATTAGTGGGGGTTACAGAGATTGGGAGAGGTGAGCTATGGAGGGATTTGAAAAGAAGGATAAGAATTTTAAAATTCACCAGGAACAAAGTTGTCCGTTGAACCACCTCATCTGACTGATTCAAAACTAATTCCAGGAAGTGCTCTCCATCTACAGGCCCGTGCAGTTAGTGGAGCCCCAGTGATTGGGTAGACATCCCAATCATTGCTTCTCTGTCACCAGGGAATGTGTTTATTGCTTTCCTTGTCCAAAATCTTTGTTGGCCGTTTGATCAATCTTAAATTTGCTTGTCCACCATTTGCCCAACCCAAGTGGCAACACGCCAATATCATTTGGATTTCTTTGGGCGAGGAAGAACCTTTCACACTTCACAGTGCCCTTGCATCATCATTTATTCAAGCTCCATTTTGTTTCATGCTTTCATGCAAATGATGAGCAGCAACTTCAAACCCAAAGCGCAAAAGATTCTGGTTCTTGCTTGTCGTCAGAATCACAAACATTCCAATCATTTAAAGGCAATCCAAAAGCTTTTTACAGTCAACGGCAGTGCGATACAAACACTTTCAGCTAAACCCCTTCATCGATAAGCTAACTGATCACTGAGATATCTGGTTCTCAGATACCAGAGAACACCAAGCCAGTGCTGAGTGAATTTTAAACTGAACTTGAAACAAATTTTTTGAAGAAATGTAGAATAGATATTTTGGGTTTTTTTTTAAATCTATACCTGAAGAAGGGGGTTGGCTGTTTAAATAATAACTCTTGAGTGAAAAGAAGTAAGCATTCTGTCAATGAGTCCTAACCTAGGAGAGTATTGGATTGAATCTTTGGAAGTGGTGAGGATTCCTTTTAACTTCTTATGCCGGGGAGTTGAAGGGGGTGGGGGACCCACAATCAAATCTATCCTGGCAGAGTGAAATAAAACAGACACCAGCAAAATGCATAATGAAGCAACATGAGGAGACAAAAGGAAATTGCATCATGACAGTAAGAATATCAATCAAATGACATGGTCTGTGCCCGGGAGGCCACTGGGAATGGCCATATTCAAAGAATCCATTTGATGGTCTGGCTCCATTCTGTGATCTCACCAGAAATTTGCTGGAAAATGTATCTGCATCTGGAAAATGTCAACAAGGTGACCCCAAATCTGTTATCAACAGCCACTAGGCAGGATAGCCTTGTCTTATTCTGGCCTGATGAGATGAAAGATTTATACACCTCTGTTTCATGACTAGGCAGTATATGTAACCAGACACCTTTTGGTTATATCCCGAGACCCAATATACAACATTCACCCGCTGATACAAAATGGTAGTGTAAACCAAGGATTAAGGTCATTGAAAAGGTACTAATGGAATGGCCTTTCAGCTCAGGGATACAGGGCAACGCCATTGTAACATGAAGTTGGAAAGACCCTGGGAGTGATCACCCTGCTACAACTCAACAACTCAGTGACATGGGATCTCCCATATTCCATAGGTTAGAGTATAATTTCCTCTAGTAAATCAGTAAAGGTCAGACTCTGGGAACTTTTGGTCCTGACACATAGGCAGCAGCTGCCAGCCTGACCACTCTAGCATTGATTAACAGGGACCAGAGGACTCCATCAATATGCAAATCGCTCTGTCAAATTTTCACATGAGCACAAATGTGAAAAATTCCTTTTAATCTTCTTACAGATGATCAAACAATTTCTTTTCAAACTTTGCGGAATGATGAAATGTTCTGTTACAGTGATCACACTTAAGCAAAGATGATGAAAGGACTCTGTTATTGGGAGCTTTGAGGTCTAACGTTGTCTTTCTGTGTAGTGTGTGTTAGCTCTCACTAGCTAACTCTTGAGGTGGTGTGAGTGGAAGTCAGTTTTAAGACTCTCCCAACTGCAACTTCGCAAGGTGAGTGTCTGCACTGAACACCTCAACCTGTTACTTAGCATTCACCAGTCTGAATATTCCCAGTGATGTGCTTTGTCATTACATCGATAACCACCAGCTTTCCATTCAACTTCCTGCTTGTGTCAGGGAAAAAAAGTCAGGAGCTATAGGAATAGGCAGTAACAGCATGCGTAGATATCTCCCTAAATCTCTCTGCTCTTCCCACATTGACCTACATTTGCCAGAGCTCTGTCCACTCACCTAATCTATCAATGTCCCTTTGTGACTTGCTGCTCCCAACAGTACTATTTCCTGTGCCACTTAACTTAGTGTCGTCAGCAAACTTGGATATACAGATCCATGTTGGTTCATTCAACTCATTTATAAATAAAATGCCAAAGCTGTGGCCCCAGTACAGATCCCTGGGGGACGCCACTAGTCACATCCTGCCAATTGGATGAGTGCATACCAATGTCCCTGCTCTTTGTCTCCTCCCTCATAATCAACTCTCTAGCCAAGCTAATTCCTTCAGCTCTGATTTCTGTTAACAATCTCTCCAGTGGAATCATGTCGAACTTCCAATATTGTACTGTTAAGCTCTCCTGCTCTCCTGAAGGTGACGCCTCTTGTTGGGATTTGGCTACTGGACTCCCTCTGGCACCGTATCCAAGTAACCATTTACCATGCATGGCAGTGAGTGTTGGCAAGAGTATGTGGATGTGGTGGAGGTGGGAGGGGTGGTGGGAAGGAGGTTGGGGTCCTTTCACCCTAACTCGATTTAACTGGCCTGACATGGGGGAAACTGTAAGGGAGGGAAAAGGGAAGTTTATGCAAACACTAAATAGCTGGTATTGGATGAATTCCATTCACAGCATTGACATCCCTCACCTTGATGAACAGAAAATAAAAAATAAAGCAGAAAAAATTACTCCTGTATATTGCTCAATTACTCCTTTTCAAGCCAAGAGAAAGAGCTATAGGAGTAATAGGAAGTGATAATGTAATAATTATGCTACTGACTAGTAATCCTGAGATCTCAATCAACACAGAGATTGGAAGTTCAAAACCTGCCATGGCAAATGAAGGGTTTAAGTATAAAAGCTGGTATCAGTAAAAATTACCATGACTTTTCTTTATAAAAACCCAACTGGTTGATTAATATTCTTTAGGGGAGGGGATGTGCCTGCCTTACCCAGCCTGGGCCTATAGGTGACTCCAGTCCAAACCCAAGGTGCAGGATTCTTCGCTACCCTCAGGCGTAGCCTAGTGAGACCTGCGGTTGTAGCAAGTGCCAGGGCAATGGGGGATGGGGAGAATAAATGTCAATAACACTCAATCCCAAGACTGCATTATAAAAAATGTATCAATGAATAATCCAGTTTCTAACCGAGGGTTTTAATGACCAGCTAACAACCCCAATTTTAAAGAACAATAGATCAATGCTAAATTGAACTTTGGTCAGAACGCTTTGTCCAGTCCTGGTGCCCATATAACATAACAGTATAAGATTGTAAGAAATATAAACAAAAGTAGACCATTCGGCCCCTCGAACCTGCTCCATCATTCAATAAGATCATGGCTGATTTGATTGTGACCTTAACTCCACTTTCCTGCCTGTCCCTCACTCCCTTGTAGATCAAAAATCTGCTTAACTCAGCTTTGAATCTATTCAGTGATGTGCCTCTATTGCTTTCTGGGGTTCCAGAGAAGTTCAAAGATTGACTACCGTCTGAGAGAAAAAAGTCCTCCTCACCTCTGTCTTAAATGGGGGATCTCATATTAATAAACTGTGCCTAGTGGTTGTATATTCCCCCACAAGGAGAAACTTCCTCTCAGCATCTACCATGTCAAGTTCCCTCAGAATATTAAATGGTTCAATAAGATCACCTCTCATTCTTCTAAACTTCAATGAATGCAGGCCCAACCTGCTCAATCTTTCCTCATAAGCCAACCCCTTCATCCCTGGAATCAATCTAGTGAACCTTCTCTGAACTTCCTACAGTGCAAGTATTACAAAAATGATAAAGAGGATCTGGAGAAGGTGCAGAAAAGATTTACAAGGACGATATCAGAAATGAGATGTTATAGTTATCAGAAAACATTGAACAGGCCAAGACTTTTGTCTCTAGTGTAGAGAGGGCTGAGGGGTGGCCTGATAGAGGTCATTAAAATTATGAAAGGGTTTGACAAGGTAGACATAGAGAAGATAATTCGATTTGTGGGGGGTGCGGGCTACAAAACCAGGGGCCTGAATATAAGACAACAACTCATAAATCCAATAGGGAATGAAGGAATAACTGTTTGTCCTAGAATGTGGTGAGAATGGGGAACTCATTAACACAGGGAGTGATTGAGATGAATACATAGATGCAATTAAGAGGGAGTTAAATAAACATAAGAGGGGAAAGGATTAGAATGATATGTTGATGGGGTGAGATGAAAAGGGTTAGAAGGATGCTTATGTGGAGAAAAAACACCAACATATGACCAGTTAGGTCAAATGGCCTGTTTCTGGTGCTGTAAATTTAATGTACATTCCCTTATGAGATATAGGGGACAAAGAGTTTTCATAATTCTCTTTAATCCAGTAAGTGAGCCTGGGGTGAGAGGGGGGTGGGTACAGAGTTTTTATTTCTGTAATACAGCCGGCTTGCCAAGAAATGATGTTTTTGGGTTCTGGGTGCTACTCTGTGCACAGCCCAGTCCGTGTCTAACTCAGGTCATCCATTCTTCCACTCACAGTGAAAATTATTTTTGTCAAAATGTTTTTTTTGAGATGAAATGAAGTAAATGTGTTGAATGATAAAATGTTTATTAATCCTCAGATTGCAGGCTCAGGGAGGCAGTACAAGAGGAGCGGCGATTTTAAAGTGTAAGGAAAACCAGGCCCGAAACCAGAGCGGGGCCAGGCGGCAGTGCAAGAGGAGTGGTGGCCTTGGTGAGATTTCAAAAGAGCAGGAGCTGAGAGTCAGAGCGGAGGGGTATGGAGAGAAAGCGGGAATATGGCGTTGAGATAGAGGATCGGCCATGATCACATTGAATGGCAGAACAGGCTCGAAGGGCCGAATGGTCTACTCCTGCTCCTAGTTTCTATGTTTTTATTGATACTTCTTTTGTAGTTTAGCTCATAGACTGTGTCACTGAAACAAACACTAATATGACAGTAATAAACCTATTTGAACTCTGGGGATTGATTTATTACTGGAACGATATATTGGCCTTGGAGAATGATACCTGAACTCCAAGGGTCACATTTCGAAGCACGATTACACTAATGTTGTATTCCCTGAAATTTGGAAGATTAAATGGTGATTTGGTCAAAGTTTTCAAGACATTAAGGGGAACAGATAGGATGTAGAGAAACTATTTCTCTTATTTTGGGGAGTCTAAGACTGGAGGACATGGTCTGAAAATTGGGGCCAGACCCTTCAAGAGTGAAATTAGGAAACAATTCTACACACATAGGGTGGCAGAAATTTGGACATCAAACAGCAATTTGATGTTTTATCAGTTGTTAATTTTAAATCAAAGATTGATAGAATTTGTTAACCAAAAGTCATAAGGGATATGGGGCAAAGGCAAGTTTTTGGAGTTAGGACACAGAGCAGCCATTATCTCATTGGATGGTGGAACAGGTTCGAGGGGCTGAATGGCCTCCTCTTGTTCCTATGTTCCTGTTAAGAACCCAAAGCCAGATCAAAGACCTAAAGTTCAATTTAATTCAAAAATCATCAAAATTAGTGTTTAAAGCTTCAACAGCCCCATTTACCTTCTCCATTTCTCTCTCTTCTCCCATTTCCTTTGTACGGTTTCTCTATTGCTCTCTTGGAGAAGTCTTTCACTTTCTATCTACCTTCTAGCTCCTGTGTGACCTTGAAAATAACTTCAAACTCCTGTTTCATTAGTGTTTTCATTGGCTGCAAACTGTTTAACAAAACCTGGCCTCTATGTAGTCCAAAACAAAGACTTTAAAGCCATCCCAACCACCCCCACTTTAATATAGGATATAAAAATAAATATTTCCAATCAGTATACTTTGGCATAAATAATAATGTTAGAACAAATATATTTCCCTTATAATTAAACAATTTTAAATGTAAATATTTACTTCTTAAAGTTTTGAATAAACATGCATTAGAGAGTCCTCAGGTTTTTCCCTTCAGATTTTCCTTCTTTAGGTTCAACTGGAGCTAATTATTTTGTGGCAGGTAAAATTATTTCTTACCAGAAACATATTAAAAATCTCAAATCAGTGTACTCTACCATCATAGATTCCCATGTTCAAATTTATACTGAGCTTTGTCTATGTAAACCAGTCACATTGTAATTACACCCTCCCACCAGTGGTGGTGCTAATTACACATAGTGTGTTAGAATGACTCAGTCATAAAACAGTATATGGTCTCATTCACCTTGAGTAACAATGCTAGGAAAAACGAATCACTAGACAATAAAAGATTGAGACCTATCCAATCTGCCTTCTACTATTCTGGTAGCAACATGTTACAATGATAATGGAGCTGCTCAAAGTCTATCACTGAGTCTACAACAGACCTAAACAGCAGGTGAGCAAAACCCCCAGCGGTGGAGAGCTTTCAGAACCATAGATCCAAAGTCTCCTGTTCCTTCCAAGCCCATTACACTCACCACACACCACGTCTCGAGTTAAAGGAAAATGACTTACATTTATATAGCACCTTTCATGGCCTCGGGACATTCCAAAACAATGATTTAGTTTTTAAGTGAAGCAACTGTTGTAATGTAGGAAACATGGCAGCCAGTTTGAATACGGCAAGCTCCTGCAAACTGCAACGTGATGATGTTTTAGTGATAATGTTCCAGTGAAGCCCAACCCAAACTGGAGGAACAGTATCTTCTGATTAGGCATTTTTCAGCCTTCTGGACGTAACATTGAGTTAAACAACTTCAGACCGTGAACTCTGTCCTCCATTTGGATTATTTTCCCCACACAACTCCACAGGGCCAATCTGTAACTTGCTCTTATGTTTTGCTGTCAGAGAGCACTGACCCTTGTTCAGCTATTAACACATTCTGCTATCTGGCCTTTATTCCACTATTAGCACCTGCCTCAGTCTTTAACACTATCAGTAACACTCCCTTTGTCTTGTGTCCATGGCATCTTTGTCAAGTCTCTCCTGAGCTCCCACCTACCCCTGACCTTCTATTCTGCCCCACCCCCTCCCTTCAATAGTACAAAACCCATCACCTTTCTACCTCTCTTCAGCTCTGAAGAGTCATACGGACTCGAAACGTTAACTCTGTTTCTCTCTCCCAAGATGCTGCCAGACCTGCTGAGTTTTTTCCGGCACTTTCTTTTTTTTAACTTGCTTTTGCTTTTATTTTAATGTTTTATTGATGTTGGCTGAGGGATCAATATTGGCCAGGTCACCGGGGAAAGCTCCCATGCCTTTCCTCAAATAGAGACTGTGGGGCCTTTTACCTCCGCATGAGAGGGCAGACAGGGCCTTGGTTTAACATTTTATCCAAAAGATGGCACCTCTGACAGCACTGCACTCCCTCAGTAAAGCACTGGGATGTCAGCCTGGATTTCGTGCATAAGCCTGTAGCCCCAAAATGTTATTTTCTGAAAGAAATTAGATCAACTCTTAATAAATTCCATTAAGTGCTGTTTGCACACAAATCTGTCTAATGTGAAAAGTGATGAGTGTTATGTTGGGTTGGCCATTGTGATTCACAGGTACTGAAAGGGAGGGAACTGGTCAAGGGCACAGAGGGGAGATGGTGGAAATTGGGGGTTGAGGAGGGTTAATGTAAGAGTGGACCCTTGCCTGGACTGTAGGTTTTTGATTCTGGACAGCATGTCCAAGTGCCCTGCGGAATACTGCTCGATCACATCCATGACATCGTACGGTCGCAAGCTCTCCTTGAACTTCCGCTTGGAAACGAGAAATCGCATAATGCTACAAAGAAAGTTTCCAGACAGTTAGCGCTGACAGAGGGAAAGAAAAAGACCGGACAGAAAAGAAGGACATTCGGTCCACATCCCATAGCTTTTCCCCTCCCTTTCCTCGATAGCACTTAGCCTTGCTGGGGTTACAGGTTACACTGCAGGCCCTTGTTTAACTATACTTCACCCTGTAGTCTCAGCATTAGGCGGTGGGGAAGGTGGTATTATTTACCAGCCAGCCACCTGTCTGCACTGGGTTACTGGACGATAATTATCACTGGGACCCCGGGTTTCCCCCATTTTGCTCCAGTATTAGCCACGTGGAGGGCATGTGTCCCTCACTCCAGACAAAATTGATGCAAAATTTCCCTCCTTTCTCCCTCAAAGAAACTCAGGACCATTTTTAACTCATTTCACCCAGTGTGAATGGGGAGCTAGTGGTGATCACCTTTTGCTGTGGTTACACCAGAGGAGAGCAGGCACCATCCCGGGGGGAGGTGTTGCAAAACTGGTGAGCGGAGCTTCTCCTGCCAAAGGTGGCAGGTCCCGCACTCTGCAAGCCAGTGTCCCGTGATCTCACACAGAGCCTCCCGGGTGATTTTGGGGGTGAAGGATGGGCTGTGGGCCAAGTGGTGGAGGTGCTGCCTATTCAGAACGGTTGTTGAGCATCGCTTACAGGGTGCACCAGAGGGCACTCAGAAAGCAGTGGGGCTCCTATTAACCCAGGGAACCCTGCGCCTACTCCACTTTCACTCCACAGGCAAAGCTCCCCCCTCTTCCCCAGGCTCTGACTGTCAGGCACTAAGGAATTCCACTAGGGGGTGCTGCCTATTCAGGGACCAAATAGCTTTGCCTGGAAATATCAGTGAGGACCAGGCCTCAAAACGGTTCAGGCCTCAAACCAACTGGAGAATTACCATTGCCCAAACTACCTCTTAGCCAATCTCTTGGGCACAGCTAACAGCCCCCTCACTCCCTCCATGAGCCTCCCCCCCCCCCCCCCACCCCCCGACCCCAGTACCTCATCAAAGTGAGTATTCCTCAGGAACAAGTTGCAAGGGCCGAAACTGACTGGGCCTGGCCCTATCCTTAACCAACTTCCAAAGGCTTTCCAGCATAGGCATCGCTGACTAGCCGCATGGCTCAGAACATACAGCTCTCAAAGGGCCTGGGGCACCACAAAATATTCAGTCAAGTCTTACCACATGGCTCTGATGGAAACTTTGAGCCCGGGGGTTAAGTCGTCCGTGATGAACTCACACTGATAGCTCCTGTTGTCTGGGATGTCCTCTTCGGGCAGACTGGAATGGTCTGAAACATGAAACAAACGTATTGGAAATCTGGGCAGCTGCAGCTCTCAACCCAGAATGTGATTTCTTCCACAGCCAGCCCTCCATCCCATGGATGTCTCAGATTCCAGCTAATTACTCAGCTTTCCTTCAGCGCTCTCCGCTTAGCCAGAAAGTACATCCGCCCCTTGGAGCCTGCTCCGCCTTTCAATAGGATCATTGCTGATGAATCAGCTCCCCTGTTCCATCCTATTCCCATATCCTTTGTCCTTAGTATCTAAAGATCTGTCAATCTCAGCCTTGAAAATGCTCAATAAGTCCCTTGGGTAGCTGTGCTATTCAAGTCCCGCTCCAGAGACTGCACAGAAAGATACAGTACAGAAGGAGGCCACCATTCCTGTGCCAACCCTTTGACTGAGCTTTCCAATTAGTCCTATTCTCCTCCTTCTCTTCCTGCTTATTTTCCTTAGTTCAAAACTTTTTTTCCTCTTTCCCCTAAGTATTCATCGAATTCCATTACTATTGAATCTGCTTCCACCACATTTTCAGGCAGTGCATTTCACATCACAACATCTTGCTGCTTAAAAAAAATTTTCCTCGATTTCCCTTTGGAAAATTATCTTAAATCTATGCCCTCTGGTCACTGACCCACCTGCCTGTGGGATGGTTCCTATTTAAAAAAAGCCCCATTAAACCTGAACAAGACACAGGGGATAACTCCGCTGCTCTTCTCCAAAATAATTTCATGGGATCCTTTACATTCACTTCAGTGGAGAGATGGCATCTCAGTTTAATCTCTTAACCAAAAGACAGCACCTCTGACAGTACAGCACTCCCTCAGTACTGACCCTCTGACAGGGCAGCGCTGCTTCAGAACTGACCATCTCTCAGTACAGTGCACCCGCAGTACTGACCCTCGAACAGTGGTGTTCCCTCAGTACTGACCCTCCGAAAATGCAGCAGTCCCTCAGTACTGACCCTCTGACAGTGCAGCGCTCCCTCAGTACTGACCCTCTGACAATGCAGCACTCCATCAGTACAGACCCTCTGACAGTGCAGCACTCCCTCAGTACAGACCCTCTGACAGTGCAGCACACCATCAGTACTGAACCTCTCACAGTGCAGTGCTCCCTCAGTACAGACCCTCTGACAGTGCAGTGCTCCCTCAGTACAGACCCTTCAACAGTGCAGCACTCCCTCAGTACTGAGCCTCTGACAGGGCAGCGCTGCTTCAGAACTGACCATTTCTCAGTACAGTGCTCCCGCAGTACTGACCCTCTAACAATGCAGTGTTCCCTCAGTACTGACCCTCTGACAGTGCAGCGCTCCCTAAGTACTGATCCTCTGACAATGCAGCACACCGTCAGTACTCACCCTCCGACAGTGCAGCAATCCCTCAGTACTGACCCTCCGAGAGTGCAGCACTCCCTCAGTACTGACCCTCCGACAGTGCAGCACTCCCTCAGTACTGACCCTCCGACAGTGCAGCGCTCCCTCAGTACTGACCCACTGACAATGCAGCACACCCTCAGAACTGACCCTCCAACAGTGCAGCACTCCCTCAGTACTGACCCTCTGACAGTGCAGCACTCCCTCAGTACTGACCCTCTGACAGTGCAGCACTCCCTCAGTACTGACCCTCCAACAGTGCAGCACTCCCTCAGTACTGACCCTCCGACAGTGCAGCAATCCCTCAATATTAACCCTCTGTTAGTGCAGCGCTCCCTTGGTACTGACCCTCTAACAATGCAGCACCTCCTCAGTTCTGACCCTCCAAAACTGCAGCACTCCCTCACTACTGACCCTCTGCCAGTGCAGCACTCCCTTAGTACTGACACTCTGCCAGGACAGCGCCTCCTCGGTACTGACCCTCCAACAGTACAGCACTCCCTCCGTACTATCCCTCTGACAGTGCAGCACTCCCTCAGTACTGACCCTCTGACAGTGCAGCACTCCCTCAGTACTGACCCTCTGACAGTGCAGCACTCCCTCAGTACTGACCCTCTGACAGTGCAGTGCTCCCTCAGTACTGACCCTCTGACAGTGCAGTGCTCCCTCAGTACCACTGACCCTCCAAAAGTGCAGCACTCCCTCAGTACTGACCCTCTGACAGTGCAGCAGTCCCTCAGCACTGACCCTCTGGCAATGCAGCACACCCTCAGTACTGACCCTCAGACAGTGCAGCACTCCCTCAGTACTGACCCGCTGACAGTGCAGCACTCCCACCTCTGACCCTCTGACAGGGCAGAGCTTCCTCAGTGGTGTACCAGGAATATCATCCTGGATTTGTGCTGGAGTCTCTGTATTGGGACTGTGAACTCACCGCCTCCTGACTCAGAGGGTGGGAGTGCTACACACTGAGCCATGGGCTGACAGCTGAACAGAGGCTGCTTGGCAATTCAATGGAAGAAACAGGAGTTGATGTGATAGTCAGGGTTTGCATGTACCCTCAGAGTTTTGCCGTGAGCCTGCTCCTTTCAGACGGAAGGCATGCCTGAAGCGTGTTCTGTCGGTAAAACTCCAGCTCTTCTGCACCTTGTCCGGACTGTTCTCGATGCTGTTGTCTGCACTGGGCGATCTGCGCATGCTGCTCTGTGGTGAACCTTTCCCCTTGGCACTGGGACCCTTGGGGCTGGAGAATCTCTCTCTCAGGCTGACCTTGCTGCTGTAAAAACACACAAACTGCTCATCAACACAGGTTTCAGCGCAACGCCCCCTCCCACCACCCCACCCGGACACGGACATCGGGAATGCCTGTCCTGATCCTGGGTTTACTGGAAGCTCCCATTCACTCCCAGACTCCACTACAAGCAGAATGCAATGGGCGGAATATTCTCCCTTCGATTGTCGGAACTCTGTGTTGTCCAGTCATCTCGACCACCGTCATCTAGAGAGAGACACTTCTGTTTACCCCACCCCCACCACACTGAAACCCCACCCACCCGATAAACTGACATCACTCCCCATCACACACATACAGTCACCATGTCAACAGTGAAATCAAGTTTAAACCCCCTATAGAAATTAGAACCCCTATAATCATAGTCCTGACCTTAACCCCCAAATCCTAACCCCACCCGACTATCATCCACTCTGTCACTCACTCTGACTGGCCCCCCCATTCCAAAGCTGCTCATACAGCAGCAATTCTTCTTCGCTGACTATCAGAGTCGTACACTGCAGCTAAATGACAGCGCACATGGCAGAGTCAACGTCTCCCTGCAGGAGCTGGCGTGCTGGGCCACGATCCTGGGAACAGCCATACTCCACCACCCCTCATCTGAGCTAAAAAGTAACTACTGCTTCCCCAACTCTGTAACCCATCGGAGAGGCACCCTCTTCCCCCAGCCTGGCACATGCCACCCAAAAAAGCAACAAAACGATAGAGGCAGAAGATGAAAGAGAGAAAAAAGCAAAGAGGATAGGGAGAAAGTAGGGAAGGCAGAGAGAGAAAAGCATAGCAGACAAAGAAAGAGAGAGAGAGAGAGAGAGGCAGAGAGAGAAGTTGAGAGGAGAGACAGGGAAATAAACTAGCAGGAGGTGGAGGCTCCACAAATATCCCCATCCTCAATGATGGAGGAGCCCAGCACACCAGTGCGAAAGATGAGGCTGAAGCATTTGCTACAATCTTCAGCCAGAAATGCTGAATGGATGATCCATCTTGGCCTCCTCCGGAAGTCCCCAGCATCACAGATGCCAGTCTTCAGCCAATTCGATTCACTCCATGTGATATGAAGAAAAAGCTGAAGGCACTGGATACTGCAAGGGCTATGGGATCTGACAATATTCCGGCAATAGTACTGAAGATTTGTGTTCCGGAACTTGCCATGCTCCTAGCCAAGCTGTTCCAGTACAGTTACAACACTGGCATATACACAGCTATGTGGAAAATTGCCCAGGTATGTCCTGTACACAAACCTGGCCAATTACTGCCCCATCGGTCTACTCTCGATCATCAGTAAAGTAATGTAAGGGGTCATCAACAGTGCTGTCAAGTGGCACTTACTCAGCTATAGCCTGCTCACTGACACTCAGTTTGGGTTCCACTCAGCTTCTGACTTCGTCACAGCCTTGGTTCAAACATGGACAAAAGAGCTGAACTCCCAAGGTGAGGTGAGAGTGACTGCCCTTGACATCAAGGCAACATTTGACCGAGTGTGGCATCAAGGAGCCCTAGCAAAACTGGAGTCAATGGGAATTAGGGGGAAAACTCTCCGCTGGTTGGAGTCATACCTAGCACAAAGGAAGATGGTTGTGGTTGTTGGAGGTCAATCATCTCAGCTCCAGGACATCACTGCAGGAGTTCCTCAGGGTAGTGTCCTCGGCCCAACCATCTTCAGCTGCTTCATCAATGACCTTCCTTCCATCATAAGGTCAGAAGTGGGGATGTTCGCTGATGGCTGCACAATGTTCAGCACCATCGCAACTCCTCAGATACTGAAGCAGCCCATGTCTAAACGCAGCAAGACTTGGACAATATCCAGGCTTGGGCTGACAAGCGGCAAGTAACATTCACACCACACAAGTGCCAGGCAATGACCATCCCCAACAAGAGAGAATCTAATCATCGCCCTTTGACATTCATTGGCATTACCATCACTGAATCCCCCACTATCAACATCCTGGGGGTTGCCATTGACCAGGAACTGAACTGGACTAGCCGTATAAATACTGTGGCTATAAGAGCAGATCAGAGGTTGGGAATCCTGCAGCAAGTAACTCACCTCTTGACTCTCCAAAGCCTGTCCACCATCTACAAGGCGCAAGTCATGAGCTCCAACAAGCTTAACACCATCTAGGACAAATCAGCATGCTTGATTTCACCCCATCCGCCACCTTCAATATTCACGCCCTTCACCACTGACACAAAGTGACAGCAGTGCATACCATCTACAAGATGCACTGCAGCAACTCACCAAGTCTCGTTCGACAGCACCTTTCAAGCCCACAACCTTCACCATCTAGAAGGACAAGGGCAGCAGACACATGGGAACACCATCACCTGGAAGTTCCCCTCCAAGCCACTCACCATTCTGACTTTCACTATCACTGGATCAAAATCCTGGAACTCCCTCCCTAAAAGCACTGTGGGTGCACCCACATCACATGGACTGCAGCGGTTCAAGAAGGCAGCTCACCACCACCTTCTCAAGGGCAACCAGGGATGGGCAATAAATGCTGGCCCAGCCAGCGAAGCCCACATCCCATGAATGAATAAAAAAAAGAGAGAGTAGAAGGGACAAAGGGAAACAGAGAGGGACAAAAAAACAGAGAGAGTAGAAGGGACAAAGGGAAAAGCAGAAAAGTATCAGAGGCGGACAAGGTAGGGAAAGAGAGAGAGACAGAACTGGACAGAACAAGAAACAGCAGAAGGATAGAGAGAAACAAGACAGAGGGAGAAGAGGATAGGGGTAAACATAGTTCACCACACTCTCTATTATGAAAAGTTACAAGTCTTCCAAATACTCTGAGCAACTTCACCAGTTCTATGAAAAATTACATTTGTAAATTTTAATTGTAGAATTAATCATGGTGCTAACACAGCACCAAAGAAGGAGAACTCTGCCTGTTAAAGAAATGGCTGGTTCTTCATGCCACCCTTGAAACTCCAACAAATCTCCAAACTGACTATCCCCATTGGTTCCCCCCAGTACAGAGGGCATTGTCTACACCTTGTGTCCTCATCTGTACCCTTTGAGGTGACTCTGGGCAAATTGTTGCCCAGTCTAATTTTTACACTGTAAACTTGCAGTCTCTAGGATGTGGACTGAGTGTGTCTGGGCTGGTTTCAGCAGTCATTCCCTTTAAGAGATATTCCCTGTGTGGGGAGGGGGATATTTAACTATGCTTCTCCTGGACAAATGGAAAAAATCTGAAGAATGAAAGGAATGTTTTTATCACAATGATTTACATTATAGGCTATCATCTATAAACAAAATAAACAGAAATAAATTATTATTAATACAGCTGTCACCCTTATAACAAGAAACAGGCTTGATTTATTGGGATTGGATTGGTTCCTGTTACTGAGCTGTGTCAATTATCTGTAGTTAAATGGCATCTGGGAAACATTGCAGTCCATAACAGGAAGAACCATTGAGGAGGCGAGACCATTCTTCACATCAAGCCTGCACTACTTCTTATATATCACTGACTCTACTCACCCATTTTAGCTCCTCTCACAACCCATGTACACTCTCCCTTATCATGGACTTCACCCCACATTTAAACTCACTATTACCAAAGCTATTAATTATTTAGCATAATTTCAAAAGATACATTTATCCCCATATCTCTACTATTCAACCCTAGTCTGCTTCCTCAGCATTCCATCCCAGTTCAAGGGTTCAGGAACACCAGTGCCCCAACCATTATTTAATCAGCATATACTGAGTCAATCACTAGAATCAAAAGCCCCACTCAGTAACCAACCAGATATTGTACCGTTATAATATGTGCCCCAACTCCAGAATGAAAGCAAGAGAGATATCAGCATGAACATCTATTGTTCATTCACTAGAGGTTTGTAGGAATGCATGGATCCATACTGGGAATAAGTATCTTGACCAAATTTAGCACAAAAGGTGGGCAGAAAGCCAAGAGCATGAAACCTTTTGAAGTGCAAAAACAGGCCTTGTATTCCAACAGGCATTGCCTGCGACAGCAGTTAACAGAAAAGCACAACAACATGCTGGCCTCTCCACACAGAGTCAATGAACATGCACACAGGCAAATCACGGTGCCAAGAGAAGGCATTTGGTGGTGGGGGGGGTGCGGTGCGATCAGGCTGTGGGCTACAGATTGGAGGTGGGGATGGGGAATGGGTGAGGAGAATGGAGGGACAGGCAGCATAGGAAACTCTTAGCAAAGGCAAGCCAAGGCAAGACTACTTAAACAGTTCAGAGTTCATGCAAATAAATCATTGTCACCAGAAATAAAAGCAATCCTGTCCCTTGTTTTAAAGGGAAACTTTTCTCAAAGATAATCCAGTAACAAATTAAATCGCTAATGTAAATATTTGGCTCTTAAATTAACTTCTCAAATGAGTAGTCATCCCTCAGTGTGCTGAATGTATGACACTCGAGACAGATTCACTCTGTTTTCATCGTTTAGACTTCAATGGCAGTGTTTTTCTATAGTTTATGCATTTTATCTCAGCATTCTTTCTACTATCCAATATTACTCTTGCTACTTCCAGTCAGAAAATAGTCACACTGTCTAATCTCCTCCTGTTGCGGTCAAACCCCATACTCCAGTTGACCAGGTGCATGAGAGCTCGTAGTTAGGGGGAACAGAGACCCTTAACTTCCAATTTCACTTTCCCTGGATAACTGGACCATACAGGCCTCCATTGAAAGTCTAACTCTATTGGAAGCCCAAGTTTCACCAAGGGTCAAGGCCAGCCAACCCAACCTGACCTTTGTTGGGTGACCAAAATTTCCATGACCCCTAGGCACTAGCTCCACACCAGATATCCAATTACTGGAACCTACTGTGTCAGCATAAAATATGGAAAATAATATGTAAACCAATCATTTAGCACATAAATTTTCAGTAAAATAAAATTAATCATTTTGAAGGAAGGCTTTTTAAATTATAATCTGATTTCATGGAGAGTTGATGTTCCTTGAGCAAATCCCAAGATATTTCTTCGATTTGATTCATTGGGAATTGACCTTCTCAGCATGGGAAGAGCCAAAGAGACGTTCAACACCACTGGGGTTGATGAACATACCTTCACTTCCTGCATCCAGAGGCAAAACAGCACTAGCGAAGATGGAAAACCTGGAGGTACATGGTGGCATAGTAATGATTTGCTGCGTTTTGAGTGTACAGGATGACCTACAAGGTTTTAATGCAGCTCTGTCACACAGCCAGGATTATCTCTTGCACAGGAGGTCCTCATGTGAATTTCAATTTAAGGTGGAGAGCAAAACAAGTGCTTTTTAAATAGACCGACTCACTGCCCTTCACACAGGATAACATTTGCTCCCATAGCTCACTGCAAAGAATCAGAATTCCTGCAGTTGTAACTGGCTCATTTCCAAACCAGAGACATTATTGACCAGTTCAGTTTGAGTCAGTGCAATTGCTTGAAAATACCGAAAAAAAATTTCCGATGCAGACACACTTGCCCGCCAAAGGACAACCACTTTTTTTTAACCCGAAACTTGGATAACAAACCTACATCAAAACCTCAGACCCAAACAGTAACACTACATGCAACATAAGGATGCATAATCCCCCTTCTGTCCGATGCTCATTAATAATAAAAATTATAGCTTTGTAGCATTTTAACATTGACCTACACACTGTGCTTATCTCTATCTCTCTCTGTGTTGTCTCCCTCTCTCCTCGCTATCTGTCTGTCTAAGTGATTATGCGTTTTCTTTTAAGGCTACAAAATGCAGCTCAGAAGCTCCACAAGGTGCTCTTGCGACAAGTGCAAGTGAGGGTCACATGGCTCTGAGATACTCTGATTGCTGGGAATTGCTTGTGTTTAAGAGCCAACCTTATTGGAATAAAACCACAGCATTCGAATCGATCTCCAAATTCCTTTCAAACTGCTCCCTCTATCAAAGCCTGCAAGTCACATGCCATCCTGACTCTAAACGATATTGCTTCGCTGTCGCTGGGTCAAACTCTCTTCCCAATAGCACTGTGGGTCTACCCACCCCACACAACTGCAGCGTGTTATAAATGCAAATTTTTTTAAGATGATTACATTTTGGAACTGTGTCTAAATGAGGTAGTGGAGAGTCATGTGATCTGTTGTGCGCTCTGCCCAGCCACAGGCCAGTTGGCTTGGTTACTATGGGGACAGGGAGGCCCACGGTGAGACTTACTGGGACCAAAGCGTTAAATGTTCACACCTGAAAACAAAGGCAAGGACAGCTGGGATAACTGTGGATCAGAGGACACTCTCAGCATCAGGGGCTGCAAGGGAGAGAGAGGGGTGGGTGTCTCACACAGAGATGAAAGGCTACAGAGAAGAGAATGTGTCCTTGCTGCAGCCGACCAGGCAGAATGTGGGAAGGAAAATATTCTCTGGTTAAAGCAATGCCTCACATGACAATCCAAGGAATCCAGAAGATTTGTACTGGTGTGGGCAGTGGGGTGAAAGAATCAGTGGGATAGGTCTTACTGCTGATAGTCGTTTCAGGACTTCTGTGCAAACTGAGAGAAGTGCCTTTTGAGGTCATTTGACGTTACAATTTGCTGGAACCATTGGAAGCTGGGAGAGATATTGGACTGGTTCTTGCAAAACTGCAATTCTGAGGGGAGTGGGCAGAGAAGTATAACCATGGCAAGGGGCTTTCAGTCATGTTAAAAGTAAAAAGGGGATATCTTTTTCTGTATTTTAGTCTATTAGTTGCCTACTAAGTAGCGTTCAGTCGGCGTTGCTGTTAGTTGGTTTGTTACAGTAAACATCTTAAAACTTGAAACCTTGTCATATAATTTGTTTGTCACCAGGAATTCAAATCTTTTGTTATTGGTCTATACAGAGATCATGACAAGTGGTTTAAGAAGGTATCTCACCACCACCTTCATGAGGCAGTTAGGGACGAGCAGTGAATGCTGTTCTTGGCAACGAGGTTCACACCCTGTGAATGAATTTAAAAAGGGGGCCGGACAATGGGGAAAGAGCAAGGCAATAGGATTAGTTAGCTCTTTCACAGAGCCAGCAGTGGCACGATGGGCCAAATTGCCTCCTTCTGTGCTGTAAATTTATGTGATAGAACAACAGTGGGTTAAAATTGAGCTGTCCTATTAATAATATTTTATTCACTATTTTAATTCAGTGAATCGAGGAATCATACAGAGGGTTTTCCCTTAATATCACTGCCTTTGACTTCAGTTAGCTTAACATCTGTCATTGGGAATATGTTAGAGTCTATTATAAAGGATGTAATAGCAGAGCATTTAGAAACACATAACATAATCAAGCAGAGTCAGCATGGCTTCATGAAGGGGAAATCATCACTGACAAATTGATTAGAATTCTTTGAGGAGGCAACAAGCAGGATAGATAAAGGGGAACCAGAAGCTGTAATATATTTGGATTTCCAAAAGGCGTTCGATAAGTTACTGCACATAAGGCTATTTAATAAGATAAGAACCATGGGGGCTTTTGGGTGTAGCATATTAGTTTGGATAGAGGATTGGCTAACTAATAAAAGATGAAGAGTTGGGATAAGGGGGGGCATTTTCAGGTTGGGAACCTGTAAGTGGAGTGCCACAGGGATCAGTTCTGGGGCCACAATTATTTACACTATATATTAATGACTTGGATGAGGGAAGTGAATGTACTATCGCCAAGTTTGCGGATGACACAAAAATAAGTGGGAAGGCAAGTGATGAGGATGACACAAAGAGTCTACAGAGGGATGTAGACTGGTTAAGTGAGTGGGAAAAACTTGGCTGATGGAATATAATGTGGGAAAATGTGAGGTTATACACTTTGGCAGGAAGAATATAGGAGCTGAATATTATTTAAATGGAGAAAGACTGCAGAAAGCTCCGAGGGATTTGGGGGTCCTCATGCATGAATCACAAAAAGCTAACACACAAGTTGAACGGGTAATAGGGAAGGCAAATAGAATGTTGGCCTTTATTTCAAAGGGAATGGAGTATAAAAATAGGGAAACTATAACTATACAGGGCACTAGTTAGACCACACCTAGAATACTGTGAACAGTTTTGGTCCCCTTATCTCAAGAAAGATGTACTAGCATTGGAGGTAGTCCAGAGAAGATTGATCCCGGGTATGGAGGGAATTTCTTATGAGGAGAGGTTGAGTAGGTTGGGCCTGCACTCATTGGAGTTTAGAAGAATGAGAGGCGACCTTATTGAAACATATAAGGTTCTTAGGGGGCTTGACAGGGTAGATGCTGAGAGGTTGTTTCCCCTTGTGGGAGAGTCTAGAACCAGAGGGCATAATCTCAGAGTAAGGGGTCACCCATTTAAGACAGAGCTGAGGAGGAATTTCTTCTCTCAGAGGGTAGTCAATCTGCGGAATTCTTTACCACGGAGGGCTGTAGAGGCTGGGTCGTTAAGTATATTCAAGGCTGAGATAGAGAGATTTTTAATCAGTAAGAGAATCAAGGGTAATGGGGAAAAGGCAGGAAAGTGGGGTTGAGGATTATCAGGTCAGCCATGATCTCATTGAATGGTGAAGCAGACTCGATGGGCCAAATGGCCTACTTCCGCTCCTACGTCTTATGGTCTTATGGTCTTAATCCCTGTGGGTTTTGCCCAGGACAAGGGTAGCATTCCAGAATCAATTTCTTGCTACACAATCTTGGGAGGTGAATCTTGATGTTCAGGCTAGCATTTATTGCCCATCCCTATTTGCCCCTTGAGAACTTGGCAGTAAGTTCTGTTATTGTGGGTTTGTCTCAGGATTCATTGGCTTGTAACTCTACAAGAGATTTGCTGGAGATAATGGTCTTTTGTTCAAACACCTTTATTTACAAGGTTATAGAACACGAGGACATGGCTACAGCTCCTCTCTGAGGCACTTCTCACTCAACTTCTCTCAGTGAGTGACATCACTATGACATAGCTCCTTACGCACATGCTCAGTAGCTATCATTAGAGTTAACCATTTACCCTACATCTCGTCCTGAGCCTCTATCCCCATATCACTATATACAGGTCCTCCTAGACCTCCCCTCAAAGTCTCTGCTTTTAAAGGGAGAGTCTCTTTGGTGGTTTTACCAGTCTTGCTGAATGAGTGTGGAGCTTATTCTGAGGTAGCTGGGAATCTGTCGCCTCCTGGGGTTGTCACACCTTGTTCCCATCATTGGTGGTTCTGTAGGTGTGACGTTCTCCTGATGTTCAGGGTACACAGCCCACCCCAATAATGGTTTCCTGTCCATTGAAATCAGGGTAGCTCTGTTCCTTCGAATGATTCCTGACTACATCTTTATCCGATGTGATCTCGGGTGCTGTCGCTTCTCTATTATAGTACCTTCTTGCTGCTGGACTCTAATCCATGCCCTCTCTCCACTTTTGAATGGGAAGGTCATGAGCCCCATGTCTTTGGTTAAAAGTACGGGCTTGACTTGCTCTGTAAGTTACTTCCCTTTTTCTAGCTCGATCATGGTCTTCCACCGTGACATTTGGTATCAACACGTGGGGAAGGAAAGGCAATTGGGTTCTTAGCCTGCAGCCCATCGGAAACTTGCATGCTTGCAAAGTCATTCTGCAGCTGTGTGGAGTAATGACTGAGCAAAACAAGCTCAAAGTCACGATTTTTCTTCGTAGGCCTTTTACAGTACGTATTCCCCATGAACTTGTGCCATGCACAAATCCATATGACACTGTGAAGGATCGGGAACACTCATTGACAACTTGTGGCCCATTGTCAGAGCTGACAATGTCCAGATTGCCATGTGTTAGAGAACATCCTCTTCAGGGAGGGTATTTACAGATTCAGAGGGGAGGCCATGTAGCTTTTGCACCTTTATCCGGTGGGTATAATAGTCTATTACTAATATTTTTCCTTTATATTCAAACAGGTCTGTGCCAAGGTGTTCCCAATGCCTTGATGGGAAGGAAGAGGGCAGAAGTTGCTCTTTCTGCTCCTGTCTGTGAATAGCACAGGTGGAGACCATCTCTTTGAGAGACCGTGAGATATCTGGTCACCATACAGACTGTTGTGCCCTAGCCCGACACTTGGTAATACCAAGATGTCCTTAGTGAATCTTCTTGAGGACTTCCCAGCGGAGAGCTTGTGGTACCATACGTATACATGTATGTTCATCGGATACCAGGGGGGTCGTCTACGATGCTAATGTGGTGGCATTGTTCAAAATATAGCCTCAAGACGGGCTTGCTTGGAAGGTACTGTGGCCATTTGCCCAGGCAGTATGTGAGAATCGGGATGCATTCGTCATCTTGCCTTTGAGTTTCATGAAATTCTTGCGACTTCTAGTTTGTTGCAGCAAATATTGGGTAGTTAAGGTCGTCAAGGCTTCAACTTCTTCAATGAAGGTTCTATCTTCCAGTACTGGGAAATTGGTGGGTATTCTTGACAGAGTGTCAGCCGTAGTCTAATAGTTAACCTGTAAGCATTCCATAGTAGCATCATATCACACGAGTCTCAATCAGAATCTCTGGATCCTGGGTGACATCTTTGTGATTTCCTTTGAGTTCAGTCAGGTTATTAGCGGTTTATGGTTAGTCTCAATCTTAAATTGCAGGCCAAGGACTTAATCAGAGAATTTCTCACGTGCCCAAGTTGCTCCAAGGGCTGCTTTTTGTATGCCAGCATAGCGCTGTTCAGTCTCGGCTAGTGACCTGGATGCATAGTAAACAGATCCTTTGCCATCACTCTGGACCTGGAATAGCACTGCTCCCAGTCCTGTTGCAGATGCATCAGCTGCCACAATCATTGGAAGTTCAGGGCTGTAGTGGGCTAGGACCTCTAAGGATGTTAGCATCATTTTGATTTATTCAAATTATTGCTGTTGCTGCTCAGTCCAGCACTGCACCTGGTCCTGTCGTAAATGATGTCCGAGGGTTTCATTTATCTGGGCTAAGTGAGGTAGAAAATTTCCTAATTGGTTGACCATGCCCGTAATCCTTTGTAGCTCTGTTATAATTCTGGATGGCGGGAATTCCTTTATTGCTCTTGTTTTCTGTGGTTCTGCGATAATCCCAGGCGCTTGTATAATGTGACCTAGGAACTTTACTGTGGGCCTAGAAAAGTCACATTTATCACTGAGTGTCAAACCAGCCCCTTGCAGCTTTAGTAAAACATCTCTGACCTGTTTGTCATGTTCTTCCTTCGTTGAGCCATGGATAAAATTATCCTCCATATGGCACCTTCCATACCCTCCAGTATGTTGGACATCGCCTTTGGAAAATTTCTGGGGTAGACAAACAGCAGACAGTTAAAACATTACTGTCCAAAGGGCGTTGTGAAAGTGGTCAGGAGTTTTGGCTCCTGATCCGGCGGTAACTGCCAGGATCCACTTGGCGTCAAGTTTGGTGAAGATTGTATTGTTTACAAGTTTGGCCAAGTTCTCATTTGCCAATGCCATTGGACAGATTTCTCTTTCCACTGCCTTCTTGTGTTAGGTCAACATAGGTCTGAATGGAAGCATTTGGTTTTGAGGCTGGCACCATACCAGAGCACCACCTGGTTGGTTTAGTGACTGGTGAAATGACCCCTTGTTCAAACATTGCCTCTATCTCACTCCTGACTCTTCTCAGATATGGGTGTGGAACCTTCCTGGGTGTAAATGGACAAATGGGTTAGGCAAATGGGTTTAACATCTGCCTTCAGCATGATGTGGTACACAGTCTTCAATTTACCTAAGGTTTTGAAGGGTGTGAGGAATTCCCTTCTAAATTCATTATCTTGTGTTTGTGTGTTGACTTCACCGATTTTTATGAGCAGGTACAGAGCTGTGTAGCCTTTTCTGCTCCACAAAGAGCATTCTTGATTCTGGGAAATGTACGCATGGGCCTGAACTTCCACAGAGTGGCAATCAGAATCGGATTGCCACTCTGGTCCTACTTTCTTACCTTGTAACCTTTTGGATCCTGTCTCACCTGACCTTCCGACTCAGGCCGGGCAAGAACTGTGCAGGGCGGTGGGCCCCTGAGGCCTTCAGTCGAGGGCTGGAGAGTGGGAGGGAAGGAGACTACAACCCCTTTTTACATCACCAGCTGCCGTAAATCAGGTAGGATTAAAGGTCCAGTCAGGGAGAAGGTAAGATTGTCAGCTAGGAATTTTGGGGCGAGGGGGGCAGTCAGGCATTCGGGGAGGGCACATAAGGTGGGAGTCAGACAGCTGGAGTGGAGGGGGTTCAGGCAGCCGGAGGGAGGGGGGGAAATCTAAGGGGGAGGAGGAGGGAATTGGATGGGGGATGATGTTCAGAACAGCCAGAGGGAGGGTCAGAAATCCAGGAGGGGGAAGGGGGATTGGACAGCTGGGTGTGGGGGAAATCGGAGAACCGAGGGGGTCAGGGACAGCGAATCGGACATGCGGGGTGTGTTGCAGTGGTTGGATAGCCAGGGGAGATCAGACAGCTGGAGGAGGGGAGAAATCGGAAAGCCAGGGGTGGTGGGGGGGCGATCCGAGAGCAGGTTGGTCGGACACCTGGAGGGCGTGCGGGATTGGAAAGCCGGGGGCAATGGGGGGTTGGGCACTGGAGTTGAGCTGAAGGGGGTTACTGGGGTCTGGTCAGGCAGGGGTAGTTGGGGGAAGGAGAGTATTTGTAGGGGTGGGAGCAGCTCTTTGGAGGGCTCAGAGATGGGGGAATCCTGTTGGCAGGGGGGTGGTCTGCAGGTAGGTCAGTACAATAGTTACCCAGAAGCAGCTTTAATTCTTCTTTTTCTGGGTAACTACTGGTGTAACCCAGTCGGCCACCCAGAGTTTGTGATTTAAATCACATTTGGTTTGCACTTCCCAGGCAATTGGTATGCAAACCTTATCAGCGCCTCCTTGGGCCATTCCCTAGTTACTCTGCCCTAGAGCTCAGAAGTTACAGCCTAACTTTGTACTTTAATGCTGTATCATTTAGCTTGATTCCACCTTTTTTTATTATTATTTGTTAACAGGATGTGGGATTTATTACCCTTGAGAACTGAGTTCATTTAAGAGTCAACCACATTGCTGTGGGTCTGGAGTTACATGTAGGCCAAATTCTCTAAAGGGCATTACTAAACCAGATGGGTTTTTACAACAATTGACATTAGACTTTCAATTACAGGTTTTTTATTGAGTTCATCATCCTACCATGCTGTGGTGGGATTCGAACCCAAGTCCCCAGAGCATTATCCTGGGTATCTGGAGTATTGGCCCAGTGACAATACCACTACAGCACTACTGCCTCCTTGGACCTTAGAGTTGAATAGAAGAAGATAGCAGAAGTATTTTGACAGATAAAACTGACTCCAGCTCCTGTGTCCAGTTTGAATTCAGTGGGATGTCCATTGGCTTCAATTTTATCACCTCCAACGCTGGCTTTTATTTCACATTATTGCTCCTAGGAAGGTGATTTCCTGGTTGTCTGGGTCTTGAGTTTCTTAAATGGAGATTCCTTTAATAGATTTCTCCTTCTGTCTGGTAAATGCAGATGTCCTGGAATGGGTGACCATTTTAAAATGTCCTAACTTGCCCCAGCCATGGCACTGCACATTTTGGACGGGACAATCAGCCCACCTGTGGACCTTCTTCCTGCCCCAGTGGGACATTGGGAAATGATGGCTGCCTTGCTGTACTTTCGGTTTTACAACCTTAAACTGAACAACTTCATTGGGCTGTTCCTGCCGGATTTCCCTCGCTTCTCTTACAAAGACTCTATTCTGCCTCCGCTCTCCAGCCTGCCTGGCTTTACTTAAAGTTAAGTCTTTCAGAGACTGTAAAAAGACAGAGAGGTTTTCATCTAAAACACTGCGAATATTCTATCCCTGATCAGGTCGTCTTTTAATGTTCCGTAATCACAATTGTCCGCTAGACAGTACAATTCTTTAACGGATGAGTCAATTCCTTCACTTGGTTTTGACTGCGTCAATCCCTCGATCACAATAGGGGGACTGAAGTACAAGTCAACGACTCCGGTGACATCCTCACAAAGGCTCCAGTGACATCCTCACAGGAGGCTGTCTCTTTGTTCTGACCAGCACATCAGCCGGATGCTCCCGACAGCAAATAACAAAGAACTCACCAAGCCTCCTTAGACAACACCTTCCAAACGCATGACCACTACCACGTAGAAGGACAAGGGCAGCAGATAGATGGGAACACCACTGCCTGGAGGTTCCCCTCCAAATCACTTACCATCCTGCAGTGGTCATGAAGGCAGCTCACCACCTTCTCAAGGGCAATTAGGGATGGGCAATAAATTCTGGCCTAGCCAGCAACGCCCACATCCCATGAACAAATAATTTTAAAAAAATAACAAAGTGCTAACTTGGTCTTTTTACTTGCAAGGCCTGAAGCATTGCGGTACCAAGCGAAATTTTTTTGCCATTTTTGCTATTGTTCAGCCTGTCTGGGTCCCTCCATGTATTGGAACAATTCTGGGATGGGAAAGGTATTAAACATTTCTCACCCTGGTCAAGGTTCCCTCTTCCTGCGCTGCTTGCCTTGCTAGTCGCAGGGCTGCCCTTGTGGTTTTCCTCTCTGGTCTGGTTTCTGGGTTGGCCTCAGTTGGATCCTGGTCACCAGTCTGTTGGGACTTATGGATCCAGGTTGCACGCTTCTTGTGGGGTGGCCAAGTTGGTACAATAGACAGAGTAGGTCAGTAGACACGTCTTAGGTGGAACACATTCTGTTTATTTACAAAAGCATTCAGCAGCTACACTTGTGTGCTTTCAACTCAAACTCTGTCCCTACATTACAGACTCTAACTATAGACTACTGGCTACTGAGGTAGCCCGTACTACTCTGCTATCGGATACCAAGGTCACGTGATCTTCCATTATATCATTCTTCTTAAAGGTATATTACACATCAGATTACCACATCCCTCCCCCTTTACTCAGAAATACATTCTATAGTCACAATTACAATTTTCTCAAAATCTCAAATTATTTACACAGATAAGTAATTTACGAATTCAGTCTTTCTGGGGGTTTCCTTATGCATGTAGCATGTCTCAGCTCTACATCTTCAGATGCTTTTTCAGGAACCTCCTTTTCTGGTGTTGTCTGAACATCAGGTTCTTCGGTAGGCACCTGCAAATCTGTTTCCTCAACTCTTGCAGGTACAGCCGATCCTTCAGACACCTACCCTCGGTTGAGTTCTTTCAACAGGAAACATTGACTTGGTCGTGAACACTGGTGGAATCATCTCTAGGTGATTTTTTTCTCTCTTCCTTATATGATCCACATGTCTCCGTATGACTTGGTCTTCCACCTTCATGTGGTAAGACAGAGGTGCAGTCACTGCATTTATTTCACTCGATAACCACTTTGGTCCTTCTTCAAAATTCTTCACGTGTACCATCTCTCCTACGGTAAACTTCCTCTCACGACTACGCCAGTTATGTTTAGTTTTCTGACTTCCCTGACTCCTTTCCACCTTCCCTCCTAAATTTGGCATTATTAAACTCAATCGTGTCCTGAGACAGGGTTTCATCAATAATTCCACAGGTGTGACACCTGTTGTTGTGTGAGGGGTGGTCCTATAATGGAAAAGAAAGCGTGCTAGCTTGGTTGCTAAGGAATCTCCAGTTAATTTCTTCATGCCTGCCTTGAATATTTGAACCACCATTTTGGTCAGTCCATTTGAGGAAGGGTGAGTACGGTGAATTTTTTACATGAGTGTTATCGTTGAGGCTGATAAATCGTTGAGACTCAGCACTCATAAATGCCATGGCATTATCAGATCCGACCACTTCTGGTAATCCGTGAATGGCAAAATTTTGACGTAGCTTCCCAATTGTAGCAGAAGACGTTGGTGACTTCACCTCATATGTGTCCATCCATTTTGAATGGGTATTGACAATGAGCAGAAGCATTGGCTATGTGGGACCTTTCATGGGAACAATGTGTAATCATACCCATGGTCTTCTTGGCCACTCCCAAGGGTTAAATGGAGTTGAAGGTAACTTTTGCACTTGCTGGTGCTGCACACAATTCTTCACTAAACTCTCTATTTCTCCATCCATCCCAGGCCACCATAGATAGCTGCATGCTATAGTCTTCATTCAAAAACATTCCTGGGTGTGCGCTATGTAGTTCAATTAACAATGACTTTCTTCCTTTTGGAGGAACAATCACTCGTGCTCCCCACAATAAGATACCATCCTGGCTGGTTATTTCATGTCTTCTGTTAAAATACGATTTCATTTCATCAGATATCCGCTCTTGTGACCAACCATGAAGACCTCGTTCTCGTACTTTGGATAAGACTGGGTCTCGACTTGTCCAGTCTCTGATCTGTCTGGCACATACCAGTGATGAATCTAAGAAATTCAACAATAATAGTAGTTCTTGAGGAACTGGAACATCCTCATCTTTTTCTTGTAAGGGAAAATGACTAAGTGTATCAGCATCTGCAATTTGACTTCCAGGTCAACTATTTGGGTCAATATTGGCCCAACTAATCTCAACTGTAAGCTCGATTTGAGTGAACTCACTGGTTGAGTTTTCCAGAATTTCATCATCTGTCTACTTCTTAGAAAATTCTGCAACTTTTCTCTCTAAAACCTCATTAGCTTCATGCAGCTGCTTCTCCAGCTCTTCCATCTCTTTCTTGCATTGGTGTACTGTCTCCCTGAATTCTTTCTGTTTCCTCTCATACTTTTCTAGGGGTACAAACTTAGACAGGAGGGAAGCTGGCTGAGTGTGAAGGTCTTTCAGCAGGTTTTCACTTTTCTTTCAGGAGTTGTTCACCTCGACCTGGACTCTGTCCCTCAGGATGGTCTCTCCTCGTTCCTTTTCATGTCCTACCATTCCTTTACTTGAAACATCCTGCATTTCTTCAGGTTGCTGGGTCTTTATACTCTCCTTTTCCAAAACAGGAATATTTTCAGCTTCCTTTTGGAATCTCTGTGACAAATCAAGATTGATTTCCCTCAGCCAGTTTGGTCCTAGTAGGCTTAGTCCTCCACCTCGCAATACCAACACTGGTAGTTTTGCTGATTGGCTTCCGCAATGAACAGTTACATTACTTATACCTTTGACTTGGATGTCTTCAACCATATAAGTTTTTAATTTGGCATCTGTTTCTTCCAAATTTAGTTTATGTTCACCACAATCCAGATATTTGAAGGTGTGTTCACCAATCACTGTAGTGGAAGCTCCTGTGTCCATTTCCATTCTAGTAGGTCTGTCATTTACCTTCACTATTTCATATATTGGTTCTGTTCTTTTTTTTATTCATTCACAGGATGTGAGCTTCACTGGCTGGGGTAGCATTTATTGCCTATCCCTAATTGCCCTTCAGAAGGTGGTGGTGAGCTGCCTTCTTGAACCATTGCAGTCCATGTGATGTAGGTACACCCACAATGCTGCTAGGGAGGGAGTTCTAGGATTTTGACCCAGTGACAGTGAAGGAGTGGTGATATATTTCCAAGTCAGGATGATGAGTTACTTGGAGGGGAACCTCCAGGTAGTGATATTCCCATCATTTGCTGCCCTTGTCCTTCTAGGTGGTAGTGGTCATGGATTTGGAAGGTGCTGTCTAAGGGGACTTGTTGAATTCCTGCAGTGCATCTTGTAGCTGGTACACACTGCTGCTACTGTCCGTCGGTGGTGGAGGGAGTGAATGTTTGTGGATGTGGTGCCAGTTAGGCGGGCTGCTTTGTCCTGGATGGTGTCAAGCTTCTTGAGTGTTGTGGGAGCTGCAGTCATCCAGGCAAGTGGGAAGTATTCCATCACACTCCTGACTTGTGCCTTGTAGATGGTGGACAGGCTTTGGGGAGTCAGGAGGTGAGTTACTTGTCGCACGATTCCTAGCCTCTGACCTGCTCTTGTAGCCACAGTATTTATATGGCTAGTCCAGTTCAGTTTCTGGTCAATGGTAACCCCAGGATGTTGATAGTTGGGGATTCAGTGATGATAATGCCGTTGAACATTCTCTCTTGTTGGGGATGGTCAGTGCCTGACACTTGTGTGGTGTGAATGTTACTTGCCATTTGTTAGCCCAAACCTGGATATTGTCCAGGTCTTGCTGCATTTGGACATGGACTGCTTCAGCATCTGAGGAGTCGCGAATGGTGCTGAACATTGTGCAATCATCAGCAAACATTCCCTCTTCTGACCTTATGATGGAAGGAAGGTCATTGATGAAGAAGCTGAAGATGGTTCGGCCTAGGGTTCTCCCAACCTTCAAGCTATACAACAAATAAGTATCTGAATCTGTTTCTTCAGGCTCTTCTACATTGTAGATTTCATGGGGCTTTTTCTTTTGTTTTAAAGTCTCCCTGATTCTTTCCTTGCACTGTCTCATTAGGTGTCCATTTCGATGACAATAAAACATTCGATTTTTTTAAACTGCCAATCATTATAAGATTGCTATAGGACTCCTCTATGGCCATCTGTCTGCCTGTCTTTTAAAAAAACTGTGTAACCTTCCAGGAACACTTTTGAGTTGTCAACATCTGGTTGCAGCCACGTTTCTGCCCCCTCAATAATCCCTGGTTCGACAGACACTCTTGTGAACAAACTTGTATTGTTGGTGAGCACGAGGTCCAGGAGCTTCTTCCTTCTTGTTGGTTCTTCAACCAGCTGTTCCATTCCAATGTCGACAATCACATCTAAGAGATCTTTCGCAGCCTTTCCACAAGTGTAGTGAATTGGGATAATGTCTCCTGCACTCCTGTTAACATTGGGTTGATTAATCACAGAATCACAAAATTGTTACAGAGTAGAAGGAGGCCATTCGGCCCGTTGTGTCTGTTCCTGTTATGATGTCAGCATATGGAGTCTGGCTTTGGATCCTTTCAATGCTTTGTTGAGCTCCTCAACCGTTTCTTTATGATCATGTTTTGGTTTATAGACTGTTCTTAGGACGACTGTACATCTCCCTTTCATTTCTAGTTGATCCGATAATATTTCAATAGCCACATTACTGCTAAGGTCTTTCTGCTTTGCCATGACAAGTTCAGTCCTACAAGCTATAGGACTTCTCTATGGCCATCTGTCTGCCTGTCTTTTAAAAAAACTGTGTAACTTTCCAGGAACACTTTTGAGTTGTCAACATCTGGTTGCAGCCATGTTTCTGCCCCCTCAATAATATCCGAATCCTGTAGCTTTATTAATCCATCCAAATCAGCTGTTTTATTCCGTATGATTTGCAAGTTCACCATTAGGATGCAAAGAGTTTCTTTCTCATTTCTCCTAGTACTTTTTGATCTCATGCCATTAAAAAGTCCCTGGTTATTAGCTTGAAATGGAGTCTGCGGACTGCTTTTGCAGCCCCTCTCCACATCTGAAGCCCCCCTCTCCCCTCTCGCAGACCCTCTCTCCCCACTTGCAATCTTTCTTCCCTGGCACGCCTTGCCTCCCCTCCCCTTCCCTTCCCTTCCCGCTCTTGCTTCCCCTGATCCATTCCACTCCACAGCTAATATAATTTCTAATCGGACTTGTGTCCGTGGCATTGCAGAGGCCTGAACACGGCCTCTCAGCAGCAGACAGGGGTTCGAGCCAGTGCTCCTTTACTGCAGGCGCCATCTTGTGACTGGTGGTTATATAATACAACAATATTGGAGTTGGTGACTAATCTCAGCAGTCAGCCACGAATCAGTTAACGAGACGGGTGAAGCAAATGCTAACATGGAACATAGGAACCAAGGTTCGTTCTCCTGCTTGTGAGACAGATAAACACCACCACACTGAATGACTCATTTCCATATTGTAATTCTATCCCTGGCTAGATTGGCCTTCAGCCCGTTGCTCACCACATATTAGTGGGAGCTGTGTAATACACAAAACCTACTCGTGACAAAACGAAACACAAATCCACTGTCTACCACTGGAAGCAGAGACTCATTTTGGCTTTAGTCATCTCCTCCTGTGCATGATCACAAAACCTCCCAACTTCAACTTTACCACTAAACAGCATTAACCACACTTACATAAGAGGACTAACTAAATTGTTTGCAAAATTCTGGAATAGGAGTTACACCGAGTTAATGACATCAGTAGAAATGTGTCACATCTCTAACCTCTTGCCAATTTATATTTGCAAAACAGAAACAGAAAGTCAAATTCAGAAATTGCCAGAAATACTCAGCAGGCCAGGCAGTATCTGTAGAGAGAGAAACAGTTAACATTTCAGTTTTCACAAAACGTTTTATTCTTTTTTCTCTCTCCCAAGACGCTGCCTGAGTATTTCCAGGGTTTTCTATTTTTAATTTCAGATTTCCAGCATTTGTGGTATTTTATTTTTATTTCTATTTGTTCCTGTATTTTGAAAATAGATATTTTTCATTAAATGTAATGATTATTCTCTAATAATTAAATGTAATGATTATTCTCTAATAATTAAATGTAATGATTATTCTCTAATAATGGAAAAATTCCTTACAAAAAATTGTTAGACTGGAGAGAGCAGGTAAATAATGAAAAGAGCAATTGGATTCTCTTTCTAATTTTTGCAGAATGCACAAAATGAATGCACAAACTGAACAGATCTGAGAGAAAGAGAAAGGGAGATAGACACACAAGGAGGGAGGGAACGAGGAAAGGTACAAGGGAGGAAGGGAGGGAGCGAGCGAAGGAGGGAGCGAGCGAGCGAGGGGACAAGTAAACCAGCCGTGCCGTGCCAGGGATCAATCTACCAAAGGGAGAGTTTCACACGGGTACCTAGGATCTCCTGAGCAGCACATTCCACACATGGAATCACGACGTGATTTGTGTTTACTGAAAACAAGGGGAAAATGGGAATTAATAACGATAATTCCCTGTGATTCAGCTGCAGAATCAGTAGCTCAGCATTCTCCAAACAAGGCAACTTAGCTGGAATGAGCAAAACTCCATTTGAATTTCTCCATAAAGGATCTATGTTCTCTCACAGTTTTCATTTTAGTCACAGAATCTATACAAAGGGAGCTCCTGTGGCTCAGTGGGTCGTGGCCCTACCTCTGAGCCAGAAGCTCCAGGTTCAAGTTCCACTCCAGGACTTGTTGGCCACAGAAGGAACATTCTTGACAGGGTTCAACAGGCTGATAATCAGCCTGCTAATCCTTCCAATACTTCCCCACTATTCCCCAAAGGGAAAATGTACACTAGGATCATAAACAAACAGAATCTATAACAGGCAGCGAAAGAATACAACTCTAATTTGTAAAACTGAGGGATCCTTCAGATAAACAACATTCTCTCACCTTCAAAAGTGAGTGTTGTTATGGGATACACTTGGTCCCTTCCACTCCACTATGAGTGCATTATCTTCTGCCCTGTTTATGTTAGTGTGCAAATATTTCTGAGAGGAAAGCACAGGAGCGCAAAGGCCCGGCCCCTGGTGACAGTGTTTCACTAAGGACCCGCCCTGAAACTTTGGCTAACTTTCTTCTCCAGTTTGTGACTTGCTGCAGTCAGCATTGGTGATGGCCACCATCCGGTATTGCACCCACATGCCAGACTTCACGGGGGGTGAATTAGTCCTTGCTGGGACAGTAATAGTAAATGGATGATAACGAATCAGAGCCCACATTAGACCCAGCCCAATTTTAATTTCCCATCTGTGTTACCATCAAATGCCAATTTCACCTCCCTTTCCTGCCCCCCAACCATCGAGATGTTAACTCAGAAAGAGGGTATTTTCCAGTTATTCAGCCATGAAGGGGTGCTGAATCCCATTCTCATCCAATACCTACTTGTTGGACCTCTCAACAGGAGCCATCATTGTCTCTCCCATGCCAGGAGCACTCAGGATAATGTTAGCACCTGCCCCATTGAGATCAGCCATGTCAGTATAGACTAGGAGCAACTGAACTCATTTACCTAAGTTCTGTCTTTGCTGGACCATCAGGGAGGAAGGTTTTTGTCCATTAGCTCATTTATTGTGAGGCTGCTATAGCCACAGCCATGGTTAGAGTTACCAGGAGTTTCACAAAGCGGGTTATTTCATGAAGATTACAGATTTCCCCGTTCAGTGGGTCTGAAAAATGCACCTCACACTACAGGGTACAAGGAAGCAGATCCTTTAACCTGTGATGATGACTATATTCGGGAGATGTGAATTGCACAAAAAATTGAAAAGAGGAGTTTGTATTTTGAACTGTGCTGGTGTTGGGTAATGAAGTCTTTCCATTCGAGACACTCAAAGCCAGTATCAGACATTCCCGGTTGGTTATAGCCTAGCTGGATCATTGCAGAGTAAAGCTTCCTCTGTTCTGCCCTAACAATGTGCCCTAGAAGTAATCTCAGAGACAGATCCCTTATGTATCAGAGTGGCATTATCCTCTTTTCTACATTAGCCATATTTACTAATTAAGTGCCAATTTGGTGTCATTTTTACACATTAAGCCCAAGTCTGCTGGGAACTAAGGAATCATAGAATAGTTGCAGCACAGAATGAGGCCATTCTGCTCTATGCAGCAACTCAGCTAGTCCCCCTCACTTGTTTTTTTCCCCATAGCCCTGCAATTTTTTTCTACACAGTCATACAATTCTCTTATAAAAGCCATGATTGAATCTACCTCCACCATGCTCTCAGTCAGTGCATTCCAGATCTCAAACACTCATTGCATAAAGGTTTTCCTCATTTCTCCACTGGTTCTTTTAACATTCGCCTTAATGGGTGTCACCGGTTGTCATCCCTTCTGCCAATGGGAACAGTTCCTGTCTATCTACTCTGTCCTAACCCCTCATGAGTTTGAACACCTCCATCAAATCTCTTCTCACCTTTATCTTCTCTAAGGAGAACAGTCCCAGCTTCCTCCATCTATCCACAGAACTGAAGTTCCTCATCTCTGGAACCATTTGCAAAAACCTTTTCTACGCTTTCTCTAATGCCTTCATATCTTTCCTGAAGTGCTTTGCCCAGTACTGGACATGATATTCCAGTTGATGCCAAACCAGTGTCTTGGTTTTGTACTCTATGCCCCTGTTAATAAAGCCCAGGACCCTGTGTGCTTTAACCATCCTGTCACCTTCAATGATTTGTGCACATATACACCCAGGTCCCTCTGCTCCAACATCCCCTTCAGAGTTGTATCCTTTATCTTCTATTATTTCTCCTCATTCTTCTGAACAAAATGTATCATCTCTTGGTCCATACCCATTGGAGTTTAGAAGAATGAGAGGTGATGTTATTGAAACATATAAGATCCTGAGGGAACTTGATAGGGTGGATACCAGGAGGATGTTTCCACTTTTGGGGGAGACTAGAACTGGGGGACCCAATATTAAAATAAGAGGTCTCCCTTTTACGATTGCGATCAGGAGAAACGTTTCTCTCAGGGGGTCATTAGTGTGTGGAATTCTCTTCTGCAGAGAGCAGTGAAGGCTAGGTCACTGAATTTATTGAAGGCTGAGTTAGACAGGTTTTTGATAGACAAGGGAGTCAAGGGTTGTGGGGGGCAGACAAGAAAATGAAGTTGAGACCACAACCAGATCAGCCATGATCTTATTGAAAGGCAGAGCAGGCTCACAGGGCTGAATGGTCTACTCCTGCTTACTGAGTCCTATGTTCCGCACACTTCTCTGCATTAAATTTCATCTGCCATGTGTTTGCCCATTCCACTAGCCTGTCTATGTCCTCTTGAAGTCTATCACTATCCTCCTCAGATTTTACAATACTTCCAAGTTTTGTGTCACATACAAATTTTGAAATTGTGCCCAATACATTATAGTCTAAGTCATTAATACAGATCAAGAAAAGCAGTGGTCCTAATGCCAATCCCTGAAAAACCCCACTATAATCTTTCTCCAGTCCAAAAATCATTCACCACTACTGTACTCTGTTTCGTGTCACTCAGCCAATTTTATATCTATGCTGCCATTGTCCCTTTAATTCCATTGGCTTTAACTTCGTTGACAAAGGTGGCATTTTATGAAATCCCTTTTGGAAGTCCATATATACCACATCATGAGCATTACCTTCACCAACCCTCTCTGTAACCTCATCAAAAAGGTCAGTCAAGTTGGTTAAAAAAGATATGTCTTGAAATAATAGATGCTGGCTTTCCTTTCCCTTAATTAACCTACATTTAATAAGGTGCCACATCAAAGGTTATTGTGGAAAATAAAAGCACATGGTGTAGGGGGTAACATATTAGCATGGATAGAGGATTGGCTGGCTGGCAAAAAACAGAGAGTATGCATAAATGAGTCATTTTCTGATTGGCAGGATGTGATGAGTGGAGTCCGGCAGGGGTCTGTACTGGGGCCTCAACATTTTACAATTTACATTAATAACTTAGATGAGGGGAGTGAAGGCATGGCAGTTAAATTTGCAGATGACACAAATATAGGTAGAAAAGTATATTGTGAAGAGGACGTAAGGAGGTTGCAAACTGATATAGATAAGTTGAGTGAGTGGGCAAAAATCTGGCAGATGTGGGAAGATGTGAAGTTGCTCACTTTGGCAGGAAGAATAAAAAAGCAAAGTATTACTTAAACGGAGACTGACTGCAGAATTCCAAGGTGCAGAGGGATCTGGGTGTTCTAGTGCATGAGTCACAATAAAGTTAGTATGCAGGTACAGCAAGTAATTAAGAAGGCTAATAAAGAGAGGAATTGAACATAAAAGTAAGGATGTTATGTTTTAGTTACACAGTGCATTGGTGAGACCACATCTTGAATCTGTGTGCAGACTGGTCTCTTTATTTAAGGATGTAAATGCATTGGAGGCGGTTCAGAGGAGGTTTACTAGATTGATACCTGGAATGAGTGGGTTGTCTTATGAGGAAAGGTTGGACAGACTGGGGTTTAGAAGAGTGAGGGGTGATTTGATTGAAGTTTACAAGATCCTAAACGGCCTTGACAAGGTGGATGTGGAAAGGATGCTTCCTCTTGTGGGTGAGTCCAGAACTAGTGGGCACTGTTTTAAAATTAGGGGTCGCCCTTTTGGGACAGAGATGAGGAGAATTTTTTTCTCTCAGAGGGTTGTGCGACTTTGGAATTCTCTGCCTCAGAAGGCGGTGGAGACGGGGTCATTGAATATTTTTAAGGCAGAGGTAGATAGATTCTTGTTAGACAAGGGAATCAAAGGTTATCGGGGGTAGATGGGAATGTGGAGTTGGAAATACAAACAGATCAGCCATCATCTTATTGAATGACAGAGCAGGCTCGAGGGGCCGAATGGCCTACTTCTGCTCCTATTTCCTATGTGCATATGTTCGTATGGATGTAAATGACTGTTAATTTTGTCCCACATTATTGTTTCTAAAGCTTTCCACCACCAAGGTTAAACTAACCCATCTGTAGTCGCTGAGTTATTATTATCAAACATTTTTTTAAACTAGGGTGTAACACTTACAATTCTCCAGTCCTCTGGCCCCATCCCTGTATCTAAGGAGGATTGGAAGATTATGACCAGTGCCTTCACACTTTCCACCCTTACTTCCTTCAGTATCCTCTGATGTATCTCATCAGGTCCTGGTGACTTATCAACTTTAAGTACAGGCAGCCTATCTAATACCTCTTCTTTATCAATTTTTAGCCCATCCAGTATTTAAATTAACTCATCTTTCACTATGACGTGGGCAGAATCTTTTTCCTTAGTAAAGGAAGATGCAAAGTGTTCATTTAGTATCTCAGCCAAGCCCTCTTCCTTCCTGCATAAGTCCCTTCTTTGTCCCGATCAGCCCCACTCATCCTTTTATTACCCTTTTACTACTTTTACGCATATCGGAGACTTTTGGATCCCCTTTTATGTTACCTGCCAGCCTTTCTCATACTCTCTCTTTGCTTCTCTTATTTGCTTTCCATTTCCCCTCAGAACTTTGCATATTCAACTTGAGTCTCAGTTGTATCGTCCACCTGACATCTGTCACCTGTACCTTTTTTCTGCTTCATTTTACTCTCTATCTCTATCGTTATCCAGGGAGCTCTGGTTTTGTCTTGCCCACCTTTCACTCTTGTGGGACTGGACCTCGACTGTACCTGAACAATCTCCTCTTTAAAGACAGCCCATTGTTCAGTTATACTTCTGTCTGTTAATCTTTGGTTCCAATTTACCTGGGCCAGATCTGTTCTTACCGCTCTGAAATTGTCTCTCCCCAAATTAATGATTTTTACTCCGGGTTGCTCCTTGTCCTTTACCATAGCCAACCTAAATTTTAAGATACAATGGTCACTGCCCCCTAAACATTCTCCTACTGACATCTGATCCACTTGACTCACCACATTCCCCAGAACCAGATCCAGCAATGATTCCTTCATCACTGGGGCAGGAACATACTGATCTAGGAAATTCTCCTGAACACACTTCAGAAACTCTTCCCCCCGCGCTCTGCTCTTTACACTATTACTCTCCAAGTCTATATTAGGGTAATTCAAGTACCCATTATAATTACCCTACAATCCTTACATTCTTTATAATTTCCTTGCAAATTTGTTGTGCTCTATATCTTCCCATTGGTTGGTGACCAAGAGAATACATCCAGCAGTGTACTGGTAGGTTCACTGACTCTTAGCTCGAATCAAATAGACTCTGTCCTTGACCCCTCTAGGATGTCCTCTTTCTCCAGCCCTTTAATATTCTCCTTCATGGATAATGACACCCATCTTACTTTCTTTTCTTCTCTATATTTTCTGAACACCTTGCATCCTGAAATATCTAATACCCAGCCCTGCCCTTTTTGAGCAGGGTCTTCATTATGATCATGATACCCTGGTGACTATCGGGCCTGTATAGCCCGAACGGGTTGCAACTCACCAGCCTTATTTATCAAATGCACCCACAACCATGAATTGTAAACCTAATTTAGACCTTACTGCATTCCCTCCTACTCTGGCCCCACCTAATACTTTACTAGTTCTTATTCTAATGCTATCTGTTTCTTCCAGTCCTTTGTGCATCTTGTTTTTACTCGCTAGTGTTACATCCTGGTTCCTATCCCCCTGCCAACTTAGTTGAAACCCTCCCCAATAGCAATAACAATTGAGCCCGTAAGGACATTGATCTCTGCTCTGGTGAGGTGCAACCCGTTCGGCCTATACAGGCCCCATCTCCCACAGCACTAGTCCCAATATCCTAGGAATCTAAAGCCCTCCCTCCTTTACCATCTCTCCAGCCACACATTCATCTGCTCAATCCATCAATTTCTATACCCACTAGTGAGAGGCACTGGGAGTAATTTAGAGATTACTAGTTTTGAAGTCCTACTTGCTAGTCTCCTTCCTACCTCCCTAAAATCTGACTGCAGGACCACATTCCTCTTTCTATCTATGTCATTACAGATGTGGACTACAAACTCTGGCTGTTCTCCCTCCTCCTCAGAGTGCTCTGACCTCCTTGACCCTGGCACTAGGTAGGCAACACACCATAACAGAAACAGAAAATACTGGAAAAACCCAGCAGGTCTGACAGCATCTGTGGAGCCAGAAACAGGGTTAACGTTTCGAGTGCGTATGACTCTTCTTCAGAGCTAAACAGAAGTAGAAATGTGATGAAATTTATACTGTTTAGGTTGGGGGGTGATGGAGCAGGTGAAGGTGGATAGAAGGTCAGCGATAGGTGGGGGCTAAGGAGAGATTGACAAAGATGTCATAGACACAAGACAAAGGGAGTGTTAATGGTAATGGTAAAGGCTAAAGAAAGTGCTGATAGCGGCATTAAAGTAAGCAAGCAGAATGTGTGAATAGCAGAACAAGGGTAAGCATTCTCTGAAAGAACAACACGTAACAAGTAACAGATGGTCCTTTGGGATGTGGGGTGAGGGGAGGCGGTGGTGTTTGGGGAAACAGGATAGAAAAAGGGATAAAAACTGGATAAGAAAGGGAATAAAACAATGAATAAATGAATAAAAATAAAAATGAAAACAAAGTAAATAAAAAATAGAAATAAATTTTACAAAAGGGATGAAGATAGAGGAAAGAATTCATGGACTGAAGTTGTTGAACTCAATGTTAAGTCTGGGAGGCTGTAAAGTGCCTAGTCGGAAGATGAGGTGCTGTTCCTCCAGTTTGCATTAAGCTTCACTGGAACAATGCAGCAGGCTAAGGATGGACATGTGGGCATGAGAGCAGGGTGGTGTGTTGAAATGGTAAGCGACAGGGAGGACTGGGCCATGTTGAGGACAGACCGAAGGTGTTCTGCAAAGCGGTCACCCAGTCTGCGTTTGGTCTCCCCAGTGTAGAGGAGCCGTGTTGGAAGCAGTGAATGCAGTAACTAAATTGAAGGGAGGGTGTAAAGGGGCAGGTGTTGCACCTTCTGCGATTGCATGGGAAGGTGCTGTGGGAAGGGGATGAGGTGTTGGGGGTGATGGAAGAGTGGACCAGGGTGTCCCAGAGGGAATGGTCCCTACAGAATGCTGATGGGGAGAGAGGGGGGGTGAGGAGGAGATGTGTTTGGTGGTGGCATTATGCTTTTTATTGTACTTTTTAAATTTTTATTCATTTATTCATTGTTTTATCCCCTTTTTTATCCCTTTTTCTATCCTTTTTCCCCAACCACTGCCCCCTCCCCACCCCACTCCCAAAAGGGCCTTCTGTTACTTGTTTCTATATTGTCGTTTCAGAGCGCTGACCCCTGTTCTGCTATTAACACGTTCTGCTTTCTTACCTTTATGCCACTACCAGCACCTTCTTCAGCCCTTACCACTACCAATAACACCCCCTTTGTCTTTTTACCCATGACATCTTTGTCAATCTCTCCTTAGTCCCCATCTATCGCTGGCCTTCTATCTAGCTTCATCTGTTCCACCCCGCTTAAACAGTATAAATTTAATCTCATTTCTACCTCTCTTTAGCTCTGAAGAAGAGTCATACGGACTCGAAACATTAACTCTGCTGCTCTCTCCACAGATGCTGTCAGACCTGCTGAGATTTTCCAGCATTTTCTGTCTATCTTTCAGATTTCCAGCTTCCGCAGTATTTTGCTTTTATCTTAGGCAATACACCATCCTAGATTCACGTGTGCGACTGCAGGAAATCCTGTCTGTTCCCCTAACTATTGAATCCCCTATTGCTATTGCTTTCCCAATCGTCCTCCTGTACTCTCTGTATAGCTGAGCTACCCGTGGTGCCATTGACTTGATTCTGCCTGCATTCTGCAAGGGAACCATCACCCTCACCCGAATTCAGGGCTGAATATCAATTGGAAAGCAAAAATTGCACTCCCACGACTCCTGCACTGCCTGCCTGGTCCTGGGCAGTCACCCATTTCCTCTCTGCCTGCACACCCTCAGGCCGCTGGGGGACCAGGGGAGTCTAAAGTCGGCACTGAGCTAACAGAGACAATATTTCATCCTGCCGGCCTGGGCTGGACGGAGGTGAAAGTATGGTGGAGTTCGGTTTTCAAATACCAGGTGTAACACTGGGCATTGGGAATTTGCCACTCGAAAAAAAACACGCAAAATTTTCACTTCTGATGTTTCCAATGGAAAGGAAGATTGGGCATGTCCTTTAACGGGCATTCGACTGACGGGAGCAACTTTCCTCCTGGCTGACAGGTTGAGATTCGATTCTGATGTCAAACACATATCCTACATGAAGAGAAATGATAGCAAGATCTGCAAACTGCAGCTGTGATTATATGTTAGACATGTTGAGCAGAGATGAAATACCAGTTGATAAATTCACAGGAGGGAACCATGCTGGGTCTAGGGACTGGTGATAGTGTAGTCCCTGCATGATCTGTAACAGGCATCTAGGCATGAAGCAGAGATCAGGTGCCACCTGGGAACTGACTGTACGTCTCTTGTGGCTGAGATTAATCCAGCTCCTAGGCAGTTTGATATATCGCTGTGTTTAGCGGGGAATTCTCCTGCGAACCATTTGGCTGCACATCTCAATTAGAGAAGACTCCAAAACTACTGCAGCATTTCAGTGTGACCTCCTGTTTAAACATAAACACAAGACACACAGGAGAATGGATTTTTGCACTTGATAAGAACATGATCACTTTGTCCCAGCACCTTTGCTTTGATCGTATCTGGGATAGCGAGAAATAGAAGGCTCACTAATCCAGTAACGGACTGTGTAACTGTTGCCCGACAGACCATCCTTTCATCTCTTGGGCATGGGTCTGATGCACACCAGAGACAATGAGAAAAGAAAGATTCGCATTTATATGGTGCATTTTACAACCTCAGGACATTTAAAAGGGCTTTACAGCCAATGAAGCTAGTGCAGTCACTGTTTTAGTGCAGGAAATGAGAGGCCACCACTACCTGATGTGTTAGGCCAGTGTCAATCACCCGTCCCTCATTTCCCCATGGGAAGTTAAGGACTGTAGATATGTGAATGGACATCGACACATGTGTGGCATTGCCAAGTAAGTGGACATTGACAATTAAGTGAACAATGAGTGACTGATTCAGCTAATAGTGAAAAGGTTGCCGACGCTGCCAGACCTGCGGAGTTTTTCCAGGTAATTATTTCCAGCATCCGCAGTAGTTTTTTGTTTTTATCTCAGTGAAAAGGTTGAGCCCATCCAGAGGTTAATGTTCCTTGGCTTTGCATTTCTTTGGATGACACATAGGTCATGTCTCTCTATTCAGGAAGAAGTAAAAATTCCAATGGGAAGGTCGGCAATAGCAACAAGAAGATCTAAATGAACCAACTTGTGACCAAACAAGTCCTCTGCTTACTCTGTGGAAGCTGCAATAGCCACTCACTCCATTTAGCTCTCTCTTCATTTACTCTCACTAAGCAAAGGGATTAATACTAGATTCCAACTCTGACACGTCCCCAGCAGGTGGGCCATAAATGGAGACCCAGAGACACAGGACTATCAAGAGCCATAGGTGAAAGGAAGGAGACCAGAAACAGAGAGTGCCCCTGTTTAACAGCAATAGGGAATTGAGGAGAGCATTACATGGCTGACAATCCTACGGGATAAGCTTTAAATCTCACCAGGATGCCTTGGGACCACAAAAATCCCAAAATCCTTCCAGAATATATTCAGCTGGTGTTTTAACACAAACAAATTGGGCCCATTCCTAACAAATAAAGTTTGTTGCTGCTTCTCTAACAATTAATTTTGTGATTTAGAGATAACTTCATGCAAATTAGAAATAATTATCAGTGCTGGAACCTTTACAAGGCTTTACATCGTTATGTGGTACTCAGGGAGAAAGGACCACACTAAGCAAGTCTGGGGCTTCCTGAAGAGCCATCCAAATCAACAGGGTCCTGGCTTCTTGCAAAGGGAGTTAAAGGGAACAAGTGGTGAGGATAAAACATACCTCTTACTGTCAAAGCTCAATTCTCTGCTTAAGCGAAAGAGGAAAGACAGTTATCAAAAGACGTGAATAAACTGCACACTGTCATTTCAGACTCAACAATTCACATTGAAACATAGCGAATAATCCTCAGCTTCAGCATTGCATGCAAATATTGTTCTGCGAGCAGGTCTTCACATCGGAAATCAAATGGATTCATTATTCGTTTTCAGAAAGGATGGAAGGAAGCAGAATGGCTATCGGTCAGGCACCCCTTCCAATGAAGTAAATGCAGAGGAAAGTTGGCAAGATGCATAAAGAATTGAAGCTCCCCTAGCCTCAGATTTCCACATTGACCCCAAACATTTGGCACTCAATTTCTGCCGATTCGCTGATCTTCACTGCGTCTCTGCTGGGTGAAGCCAGGTCGGAGGGCAGACAGCACCTTGCAGAGAGCGAGGCATTATCAGGAAGAGACAGTCCTTGCCTGGGCTGTTCTTGCTCGCCTCCTATTGGCAGGCTCAAGACTGACAGCAGCAGCGCCATTAAGCACTTAACTTCTGTCACTGCAGGACCCAGGAAAAGACAGGAGCAAGCAGCAGTAATATGTAGAGGGGAAACACACTGAAAATAACAATACATAAAAACAACATTCATGCTTTGTACCTGGGTAACAGCAACTTTGAAAATCAAAGGATGCTTCTGAATTAATTTAACACAGCTACAGAGCAATGAGATCGGCATCTCACTGCAACCTTCACTGTATTCATTTCAGGTTCAAAAACTCGCCCATTAAATCACATCTACATGGGGTGGAGGGAGGGGAGCAGCAATTTCTGAGCATTTTTTTTAAACCAGAGCTTTAAAATCAAGCAAACCTTGGCGTGCTATCCACGGTCTCCTTCCTGCAGCAGAGAAACAGAACAAAGGCAAATGGTTAATCAGAATGCCGGGCCGTTCATCAAACAGAAGTCATCCCACGCTAGGAAACGTACTGCTAGAATCTGGGAAGACCCAGATCACGCATTAAACACCTTGTAAAAGGGTTCAGCTACAGGGTAAAGCCCCCTCTACATTGTCTCTAACAAATATTCCAGGACAGGTACAGCACGGGGTTAGATACAGAGTAAAGCTCCCTCTACACTGTCCCCATCAAACACTCCCAGGACAGGTACAGCACGGGGTTAGATACAGAGTAAAGCTCCCTCTACACTGTCCCCATCAAACACGCCCAGGACAGGTACAGCACGGGGTTAGATACAGAGTAAAGCTCCCTCTACACTGTCCCCATCAAACACTCCCAGGGCAGGTACAGCACGGGGTTAGATACAGAGTAAAGCTCCCTCTACACCGACCCCATCAAACACTCCCAGGAAAGGTATAGCACAGGGTTAGATACAGAGTAAAGCTCCCTCTACACTGTCCCCATCAAACACTCCCAGGACAGGTACAGCACGGGGTTAGATACAGAGTAAAGCTCCCTCTACACCGACCCCATCAAACACTCCCAGGAAAGGTATAGCACAGGGTTAGATACTGAGTAAAGCTCCCTCTACACTGTCCTTGAACATTACTTTTTTCTAAACATCAACAAAACATAGCTGTGCAAATGAGCCTTTGAACGCAGAATTAATGTTAAATGAAGGTCGACAGCTTCTCCTTCACATTGTCTCTAACCAAAGTTTTTTTCTCTCAGCTCAATACACTTATTGAAAACAAATCAAAAGCTGTAACAGATGTATAGTAAATACACTGAATGTTTTCCCTCACTCACTCTTACTGATGCATGCAGTCACAGTCTGCCTCTCCATTTTAAAAAACATGACTTTTATCTCAATAAAGTTTTTGAAATTTGTGCTCTTAGTTTCAAATTTTTTTAGAAAAAAGCTGCTGGACAGAAATTGCTAGAAGCTGAAGAAAAACATTCCATTAGTAGCACTGATAATAACAATGAAAATTATTCATCTTTGGGAAATTAGGCACACCAACTAATGCAAAAACTGCACTATCTAAATTCAGCATCATGCTCTAAGGAGAAATATCAAATCAGAGGCCCGGACTTTTTGAAGAGACTGAGATCTTCAAGCTAAAAAATGATTAATTAAAAGAGGGAATTGACCTTTTAATGAGCAAATGTAATCATGCTATTGTGATTTTTAAAAGAGTTTTCATTATTGTGTTTAAAACACTTATTTTGGGGCATTAAAAATTTCAGTTACTGAGATAACAAGATGGCGAATGGGACAGAATTTCACACAGTACTTTCAGCGACTTGTCTGAATCTGGTGGGATACTGTACAGTATTGTGCTTCCAGGGACAAAGCTTGTGAGAATTCTGGACCCAGGAATTTATAATGGAAAAAAGCTTACATAGAAAGAAGGACCTTTGATCAGAACATTGATCTGAAACATTAGCTTATTTTCCTCTTCACAGATGCTGCCTGACCTGTTGAATCTTTCTCTCATTTTCTGTTTGCAGCATCTACAGTATTTTGCTTTCTTCCAGATAGGAATTACGTGCAGAGTAAGATTCTTAACATATGTTAGATATATAGATCATGCAAGTACATTCATCCAAGTCATTTTGATTGGGGCCAAATGCAGGAGTTCCCTGTGAACTTCCAATCGATACTGACCCCAGGCTTAGCTTTGTATATTTACCATTGATTTGTTCCTCCTCTTTCCTAAACTAATTTTCAATCCTGCATTCTGTATGATATTCTTGGGCATTTTCTCTGCACAGTTAATCGGATGACTTTTGTAACAAGAAAAAAATAATCATCTGATAGGCTAACTTTTCTTAATTTTCACTCCCAATCTCTCTTCTCTTTCTCTTCATATTTCCTGCCTTTTTGCTCCACTGTCAGGACCATAGCAACTGGAGGAAGTCATTCAGCCTCTTGAGCCTGTTCTGCCATTCCATTCGATCAAGGCTAACCCAGATCTCAACTCCATTTACTCTATTTGGTTCCACAGCCATTGCAACTCTGGGCTGAAAAAATAATCCTTAAAAATAACAAAAGTGCTTCCTAAGATTTAAATATACCATCTAACATCCTACACTCCTCTCCACATCCTCAAGGACTCCTGCTCTAAACCATGCATTCCCAGAACTCTATACCATTAAAGTTCTCATCTCCCTCAGTCTCCCTTTCCTTGGCATCACCTTACCACCAGGAGAAAGAACTTGCATTTCTATAGAACCTCTCACCACCTCAGCATGTCCCATAGTCACTGTTGCACTGTAGGAGATGCAACAGCTAAAATTGCACACTGTAAGGTCCTACCAACAGGAACAAAATGAATAGTGTAAAGACTCTGTTTTAGGTGCTGTTTGAGGGGAAAAAAATTATTGGTCAGGATAGTGGGAAGAACATACTCTGACCCTAAAGAGTACCATCCTGTTCCAGATTCCCCCAGCAAGGGAAATAACATTTCAGTTTCTACCCCATAACATTCATTTTATCATTATAAACACTTCAATTAGGTCACCCCTGAATGTTCTAAACTCAAGGGAATGCAAGCCAAGTTTATGCAACCTGCCCTCATAATGAGTTAGCCTCACGTGTTGTTCTTGGGCTATCCCAAGTTGTAACGAAATGGCCCATGTTACAAGCCGACATGTTCAGTACCTGAAAGTGAGTCCTGATTTGCTCTTGAGGTTCCGCAGTAAGTCAAGCTGGTTGAGTGGTGGAATCAGCCTGTGACAACAGCACACAGAAGCAGCCATGTTAGTTTGAACAAAAGGCACACTGACAACCAGCGCTTACAGATTGCAGCTGAACTCTCACTAGACACTCTCTCGCAATCGCATCGTCTTGCCCTATGATATATCTATGCCTTTATAACACAACAGCTTTTAGTTGTTCAGAAGGAATTCAAAACTCATCATGGCCAGTTTGAGAATCTATAATCAGTTAAAGAAAAACCTGGAAATAAAAAAAAGAGCTGTCAGATTGTTGTTAAAACCCAACTGGTTCATCAAAGTCCTTTAGGACAGGAACTCTTCCACCCTTACCCGGTCTGGGTCTTTTCAACTCTTCACTCCCACACCAATGAGGATGGTTTTCACTACCCCCCCAAAGTGGCTAAGTGAGTCCCTTAGTTGTATCAAACCAACAGTTCAACAAGGCAGCTCACTCCCATCTCTTCAAGGGGAAGCTTGGGATGCGTGATAATTATCAACCTCGCCAGCAATGGCCACCTCCTAAGAATAGATTTTAAGAGAGCAAGATCTAAAGGATTACAAGAAAACCAAGATTTTGTTTGGTTAAAAAAAGAATGACTGCTAAGTTTTTCACTCTAGTCTGCCTCAATTAGCACAGATACAATCAGAGATACCATCAAAACCACTATCAGAGATAATATAGGAGATACTATCAGAGATACTACAGGGATACTCTCAGGGATACTATCAGGGATACTGTCAGAGATACTATAAGGGATACTATCAGGGATACTATCAAGGATACTGTCAGGGATGCTATCACAGATACTATCAGAGATATTATCAAAGATACTTTCATACTATCAGAGGTACTTTCAGGGATACTGTCAGGGTTACTATCAGGGATACGATCAGAGATACTATCAGGGATGCTATCAGAGATCATATCATAAATCATATCACAGATACTATCAGAGGTATTATGAAAGATACTTTCATACTATCAGAGATACTATTAGGAATGTTATCAGAGATAATATCACAGATACTATCAGAGATATTAGCAAAGATATTTTCATACTATCAGAGATACTATCACACATACTATCAGAGATACAAGAAGGGATACTATCATAGATACTATCAGGAATGCTATCATAGATACTATCAAAGATACTATCAGGGATACTATTAGAGGTATAATCAGGAATGCTATCATAGATACTCTCAAAGAAACTATCAGGGATGCAGTCAGAGATATAATCAGAGATACTATCAGAGATAATATCAGGGATGCTATCAAAGATACTATCACAGATACTATCAGAGATATTATCAAAGATACTTTCATACTATCAGAGATACTATCAGAGATACTATCAGAGATACTATCAGAGATATTATCAGAGATATTATCAGAGATATTATCAAAGATACTTTCATACTATCAGAGATAATATCAGAGACACTATCAGGGATGCTATCAGAGATATTATCAGAGACACTATCAGAGATGTTATCAAAGATACTTTCATACTATCAGGGATACTATCAGGGGTGCTATCAGGGATACTATCAGGGATACTATCAGGGATGCTATCAGGGGTGCTATCAGAGATACTATATGGGATACTATCAGAGATATTATCAGATATGCTATTAGAGATGCTATCAGAAATATTATCAAAGATACTTTCATACTATCAGGAATACTATCAGGAATACTATCAGAGACACTATCAGAGACACTATCAGAGGCACTATCAGAAACACCATCAGAGACACTATCAGAGGCACTATCAGAAACACTATCAGAGATGCTATCAGAGACACTATCAGGGATGCTATCAGGGATGCTATCAGAGATGCTATCAGAGACACTATCAGGGATACTATCAGGGATACTGTCAGAGATACTATAAGGGATACTATCAGGGATACTATCAAGGATACTGTCAGGGATGCTATCACAGATACTATCAGAGATATTATCAAAGATACTTTCATACTATCAGAGATACTATATGGGATACTATCAGAGATAATATCAGAGATACTATCAGAGATATTATCAAAGATACTTTCATACTATCAGAGGTACTTTCAGGGATACTATCAGGGTTACTATCAGAGATAATATCAGAGGTACTATCAGGGATACTATCAGGGATGCTATTAGAGATACTATCAGGGATGCTATCAGAGATACTATCAGGGATGCTATCAGAGATACTATCAGGGATGCTATCAGAGATACTATCAGGGATGCTATTAGAGATACTATCAGGGATGCTATCAGAGATACTATCAGGGATGCTATTAGAGATACTATCAGGGATGCTATCAGAGATACTATCAGGGATGCTATCATAGATACTATCAGGGATGCTATCAGAGATACTATCAGGGATGCTATTAGAGATAATATCACAGATACTATCAGAGATATTAGCAAAGATACTTTCATACTATCAGAGATACTATCACACATACTATCAGAGAGACAAGAAGAGATACTATCATAGATACTATCAGGAATGCTATCACAGATACTATCAAAGATACTATCACAGATACTATCAGAGATATTATCAAAGATACTTTCATACTATCAGAGATAATATCAGGGATAATATCAGAGACACTATCAGGGATGCTATCAGAGATATTATCAAAGATACTTTCACACTATCAGGGATACTATCAGGGGTGCTATCAGGGGTGCTATCAGGGGTGCTATCAGGGGTGCTATCAGGGGTGCTATCAGAGATACTATATGGGATACTATCAGAGATATTATCAGATATGCTATTAGAGATGCTATCAGAAATATTATCAAAGATACTTTCATACTATCAGGAATACTATCAGAGACACTATCAGGGATGCTATCAAAGATACTTTTAAGAGATACTGTCAGGGATACTATCAGAGATGCCATTACAGATACTATCAGAGGTACTGTCAGAGATACGGTCAAAGATACTATCAAAGAAACTAACAGATATACTAACAGAGATACTATCAAGGGTACTATCAGAAATACCATCAGAGATACCATCAGAGATACCATCACAGATATTACCTCAGATAGTATCTCTGATAGTATTTGTGATCTTATCTCTGATAGAATTTCTGATTATATTTCTGATAGTGTCTCTGATAGTATCACTAATTATATCTCTGATTATATCTCAGCTAATATCTCAGATAGTATCTGTGATGGTATCTCTGATAGTGTCTCTGATGGTATCTCTGATAGTGTCTCTGATGTTATCTCTGATGGTATCTCTGATGGTATCTCTGATAGTGTCTCTGATGGTATCTCTGATACTGTCTCTGATGGTATCTCTGATAGTGTCTCTGATGGTATCTCTGATACTGTCTCTGATGGTATCTCTGATACTGTCTCTGATGGTGTCTCTGATACTGTCTCTGATAGTGTCTCTGATAGTGTCTCTGATAGTGTCTCTGATACTGTCTCTGATAGTGTCTCTGATGTTATCTCTGATGGTATCTCTGATGGTGTCTCTGATAGTGTCTCTGATACTGTCTCTGATAGTGTCTCTGATAGTGTCTCTGATAGTGTCTCTGATAGTGTCTCTGATGGTATCTCTGATACTGTCTCTGATAGTGTCTCTGATACTGTCTCTGATGGTATCTCTGATACTGTCTCTGATACTGTCTCTGATAGTGTCTCTGATGGTGTCTCTAATGGTATCTCTGATAGTGTCTCTGATGGTATCTCTGATACTGTCTCTGATAGTGTCTCTGATGGTATCTCTGATGGTATCTCTGATAGTGTCTCTGATACAGTCTCTGATACTGTCTCTGATAGTGTCTCTGATGGTATCTCTAATGGTATCTCTGATACTGTCTCTGATACTGTCTCTGATACTGTCTCTGATACTGTCTCTGATAGTGTCTCTGATGGTATCTCTGATACTGTCTCTGATACTGTCTCTGATGGTATCTCTAATGGTATCTCTGATACTGTCTCTGATACTGTCTCTGATGGTATCTCTGATAGTGCCTCTGATACTGTCTCTGATACTGTCTCTGATACTGTCTCTGATGGTATCTCTGATGGTATCTCTGATGGTATCTCTGATACTGTCTCTGATACTGTCTCTGATGGTATCTCTGATACTGTCTCTGATGGTATCTCTGATGGTATCTCTGATAGTGTCTCTGATACTGTCTCTGATGGTATCTCTGATGGTATCTCTGATAGTGTCTCTGATACTGTCTCTGATACTGTCTCTGATGGTATCTCTGATGGTATCTCTGATACTGTCTCTGATACTGTCTCTGATAGTGTCTCTGATGGTATCTCTAATGGTATCTCTGATACTGTCTCTGATACTGTCTCTGATGGTATCTCTGATGGTATCTCTCATAGTGTCTCTGATACTGTCTCTGATACTGTCTCTGATAGTGTCTCTGATGGTATCTCTGATACTGTCTCTGATACTGTCTCTGATAGTGTCTCTGATGGTATCTCTAATGGTATCTCTGATACTGTCTCTGATACTGTCTCTGATGGTATCTCTGATGGTATCTCTGATAGTGTCTCTGATACTGTCTCTGATACTGTCTCTGATACTGTCTCTGATGGTATCTCTGATGGTATCTCTGATACTGTCTCTGATACTGTCTCTGATACTGTCTCTGATAGTGTCTCTGATGGTATCTCTAATGGTATCTCTGATACTGTCTCTGATAGTGTCTCTGATGGTATCTCTGATGGTATCTCTGATAGTGTCTCTGATACTGTCTCTGATGGTATCTCTGATGGTATCTCTGATAGTGTCTCTGATACTGTCTCTGATACTGTCTCTGATAGTGTCTCTGATGGTATCTCTAATGGTATCTCTGATACTGTCTCTGATACTGTCTCTGATGGTATCTCTGATGGTATCTCTGATGGTATCTCTGATACTGTCTCTGATAGTGTCTCTGATACTGTCTCTGATGGTATCTCTGATGGTATCTCTGATGGTGTCTCTGATAGTGTCTCTGATACTGTCTCTGATACTGTCTCTGATGGTGTCTCTGATGGTATCTCTGATACTGTCTCTGATAGTGTCTCTGATGGTATCTCTGATGGCATCTCTGATACTGTCTCTGATGGTATCTCTGATACTGTCTCTGATAGTGTCTCTGATGGTATCTCTGATGGCATCTCTGATACTGTCTCTGATACTGTCTCTGATGGTATCTCTGATACTGTCTCTGATGGTGTCTCTGATGGTATCTCTGATGGCATCTCTGATACTGTCTCTGATGGTATCTCTGATACTGTCTCTGATAGTGTCTCTGATAGTGTCTCTGATGGTATCTCTGATGGCATCTCTGATACTGTCTCTGATACTGTCTCTGATGGCATCTCTGATGGCATCTCTGATACTGTCTCTGATGGTATCTCTGATACTGTCTCTGATAGTGTCTCTGATGGTGTCTCTGATGGCATCACTGATACTGTCTCTGATGGTATCTCTGATACTGTCTCTGATAGTGTCTCTGATGGTACCTCTGATGGTATCTCTGATACTGTTTCTGATACTGTCTCTGATGGTATCTCTGATACTGTCTCTGATACTGTCTCTGATGGTATCTCTGATACTGTCTCTGATAGTGTCTCTGATGGTATCTCTGATACTGTCTCTGACAGTGTCTCTGATACTGTCTCTGATGGTGTCTCTGATAGTATCTCCAATGGTATCTCTGATGGTGTCTCTGATAATGTCTCTGATAGTGTCTCTGATGGTGTCTCTGATAGTGTCTCTGATGGTGTCTCTGATAGCATCAGAGATACTATCAGATACTGGGCGGAATTGTTCCAGATTTGCACCGAGTTCAGTAGTAGGCAGGCAAAACGATGTTTTACCTGCCGGCCGCAATGATGGGTCCCAAACCCGCTGCAATTATTATGCATTCCTGGGAAACGCACTGTTTGGATGGCGGGCGGGCTCTCATTCGCCCGCCACGCCATCACCTCGCCGCTTCATCACGCTGTGCACCATATTTAAAGTCCAGCTGCGCACACACATCTCAGTGCGTCCAGCTCACAACTACTGCAGGGAAGACAACCACGAAAGGCAAAAGGACTGCAGCCCCCAGGCTTAGTGACGTGTCACTAGAACACCTTTTGGATGCCGTGGAGGCCCACCTCGATATCCTCTACCCCTGCTTTTGCCACAGGATGGGCAGCGGCGTGACCAGGCTTGGTAGGCGATGGCAGTGGTGATCAGTGCCAATGCTGCACAGAAGATGTTGGTCATTCAATGGAGATAGAGGTGAACGATCTCATCCGTGTAGCCTGGGTATGGTAACCATCTCATCACTCTAAACTCACACACTCACAAACCCATCACACATTCACTGGCATCTCACTCACTGCCAGTTCAAGGGACATCACCACTCACTCTCTCACACACACCCTCACATCTCCATCTGGCCTCATCTCCTCTGGAGATTGCCTCCTCAGCCCTCACCATCTCGAGGCCACTTGCACAGATCAACATGTGCCCCCCACACACACCCTGGGTTACCCTCCTTCCCCAGTACAGCCCTCGCCCTGTAACCCCTTCCCTTGCCTGAGGCCACTTCTCCCCCTTTGCCAATCAAGCCCTAGCCCTCCAGCCATTGAAAATCCACCCTGCCTTACGGCTGATCTGGCAGGTGATCTGCCCATGAGCCCCTCCTAAAAGTGATGTGGTGAAGCCTGGCGCTGATGAGTGCGAGTGTTGACCGAGGCAAGGTAGGCAAAACAAACCTCGAAGTCCCGAGTGAAGAGCAGCTCGCCAGGTGCACGGCGCTTATGTACAGTTGTGAAACACGTCAGCCTGTTTTCCCGCCAATGCGGGCAGGCGATCCAGCAGGGGAGGGACGATTCCGGCGGGCAGGCCTGATAACGCTATGTCCAATGGCGGGTGGTGGGCCTAGCGGATTTCACGCCGTGGTGAAACCGATTGCGCCATATTGTCTGCTCACGCCACTGAACACGCCCGACACCAGCAGACACGGAAAACCCCGGCCACTATCTATCCTGTGATCATTTCAAAACTGAACAGAGGCAAGAAATTTCTGGGTGCCATCAGTGATATGAAAAAAGATTCTGTGCTAAGAAGCCTTAAAATATATATAAGCTTAATGTTTCACAGAGTTATGAAGGTGGTAGGACACATCAATAAGACTGTTAGTTCTGCACGCAGTGTTCTTGGGTTTACGAATAGAGGCATTGGGCTGAAATCTATCATCCATGGGGGCATGAGTCTGCCCCCACCACCAGCCACACCCCCCCCCCCCCCCCCCCCCCGCCCCCCCCACTCCCCTGCCCAACTCCCCAGCCTTTGAGGGATGTGCGATAATACAGCAATTGCTCCATTAACGGCCACTGTGCGGGCTTTCGGCCAATGGGGTTTCTTCAAAGTGTGCTGCTCGCCCGATTGGCCACGGAGGATGGGACAACTGGGCATCCAACTGGCAGGGTGTGTCCCGGAAGGAAGTCATGGACACTTAGTTAAAGGGACCCCTGGCATCGGACTGAGTCAGGGGTAACAGGGGCAATAGTTTTCCTAAAGGGGGAAGATTTTGGTGCTGCTTATAAATATTTGGAAACATTGACACAGGTGAGTGCCAGTTTATATTTATTCGTGTATGTTCTTACTGATGGCAAGATTTCAGGAACTTAGACAGGCAAGAAAAAGCCAAATGCATTTCAAGCAGAACCCTGATGATTATATGGAGATGTGGAGCATCAGGCTGTTAACTCTCATTGTCTCCCCACAGACAGACAAGAGGAGGGAGAGAGGTGATGACCAGTGCAAAACAACGGCCCAAAGGTTCAGTGGCCACTCCCTGCGAGCACCTCCTCCATGTTGTCAGTGCCAAGTGGGAGATCCTCATACCAGCTGACAGGAAGAGGAGATCTCGCAGCCTGACCAAAGCAGCCAGGACTGAAGTTGCAGATGAGGTTAACTTGCCTTGGGGTAATCAAGAGAACCCGGATGCAGAGCAGAAAACATCTCGATGGCCTTTTACAATCTGCTAGGGTGAGTGAGGCTCCATTATAGAGATGTACATTCATGGAGGGATGTGGGAAGGCTCCTCAAGGACATTGTCTTATGTACTGACCAGAAGTGTGGCATGATTCACCGGGGTGAGGGTAGGGGGCGGGTGAGTTGTGAAAGGTACACTGGTTAATTGTCGCTGCAGATTGTTCAGCCTGTTGAGTCCTTGGAAGTCAGACATGTGAAGGAATAGTTGTGCAGTAGACTCCAAAATCATTCCAATGCTACACTCTAATTGCAGGAGAAGGAGGCCCACAATGCCCAGCAAAGAAGCAAGGTGGGAGGTGGTGTGCCCAACCTGGCGGAGCTCACCCCAGTAGAGGAGGAGGTGTTTCAGCTTACTGCCAACAAGTGGAGCTGGTCCAATGGAAGAGGTGAGATAGGAGGAAGGTCCCAGGGTGGTGAGATTACAAGGGGAATTATGTGCAATGGAGAGAGATATGTGTTAATGGGGCTAAAGGGAGGGGGTATGATGTCTGCTGTGTTGTTATGAAAGAGGGATCAATGGTATCTGATTGAGAATACTCTCAAGCACTAGGGCATGAATGTGTGACTGTATGTTGAAAGTTATGAAATACAAACAAAGAGTAACACCTCACAATGCATGAAGTGCTGCCAATACAGAAGGATGACTATGTGTACTCACCTCAAATGTTGAAGATGGCTCTGACCTTCCCTATTTTTGTCTCCTACACAGGTGCACCATTGACTGCTGCTCCCAAAAGTCTTGGGTGTCCAACATTAACTCTTGAGGAGGGTGAAGCTTCAGTGGGTGGAGCATCACATCCTTGCTCTCACCCAGCCCCAGCGCAGATACACGCACCTCGGTGGGGATTCGCACCTCAGAACTAAGGGAAGCACAAGCTGGTGAGGGCACATCACAGTCACATGTGCAGCTGCCAGAGACTGAGATGGAGCAGCCCTCAGACAGTCGGGTTGGAACTTCTTGGGCATGAAATAAGAAATCATGATTTAGAAAGTCTGATGCTGGTGGGAAAGGTTGATGGTAAAAGAGATCGAAGTGGACAAAGAATGATCTTTCTAAAGAGCCTCACAAACTGGATGAATGTGCCACCAACGAAGATGGTCCACACCTCCAGAGCAAGACTAGAGCATGGAGCTTCATAGACACCAACATCTTCTCAGAGTGTGGTACCTGAAGAGAGAGAATAATGGATGCAGATGGATTCCGTGGATGGTCTTACTTGAATATGTGTAAAATTACAAACCAGGGAAGTAACACGGTTTAGATGGTTGTTGTTGTAAGAGATAGGACCCTTGTTGTTTGGCGATGATGGAGGAAGAAGGAGGAAACAGTGGACAAGATAAGAAGAAGTTTCAATGGATGGTGTTACTGGAATCTCCAATGGATTAAAGCTTCCCTTGTTCCACGCCCATCCAGACATTCCCTGATAGGGCATTGCACATCTGGCTATGCCAATTCCCCCTCCTTTACCTCTATCTCCTCATCGGAGGCATGGGTGGTCTCCCATGGCTCCTTCCCCAATTTGGGATCCTCTCTCTGGACAACCAGGTGTGGAGAGCACGGTAAACAACCACTATCATGGACACTCTCGAAGGACCGTACTGGAGAGATCCTCTAGATCTGTCAAAGCATCAGAACCTCATGTTTAGAAGACCAATTGTCTGCTTGATGATGGCCCTGGTTGTGCCCTGGTTCTCATTATATCGGTCCTCAGGGTTAGTCCTGGGAGCTCGAACTGGTGGCATGAGCCACTTCTTCCAGCAGCCATTCTTCCAAGGCTTCAGATCCACTAAACATGCCTGGCACCTGGGAGTTCCTGAGGATTTAGGGATCATGGCTGCTCCCCGGATACCTTGCACAGGCCTGCAGGATGCGCTGCTAGTGGTCACAGACTGTCTGCACTTTGATTGAATGATAGTCCTTCCTATTAATAAAGACCCTGGGTGGCCATGTTGGTGCCTCGATGGTGACATGGGAGCAGTCAGTTACACCTTGCACCCTCGGGACACCTGCTGTGGCTACAAAGCCTATTGCTTTTTCTGTCTGACTGTTGCAGACAGTAGTGAAGGCAATGAATTGCTCTGTCTGTCTAAACACAGCATCTGTGAACACTTTAGTACAGCGGTGTGCTGCAGACTGGGGAATGCCACTCATGTCTCCCCACACGGTCTGAAATGTGTCTGAGGCAAAAGAATTCAAAGCCACTGTGACTGTCAATGCCACTGGCATTGTATGGTTCCCCCACCCCACACAGTTGACGCTCTCTCATCAGCCGCCGTGTCACACAGAGAAGTCACAGATACTCCGGAGAGTCGAAGTCTCCTCAGGCCGTCATCCACAGGTAAGTCAGTACCCTGTATCCACGACTGGCTGGGTAAGGCCTCCACCCAGGCCTCCACCCACAGCCTGCCTTCAGCAGCCCCTTGCTCCTCTGCAGGTTGGGCTCCTTCAGGCAATTCCTATGGTCCTGCCCCTGTTCAGCTGGACTCCTCCCTCCCCTTCTCCTCCTCCTCCTCCTCCTCCTCCTTCTCGCTGGAGGATGTATCTCCAGCTGAAATCACTATGTCCACATTCCACACAGCAGCAATGCTACAGTGATGGTGGACGACAAAGCCCGCCAGTTTGCAGACAGTATAATGCTTAAGAACCCTGATAATGTCCAGTGATTAAGGAACTTCCAAGGGTGGCCAATCAAAAGCCGATTGGCAGTCTCTCCCGCTAAAGTCAGGCACAGGCCCAAGTCCAGCCTTTATAAATCCGCCTTTACAATGAACTCTGGGTGGAATCGTCTGGTTCCATTGGCGTTGGGTGTCATGGCGAACGTGAGCGGACAATGTGGCCAGGAGGCCAAAAATCAGTTTTCCTTCATCATGAAGCCAGGTTGCGATTGTCTGCTCCGCCCGTCAATGACGGGGCCGCATTTCCTGCTGCTGCACATCCAGAACCTCATTTCAACACTTTAGCATCTCATTATAAGCCCTGCTCGTTGGAATCATCCCCCCCACTTCCCCCCACCACGCTGGGTCATCTGGGCACGTCGACGTGTTTCACAACTGTACCATAAGCGACATGCACCTGGCCAGCTGCACGTCGCTCAGTTCTTTGAGGTTTGTTTGCCTCCTTTGCAGCACTCACAGTCATCAGCGCCAGGATTCGCAGGCAGCGCCACATCACTTTTAGGCAGCCTTGCAGGCAGGTCTCTACCTACCAGACGGGGGTGGCTTTCCAATGGCTGCAGGGCTAGAGCTTACTTGGGGAAGTGGAAGAAGTGACCTCAGGCAAGGGAAGAGGTTGCAGGGTGAGGGCTGCACTGGGGAAGGGGGGATAACCCAGGGTGTGTGTGTGGGGGCACATGTTGATCTGCGCAAGTGGCCTTAAGATGGTGAAGGCTGAGGAGGCAGCCTCCAGAGCAGATGAGGCCAGATGGAGATGTGAGGGTGTGTGTGAGAAAGTGAGTGGTGATGTCCCTTGAAATGGCAGTGAGTGAGATGCCAGTGAATGTGTGATGTGTCATGAAGAAATATTAATGTGTATAATGTTACTGGAAAATATTTTTAAATGAAATCTTAGTAGGGTATGTGTCTATGTGTGGCTTAATTGGATTAAAACCAGCTAGTCTAGGTGCTTTGTATGGTAGTTTGAGATGTTAACTACATAAACACAAGTTAAAAGGTAAAGTGCAATTTGCATTTGTTGAATAAACCATTCAAAAGAATGGATAAAATCTTGCACCTAGCTAGGAGACGCCGAGCAATGTGTTTATATTACTAATAAAATTTGTGGAACGAAAGGATTCTTGTTAGGAGAGGTAAAATTAAATAAAAACCTGCTGATACAATGGAAAGTTTACATTCAAAGGGGAAGCTAGGTATAGACTGAGAGGAGTTTGTGTGCATGAATCAAAGGCATCTAAAATCTAACCAACCTGTAAGCCAACAACTGTCTGCAAAAGGAACCACATTGCAAGGGACCTCATTTTGAATTCATAAAGTCAAATGTGCTTTGCCTGATGTCTGTTTAAAGTCCATGGGTTACTCTTGCCTTAGTGAAGATTTACCTGGGAGTGATTAATTTGGGGATTTGTTTAAAAGTCATCATGGTAGTAATTTGAGGACGTGTATGTGTTTAATTTGCTGTTAAATTAATAAATGTTTAATTTAGCTTTACATTGAAACTTCTCAAGGCTCTGTAGTCTTATTCCTGAATTCAAAGCTGCATCTCAAACATACCAATTGAAAATATAGGTTATGACAGTTGTCCAAGTTTCCCCCTGGGATTTAAACAACTCAGCCTTTACCAACTGCTGTGTCATAACAGATGGGCTTGTGAGTGGGTGAGTTGAGATTGATGACATGGTTGACTTACCCTGGCGGCATGGATGAGATCATTCATCCTCTTTCTGCACTGGGCGGCTAACCTCTTGTGTGCAGCATTGGCACTGACCACCACTGCCACCACCTCCCAAGCCAGAGTGGTGAGACTGATGGGCCTCCTGCAGCCAGAGCGGGGGTAGAGGACATCTCAACAGGCCTCCACGGTGTCCAGAAGGCATCCCAGGGATGCGTCACTGAATCGGGGGGGCTGCATCTTTCTTGGCCTTTGGGGCCATGTCTTCACCAGAGCAGTAAGATAAAAGCAAAATACTGTGGATGCTGGGAATCTGAAATAAAAACAGAAAATGCTGGAAAAACTCAGCAGATCTGGCAGCATCTGCAGAGAGAGAAACAGAGTTAATGTTTTGAGTCCGTATGGCTCTTCGTCAGAGCTCTGAATAAGAGTCATATGAACTCGAAACGTTAACTCCTGATTTCTGAGCCCCCTCCCCGCTCACCCTATCTTTGTTGACCCAATGGCTTCGCGCCGGGTATTATGTTGTCGCAGGATTAAAACAGTCCTGTTTTCACACGGTAAAATTCAGCCCATTGCGTGCAGAAGCAAGGGAGTTGTCAGGGAAAACCTTTACAAGTCACTGGTTAGACCTCAGTTGGAGTATGACTATGCTACTTTCTGCCCCAGCCCCCTTGAATTAGCACAGAAATGTGGCCTTAAAGTTGTCAGATCCAAAATTGGGTGACTTGAGAAATGTAATTGTGATCCTGATCCAACTTAGCAAGAGGTTACCCATCAAACTCAGAGGCAGAGGATAAATCACACAATTGTGCTGTAAACCCAGGGGTACATCTGTTAGACTGGCAGGAGTAACCTGCCCTGCAGCCCTTGTGTAGGTTTTGACACACGTGGCGCACACACACACACACACACACACACACACACACACATACACGCACGCAGGGAATGCTGGCCCAGCCAGCGAAGCCCACATCCCATGAATTAATAAAAAAACAAATGCACACACAGGTTAAGAAGGGAGTGATGCAAGTAGCTGGGCGAGGGAAAGAGGGAGACACCCAAGGTCCGATTACTGAGGGCCCGTCCCCATGTTTCATTGGGCCAGCAAGTTAAGAGCTCGGGTTGATTGCCAATCCTCCAGGATCACCATGGACTTTCCAGGAATTGAAGATTAATCTCCAGGTCAGGGGGGGGGAAGCAACACCCACAGAGAGACATAGGAACAAGTTATTTGAAAGATTTTGTTCATAGAATTAATGGAAGAGGAGATGGGAAAGTTGCTGTTTGTCTGGGTGGGGGGGCATGTGTTCAAACCACCAGGAATATCTCCTAACCAGAGTTGTCTCCTCTTTGGCCCATAAAGAATCCTTGGAAAAATTTGATTTATGTACTTACCATGACCCATTCTGACCTCTCTCCACCAACTCCCCTTGTTGGGTTTGGCTCTGTGAGATATTTAGTTTAAACAGCAACTCTGGTGTCATGACATCATCAGGCTGCAACTATTCGAAGTAAATCAGGACCCCACCATGTGTCAGGTGACCCACCCGTACCTAATTTTTTGATATACGCTAAGATGATGGGCGGTGAGATCAAATCAGGAACATAAAAATACAAGAAACAGGACCAGGAGTAGGTCATTCAGTCCCACTTAATAAGATCTTGTTTGATCATTCATCTCAACGCCTCTCTCCTGCACTATCCCCAGATCCCTTAATTCCCTTAGTGCCCATAAACCTGTCAATTTCAGTTTTGATGCAGTTAGCAACAACATCCACAACCCTCTGGGGTAGAGAATTCCAAAGATTTGCAGACAGTTGAAAGAAAAAAAAATTCGCCTCATCTCAGTCCTAAATGACCAACTCTTTGGGCAACACTTTCCCCCCTTCGAGGGGGAAGTGCGGGAGCAGGCACACTTCCGATCGGCGCTCCCAGTTGTGGGCGCACCGCCATTTTAAGTGAGCGGGCCAATTAAGGCCTGCCCAGTGTGACATCCGCCAGGAAGCACTATACACTCCCTGTATGGGCGGGGAGGGGGTGGGATTCCCTGAGCCGGGAGTGCGCTGTTTCACACATGCACGCGGAAGGGCATACAGGTCTCCCTGAGGCAAAGTGCTGCCTCAGGGAGATCGGCTCACATTTTAAACTTTAAATAAAGCTGAGAAAAAAATTTCCCTGCCATGTCCCCTCATGTGACACTGTCACGGGAGTTGGGACATGTCCATAACTTTTATTTTAAAACATTGTGAGATTTTTAAATCCTCATGAAAGCTCATCCCGCCAGTTGATGAGGTTTTCATGCTTTTTCAGAAGCCCACTGGGGCTCCCGGCCTGCCCGACAACCTTAAAGTTGGACGGGCAGGTCCATTAGTGACTTCAACTACTTTGTCCCGCTCCCGCTCGCCGACCGGAAGATACAGCTCTTTATTCTGAGACTGTGCCCCTGTGTCCTCAATTCCCCAGCCAGGGGAAAGATTTTCTCAGCACCTATCCTGTCAAACCCCTTAACCATCTATTTCATCTTAACCCCTCACCAGGCTGAGGGTGGGGGAAGGAAGGTATTAAAATCACCTCATTTATGATGCCATGCGATGTAGGGAAGGTTTTTGAGTTATTCAACAAAAGGGAGCGTTCTATCAAAAGCCATACACACAAGCAGGGCAGCACAGACACACACAATATACCTGCTTGTCCGAGTGCCACTTATCACAAAGCCTTGCGCGTGGAATCCACGTTTCTATGGAAACACATACCTGCATGACAACGGCATTGACACTACAGTGAAGAGATGGAGCAAAAACAAACTTGTGCGGAACTGAACTAAAATGGAAGGAAATAAAAGAAATTTGAAATTAAATAAATAAGTGAAATTAAATTATAAAGCCAAATCTGTTCTTGGTGTTGGGGAGGGGGAGGAATTGTCTCCACACTTACCTGTACATTGGGACAGTCAGTGTCTGCTCAAAACACTGCCAAGTGGCATGCAGGTCTGTCCGACAGAGACTGGTAGAGTAATACCGCCAGGCAGCCTGTGCAAGGGTCACGGAAACATAAAGATTAGATTATTCTTCAGATGCATTAGAATTTTGCCTTCTAATTCTTCCCCCAGTGAAGTCACTGCCTTAGTTACTGCTCGTCTGCTTTTGAGCAGGACTCAGCAAGTGTCCTGTTCAAATTTGGGTTTTCTCTTCCCTGCACTAGCAAGGAAATAGCCTAAAGAGTCCCGCTATCAAACAGCTCTTCCTTAAGAGTGGAAGGAAGCCTTCACAAATGGTTCTCCGACCCTTGGGGTGTGATGTATATTCCATCAGCGCAATGAAAAAGATTATCATTTATAAATTTCTTGATGCAGCGCCGGTACTAAGCCCCTCCTTTCTGGTGCCCTTTCACCTTTCCCCAGTAACCATGGAATCCAGTCTGTGTTACCTGGATGAGACCAGCCGCAGGATTCCGTCGTTTCTCAAAATGTTTCTGCCGATGTTGCTCCTGAACTTTCAGAGCAAAGCCAGAGCCAAGAATTCCCTGGATAACATGAGACAGACACATCAGGACAAGCTCCTCCATGGTTTCCAATTTCAACACCAAAGGCGACAGATTTTTGTTGGGTAAGAACGTTAAGAGGAAAGGAACTGAGGAGGGTAAATGGAGTGGAAATATAGATCAGCCATGATCTCACTGAATGGCGGAAGAGGCTGAATGGCCTCCTCCTTCTCCTCCTGCATTTATATGATCAGAAGGAAGCTGCCCCTCACTTCAGCAGGTATGGACCTAAGAACAAAGGCCTCTACCTCTGAGGATAGGTGGTTCAATTTAGCTATGCAGCCAAGATATTCAGTGAAGTTCCCTGGCAGATCTTGAGTGGGGGCAGGAGATGAGCCTGTCAATCTGGCCAACAAAGTTCACCTCATTGAGAGGTGATCTTATTGAAACTTATCAGCTCCTGGGTGGATATATATATATATACATGCATTGGATGTGGGCATCACTGGCTAGGCCAGCATTTATTGCCCCTCCCTTGTTCAGAGGGCATTTAAGAATCAGCCACATTGCTGTGGGTCTGGAGTCACATGTTGGCCAGACCAACAAATTTCCAGATGGGTTTTTACAACAATCGACAATGGTTTCATGGTCATCATTAGACTTTGAATTCCAGATTTTTATTGAATTCAAATTCCATCACCTGCCGTGGTGGGATTTGAACCCAGGTCCCCAGAGCATTACCCTGGGTCTCTGGATTACCAATCCAGTGGATGTCCAGTCCAGTGACAATACCACTACACCACTGCCTCCCTTTGTGGGAGAGACTAGAAACTCAGGGACACAGTTTAAAAAATGAGGGGTCACCCATTTAAGACAGAGGTGAGGATTTTTTTTTTTCCTCAGAGGATCGGGAATCTGTGGAAGTCTCTTTCCCAGAGAGTGGTGGAGGCTGGATCACTGAATATTTTTAAAGCTGAGGTAGATAGATTCTTGACTAACAAGGGAGTCAAAGGTTACCAGGGATAGGAGTGAATGTGGAGTTGAGGCCACAATCAGGTCAGCCATTATTGAATGGAGGAGCAGACTCGAGGGGTCGAATGGCCTACTCCTGCTCCTAATTCGTATGTTCATATGTATGTTCACATGTTCATATCTGGATAAGGAGGTTTACCAGGAGTATAGACTGGTATTGATGTAGAGTAAACCCCCGAATCATCACCAACCACTCTCCTAGTGCCTCCACTTTGCTGCATTCATTGTCATCTCTTGGCTGGTAAATCCCCTTCACTATAGATTCAGGAACAAATAGCAAACATCCAGAACTGAAAAGCATGGTGACGTGTTATGATATCCACCCAATGCTGGTAATTGGGGATGTCCAAAATTCTAATTTTGATGAGTCAAAATCCTAATGCAAAAAATTATATTTTATTTCAATATTTTTAAGTTCAAATGTGCTTGTGAGTCACTCACCCAGGCTTACCCCGATGATCAAATCTAATCAAAAACAATTCCATTTCAGTTTCCCAAAATGTCACACAATCGGCCCCATCAAAAGACTTCCCACTCATCCTCTCTAACTAATGATACAACGCCAGTGATGCTGTTAAATTATTACTCTCTAAGTCTCCTTTCACTTTTTCTATCTTACTTTTCCTCATCCTTTCCTTTTCTAACACCTCCTTTAAATTGTTTCTCTTTTCTTCTCTAGGTTCTATGCCAGATTTTTGACCCAGTGACAATGAAAGAAAGGCCATTACATGTTCATACATGACTTGGTGGGGAACTTGCAGGTGAGGGTGATCCCCATGCCCCTGCTGCCCTTGTTCTTCTAGGTGGAGAAGGTCAGATCCAGCTGGGGGTTGGGATCTCTCTGGGGTTTGGGATCCAGTTGATGTTGGGGTCTGTCCGGGGGGTGGGGATCCAGTTGAGGTTAGGCATGTGACAGCTCACCGCACTCCCTCTACCAACCATATACTTACCGCTGGCAGTGCAAAGAAAGAGACCCCGATGAGAGTAAAAGTCGCAGCCAGGAGTCGCCCATTCCACGTGATTGGAAACTTGTCACCATATCCAATGGTTGTCAAGGTGATCTGTGGAGGAAAACTAGTATCATAAAAGTGACAATGAAGCTGTTGGATTGGTGTGAAACCCCAACTAATGTCCTTTAGGGAAGGAAACCTGCCGTCCTTACCCAGTCTGGGTCTTTATGTGGGCTCCAGTCCCAACGCCCAAATGGTTGACTCTTTACGATCTAGCCAGCCGCTCAGTTGTGTCAAACCAGACGGACAGCCAGTGCCTTCTCAGGGCAACACAGCCTTGCCAGTAATGCTCACATCCCATGAATCAATTAAAGAGGAGGTTTAAGGAAAGGATCACAAGCTCGTCCAAAAGAACATTTCTGAGGTGGTGTTTGAAAGTGGTGATGAGGATAACAAAGTGCACAGAGCTGGCAGGGAGCTCGAGATGCTTGAACAGCAGCATCTGAACTATTAGCTGCTGTCGCCTCCCGAACACCACGCCAAAATCAGTAAGTATATTTTGTACTCAGCCATTTCAGATTGAACAGCTCCCAAACTGTGCCAAGCTCTGTGAGATACTGAAGCTCAGTCACTGAACGCGGGCAGTCAGTTTCTGAATTGGTTTTACCATTGAGGAGATTCGCCCACTGGCTTTACCCACTGGGAAATTGTAATCCCACTGCTCAATACCATCTGCCCAGTACTGTCTGCCCAGAGCCCACAGACCAGGGCCCACTGACCAGGGCCCACTGCCCAGGACCCACTAACCAAAGCCATTCATCCAGGACCCACTGACCAGGGCCCACCGACCAGGGCCCACTGACCAGGGCCCACTGACCAGGGCCCACTGACCAAAGCCATTCATCCAGGACCCACTGACCAGGGCCCACTGACCAGGGCCCACTGACCAAAGCCAACCACCCAGGGCCCACTGACCTGGGCTGTTCACCAAGGGCTGCCTGTACAGGACCCACTGACCAGCGCCCACTGACCAGGGCCCACTGACCAGGGCCATCCACCCAGGACCCACTGACCAGGACCCACTGCCCAGGGCCATCTGCTCAGGGCCCACTGACCAGGAACAACTGACCAGAGCTGGCCACCCAAGACCCACTGACCAGGGCCATCCACCCAGGGCATCTGCCCACTGACCAGGGGCCACTGCCCAGAGCCCACTGACCAAGGCTATCTGTCCAGGACCCACTGACCAGGGCCATCTGCCCAGGGCCCACTGACCAAGGCTGTCTGTCCAAGGCCCACTGACCAGGGCCATCTGCCCAGTGCCCACTGACCAGGGCCATCTGCCCAGGGCCGTCTGCCCAGGGCCCACTGACCAGGGCCGTCTGACCAGGGCTGTGTGCCCAGGCCCCACTGACCAGGGCCGTCTGCCCAGGGCCCACTGACCAGGGCCGTCTGCCTAGGAACATTCAGTGGATGTAGATGAAAGTTCAGAACCTTGAGCCTCCTGATCTTACAGAAGTAAAACCACTCACCAAACCCCACCAGAGGGCGTCCGCGTACGTTGCAAACTCCTTGTTGTCATCTTTCTCGGCGAGATAGACCAGGAACGAGGCGAGGATGAGGCACAGAAACCCGATGTACCAGGCAGTGATCAGTTCCTGAAAGGCAGCGGGCACAGCGAGGAGATAGAGGGAGTGAGAGAGGAAGAAACAAGACAAACGGCTGGAACTGTGAAGTGAGAATCAAGGAGGTGAGACATGAGACATGGAGAGAGAAAAAAAGACTTGCATTTATATAGCAACTTTCACAACCTCAGCTTCTCCCAAAACGCTTCAAAGCCAATTAAGCATTTTATGAAGGGTAGTTACTGCTGTGATGTAGGAAACACAGCATACAATTTGTGCACAGCAAGCTCCCACAAATAGCACAATGATGAATAACTAGATTTTCTGTGTTAATGATGCTGGTTGAGGGCTCAAACATTGGCCCCAGTATACTTGGGAGAATATTCCTTCCCTTCCTCAAAACAGTGCGGTAGGAACTTTTACATCCCTGGTAGAGGGCAGGTGGAAACTAAAGAAAATACCTTGAGCTGTGCAGCACACCTTCAGTGATGCCCCAGGCTGTCAGCATTTCTGTGCTGAAGTCTCTGCTGTGGGAGTTAAACTGGTTGCAGTGTTGCTGAGTGAGGGAAGGTGGGGTAAATACTCAGAGTTCCCCCTGCTGAATCCAATCCAGTAATGCCTGCTGGGAAGTGCTGTTGCAAAGACAGGGCTTTCATAGTCGAATAGCCCGTACTGCGCATGAACAAAGGATTGCCATTTGGCCACGTTAACAGATGCCTGATGACCAACACCAACGCCTGATTTTAACTTATTCATGTACACAGAATTAAAAATCGGGGGAAGAGATTAAATTAGACAGGAGAAAAGACACAGGGGAGAAACCAAAGCAAAGACCGTCCTCTTCAGCTGAATGTTTCCTGATGTGTTGGGCTAAGTTTTGAGGTGGGCCTCAGGACGCGATGTCGGGACCATTTACAGGTTCTGACCCCGATGGTGTCTGAGTCCCGCCCATCTGCATAATCTTCCAGAGGCAACCAATTAACAGGCTGCCTCCAATTAGGAATGGCAGCTGGGCTGCAGGGGCTGGAGGGCCAATCAGAATGCCTGAGATTGTGGACGGCCGGTAGCCCCACTGGCAGCAGAGGGAGCTGCTGGTGTAGGTGGGAAACCACGAGGCCACCTTAATATGGAGACAGCCTCTGAAGACTTCAAAAAATGGTAAAAAAAATAAGTGTGGCCACAGCCAGAGGGAGAGGGAAGGCAGCCTGCCATGGGGACACTGCCTTGCAGAGCTAGTGGGTTCTGCACACAGCCAGGCAGCTCCAACAGAAGGATGATCCCACCTCCATCCGAAAACAAACCCTAATTGGGCCTTAAGGGGTGTCACTTGCTGCTCACTTTGTTGGAGTGGGAAGCTGACTTTCTTCCCTGCCCACCGCGGGGACGATCCCCGGGGGAGGGGGGTGCAGGAATGCATGGTGAGCCCCTCCAATGTAGCTCCCTCCTACTTTCTCCGCCTCACCACTTCCAATTCCCTCTCCATGGGGCCAGGAACATTTAACCCATTAACCGTGAGTCTCTTTCCCAGATGCTGCCCAGTGCTTTTCCAACATCTTTCTGCTTTTTCTCGCCCGCCCCCCCACCCCCCCCAAAGTTCTACGAGTAACCTAGCTAGCACAGTTCAATTACTGGCAACGGAACCCCTCACTCTCTGCAGCCGGTCAGGATGCACTGAGCACTCTGCACAGTTTTGGTCTCCAAATCTAAGGAACGAATATTCTTCTATTGGAGGTGGTGCAGCAAAGGTTCAGCACACTGGTGGTCCCTGGGATGAGAGTGCTAGCCCTATGGAGATAGGCTGAGTAAATTGGGTCCCTACCCCCTGGAGTTTAGAAGAATGAGAGGTGATCTCATTGTAACCTACAAGATCCTGAAAGGGTTTGGCAGGGTGGACGCTGAGAGGTTGTTTCTCCTGGTCGAGGAATCCAAAACACGGGGTGGGGTGGAGGGCACAATCTCAGGATAAAGAGATATTCAGTTGGGACTGAGATAAGAGGAAATTTCTTCACTCAAAAGGTTGTGAATCTTTGGAATTCTTTAGCCCAGAGAGCTGTGGATGCTCAGATAAAAGCAAAATACTGCAGATGCTGGAAATCTGAAACAAAAACAAAAATTGCTGGAAAAACTCAGCAGGACTGACAGCATCTGTGGAGAGGAAAACAGGGTTAACATTTCGAGTCCGTATGACCCTTCTTCAGAGCTCTGAAGAAGAGTCATACGGACTCGAAACGTTGACTCTGTCTTTCTCTCCACAGATGCTGTCAGACCTGCTGAGTTTTTCCAGCAATTTTTGTTTTTGTCTCAGCTGTGGATGCTCAGTTGTTGAGTAGACTCAAGACTGAGATGGGAGGATTTTTGATCTACCAGAGAATTAAGGGATATGAGGATCGGGGGGGGAAATGGAGTTAAGGTAGAATATCAGCCAATGATCGTATTGAAAAGCAGAGCAGGCTCGAGCGGCTGAATGGTCTACTCCTGCTCCTGTTTATGTTCTTATTCACACATCCTGCTCATGACTCCTCTCACAGTTACCTTGCTGTGTGCGTAGACCACCGATCCTAGCAGCTTCCAGGTGCCTCCTCTCCGATCCATGCGGATCATCCGTAAGATCTGCAGAAACCTCAAGCTCCTCAGAGCAGATGTTGCAAAGACATTTCCCTGTGTTCCGGCAGCAAGGACAGCGATCGAGGCAACAAGAACCATAACATCTGGATAGAGAAGGTCATTTCAAACAAAGTTACCTTCCTGAATTGAGGTCACCTTTCAATTCCAAAGTTTGGTCTTTCTATAATGTTGTTCTCTTTTCTCTCACTTCCTGACCGATCCCCTTCACCAACAACAGGAGTTAATTACATATTTTTTTTAAACTGGGAAGGGTTGAAGCTCAGACTGCAGGCGAGTACCGAGTGGGGATGGGGAGGTTGGGGGTGGGGGTTGGGGGGGGTGGGTTAAGCTTACACCTGTTTGGGCTTTAAATGTTGTAGCTTGTGGAGCAAAGAGAAATGAGAGGTGAGGAGGTGACAGCTTCAGAGAAGGAATAGGATCAGAGCAGTGTGCTCAGTCCACCAGGGAGCAGGTGACCCGTGTCAGACAGTTTAGTTGGAGCTTAGGTAAAACTGGGGGAAAAGTTGATTTACTGGAATCAGAGAGACAGCAAGTCAGAGACAGAGAGAAAGAGACAGACAGAGACAGACAGAGAGAGAGAGAGAGAGGAAGAGAAAGACAGAGAGAGGGAAAGAGTGGCAGACAGACAGAGAACGAGGAAGAGAGACAGAGAAAGAGAAAGGGAGGAAGAGAGACAGGCAGACAAAGACAGAGAGAGAGAGGCACTAACAGCAAAACAGACCAAGACAGTGGGAGATAGCATTATAGAGAAATAATAGGTGAGAGATAGACAGACATAAAGAGAGACAAAGTGATATATATAGAAAGATACAGATAGAAATAGACAGAGGGAGACAGAGAGAGAGAGAAAGTCAACATCACCCCCATCCTGAGTTCTGAAGATTTTTTTAAATGGTGCAGACCTGATCCATGTGAAAATCTAATGAAAATCTCTCACTAAACTTAAAACTTCCAGCTACAAAACTGCATGTTTAAAAACTGTAGTTTTTCTTTTTTTTCCTCACACTCGTCTCCTCCTCCCCATTCCCTGGTCGTCTTGGACTGGTCTCCAGCTTCTTTACACCCTCTGAGGGCTATACAGCTCTTTATCCCACCTCCATCGTCCATTCCTCTTTATTGAATTTATAAAACCCAAATTAGGAGTTTGCTAACTCATCTCCCTGATTCAATAACCCTCTCTGGCATCCTCTCCATCCTCGGTGTCTCACACGGTACCCTGTCCCTTCGTCTACCTTTCCCAGTTTAAAGAAAGATTCTGCTTCGAAAAATCTTTACAGCTCGTTTGCCGAATGCTTGATACGAATGTACAACTCACACAGAAATAATGACTGAAAATGCTGCATCCTTATCCCAAATCATTGCGACGCTCCTGATCTGTTCCCAACTACACCTTGTGACACAGACACTGTGCCTTTGAGGGCCCAGTGCTCTGGAGCAAAATCATTGGGAGGTTGTTCCTACTGCGGAGCATCCTAGATGCCAGCACATATTAAGGAATGGTGGGCTAGAAGACATTGGACCGCATCCCCCAGATTAGCATGCATCCATGACAGCCCTGCACCCTTGTCATTCCTGCTCTCTGGATTTGTCCTACTCTTGTTACTGATTTTTTTTTTTTAGTTAGCAACAATGTTGCTTTGAGACAAATGGCACAATTGGTCCGCCTCTCAAAAACTTTGAAAGTTATTTGACTAAGTTTGGCATCACACCTCAGGCCAATGTTGCCCTCAGCCAAAGTTCCAGGGTGCACCTCCCACCAGCACTCAGCACTCAGCGGGCAGTGACTGGGGGAAGGAACCATGGCTGGTAACTTTCTCACTTCCACAGCCCAAAGGGGCACTGACTGGGGACTGAGCGTGGGATCTTCCTGTGGGGCTCAGTACCAGCCATGTGGCAAAAAACAGCAGGTGGGGTTAAGAGCCTGAATAAAGCAGCGCCCTTCAGGGGGAAAGGGATATTGGACCTCGCCCACTCACCGATCACACAGAACGGCTTCCGTGCGAATTTCAGTCGGCCTCTCCATCCTCGGTATCGGCAGCAGCACCCGGCAGACCAAATCCTTACAGTATACTCCACGCCAAACACCACAATCGTCACTATTTCCTGTGGGAGGGAGAGAGAGGTGGGGGAGAATATAACAATTCTCAGATCACACTGAATCCAGAACTTCAATTCCGGGCTTCCAAATGTCTACAGAATCTTGGTTAGAACACACTAGAACACTACGCCTACTGGGGGAAGGAAAGGGTTAAAATACATTCTACTGGAAACTAAAAGATAATAACAGCTGCTGGTGAAATTCACTGCTTTAATGCGGTTTAATGGGAACCAGAGCGCTGGGCAATAACTTAGCTGATAACAAGAAATAAGTGATAACAAACACAGAATGACTGATTGTTATGTGTAAATAAGAGTGATAACCAGCACAGAATGTGTCTTTTACCCTGTAAAATGCCTGTGATCAATTGTATCTGTGAACTATTGGCTCTCGGGTCAGTGTCTCCAGCATTTGTTAAATAAACCAGCTTAAGTCTCCTCTCTCCCGACTCCGTGCGGTGACTGAAATATTCAACAACAGTGCTGTTCTGGTCTCCATATTAAAGGAAAAATATCAAGATGCTAGGGACATTGCAAAGAGCAGATTTACAATGATGCTACCAGATTTGAGAGGTTTAACCATCAGAACAGATCAGACTGGGGCTTTATTCTCTCGAAAAGAGAAGGTCGAAGGGTGGCCTGATAAAGGTCAGCAAAGCTTGGTAGAGATTTGATAGGGTAGGTGTGGAGAAGATGTTTCCACTTGCCGGGTGACCAAAATGAAGGGTCATCATTAATAAATCCAATCGGGAATCCAGGAGCTCCCACAGAGAGTGGCTGAGGTGAACAGGAAAGATGCATTTGAGGAGAAGCTGGGTAAGCACGCGATGAAGGAAGGAATAGAAGAATGTGTTGATGAGGTTAGATGAAGTAGGGTGGGGGGGAGCCTCGTAAACACCAGGATAGACTAGTTGGGCTGAATGGCCTGATTCTGTGCCGGAAATACTAAGTAATCTTCCACAATGAAGCTCCTCAAAGTATCTTACAGCCACATGATGCAGGGAGACCCCATGACAACAGCTAATCACACAAAACATATGGCCTGTGGTTATATAACATCATCATGTCTTTGAGAAATATTTCAAAACCTCTTCACATACTGAGAGTGTAGTGGCTGCTGATGCAGGAAAGCACAACAGCCAATTTGATTCTTTTGAGCACAGGAAGTTGAGGGGTGAGCTGATTGACGTGTTTTAAATGTTAGTAGGATTTGGTCCATATCCCTGATGCCCTCACGTAGTAAAACTGGATTATCTCAGTCCTGAAACTCCAGTTGTCTCACGGCCTCCATTGCGTTATGGGAGTGAGAGTTCCAGATTTCCACTCCCCATTGTGTGAAGAATGTGCTCCCTGACATCACCACTGAACAAAAGGTTCTGCTATCTTGTTCTGCATTCCCCCACCAGAGGAAATCATGTCTCTCTCTCGCTGCCTTTCAAATCATTTAATTATCTTAAACACCTTAATTAGATCATCCTTAATCTTCTATACGCCAGACAATGTGAGCCTAGTCTATGAAATGTGGCCTCATAATTTAACCCTTTAAGTGTCTGTATGATTCTGGTTAATCTGGGCTGCACCCTCTTCTAGACCAAAAATATCCTTCCTGAGGTGCGGTGCCCAGAACTGAGCACAGTTACTCCAGATGGGGCCTGAACAAGGTTCCGTACACCTAGAACAACAACTTTGAATTTATGTAGCACCTCAATGCAGTAGAAAGTTCCAAGGCACTTTACAGGAGTGTAGCAGGCAAAATTCACTAACATGTAAGGAGATATTAGGGCAGGTGACTAAAAGCTTAGTCAGCGAGGCCTGTTTTAATGAGCTGTTTGAAGAAGGAGAGCGAGAGATGGAGAGGTTTAGGGAGGGAATTCTAGAGCTTGGGGCCCAGGCAGCTAAAGGTACAAACACTAATGATGGAGCGATTAAAATCAGGATGGGCAGAGGCCAGTTTTAGAGAAGCGTAGATATCTCGGAGGGTTGTGGGGCTGAAGGAGATTACAGAGAATGGAAGGGATGAGGCCATGGAGGGATTTGAAAACAAGGATGAGAACTTTCAAATCAAGATGTTGCCAGACCAGGAGCTATTGTAGGTTGGTGAGCACAGGGGTGACGGTGAATGAGGCTTGGTGTTAGGAAATGGGCAGCAGAGTTCTGGATGAGCTCAAGTTTGCAGAGGTTGCAAAGTGGGAGGAAGGCAGGTGGAGCATTGGGAGAACATAAATTCCAGCCCTTCATTTTCTGACTCAGTTCAGATAAAACCCAAGATTCCAACAGTCTTTTTGATCGCTTTTTGGACCCAGACACTGGATGATCCACATGGATCCAAGAGATAACTGGATGTGTTTGTAGAGAAAGAAGAATTGTGGGATATGATGAGAGGAAGGAAAGGTGGTGTTTGTATCTGAAAACACTTCATTTCTGTCACTAAAATTTCTTGTGCTCTCTGCTCAGGGCCTGCGATAGCTACATCTCACCTGATATCTGAATCTGAGCAGACTGGCTCTGGTTAGACACTTGGTTAACAATGGGCAATAGGTATACAGGAATGACTTACCAGAATATATAATGCCCCTTCTGAGCTCTGCTCATACTCCTTGATGGTGGAGAAGACTGACAACACCAGACAAGAGAAGACCAATAAAAAACTGCAAAATACAAGCAGGGACATTGAAATGAGTTAGTCATTTATCTGAAGTAACAGGTAAATAAACACATCATACTCTACAGTAGGTGACCAGGGGACAACATTTTGCACTGAATAATCACCAAGCCCCTAAAGGCAGCCTAGTGCTCACTGTCTGTGCCTCAGCCCAGGCATTGAATGTCAGTACGCTATCCCACCATGGCATCTATTACCATTCAACTTGGCCTGCCTGCCAACACCTACATTTTAAAATTCTCATCCTTGTTTTCAAATCCCCCCCATTTACCTCATTCCTCCCTATCTTTGTTGCCTCCTCCAGCCCCTCACAATATTCTCCGAGATCACTGCATTCCTCCAATTCGCCATACCTCCTGCATGTACTCGATGTTAATCACTCTACCATTAATGGCCGTACCTTCAGGTTCCTACGCACAACGTTCCAAAATTCCCTCCCTAGAGCTCTTGGCTTCTCCTCCTCTCTTTCCTCCTTTTAGATGTTCCTCAATACCGATCTCTTTGAGCAAGCTTTTGGTCACCTGTCAGGTGAGATTGAGCTACTGCACGCCCTGACTGGGGAGCGCAAGAGGTTTCAGTGGAAGTGAGGAACCGTTTCAGAGGCAAACACCATCTTTCCATCCTCCCACTAAATCTCTTCTTTCTCTACAAGCACTTCCAGTCTGCTGAGCCCAGAACTCCCATCGCAAATGAGATCAACTCACGGAGCACAGAATGGGGATGGAAGTTGAAGCTATCCTCTTTGGTGTGACTGAGTACCATTCTGAGCTGCCTGTTAAGAAGGAACTGGTTTCTGACGGATCTTGATACCCTGTGTCAAGGCTCAAAGGCTCAAAGCCATCACATCCATTGAGCAACCAGCTGTGTAGATCGCGGTGCACTGTGCTGAGGCGAGGAGCTTTTTGCATTGAGGATGACAGGACAGCACACAGGCCCTCTCCCCTGCTGACCACTGGGTAAGGTAGTATAATGTTATTGGGCTAATTATCCTGAAAACGTGAGTTCAAAGCCCACCAGGGCAGTTTCAAAATTTGAATCGAGTTAAAGAAAATATTATATCAGTAAAAATGACCATGAGGCTGCCAGATTGTTGCTAAAACCCAACTGGTTCACTCATCCTCTTCAGGGAAGGAAACTGCCTGTCCTTATCCTGTTTGACCCTATATGTGACTGCAGTCCCACACCAACAGAACTGCCCTCTGAATCAGCCTGGCACATCCCTCAATTGCAGCATTCCACTCACTACCTCTAGTTCAGGAAGACACACTACCACCATTTTCTGGCAACTATTGATGGACAATAATGGAGCCTTGCCAACAACGTCCACAGTTAATGGTACGTTAATTATTTGTTAGGATACACATGTGAAGGGCATTGTTTAATTAAGTACCTAGAGCTTATAAAGTGATATTGATGCAAGCTTTCTTTAAAGTTCTGACTTTTGTTACAGTGTCCTTTTAATGGGCTATCAATTTGTTTAACTGGCTTATTTGATTATTCAATCTATTTTATTTCATGGGTACTCAAAAGAGTATAAAGAGAGAGTGCTGGGGCACTGGGTTAGTAGGGCAGAGGCAGGCATATGTAATGCTCCATTCTGTGAATACAGGAGCCATCAAGAAAAGGATTTGCATCTAGTATCATATCTCACCACCTGACTTGGAATCCATTTATCATCAACCACTGCAGTCGATGTGGTGTAGGTACACCCACAGTGCTGTTAGGGAGAGAACCCTGGATTTTGACCCAGCGACAGTGAAGGGACGGTGAGCTTGACTTCCCTTCCTCTTGTTTAAAGCCTGTGCCCAAGTCATATAGTGTCAGCTGGGCACTCTGTGGGTAGCGCTCTTTACTCCAAGTCAGAAGGTTGGAGGCTTAAATGACACTCCTGGGTCTTGAGCACCATCTATACTGACACTTCAATAATGTACAGAGGGAGTATTGGATGGGAGTCTCCCAGGTGACACAGTAAAATGTGACCCTGTCAGGTCTCTTGGTGGATGTAAATATTCCCACGGCACTATTTTGAAGAAGAATAGTGATGTTCCTCCTTGTGTTCTTGCCAATGTTCATCCCTCAGCAACAACAATTTTTTAAAAATGTATTCATGGGATGTGAACATCACTGGTAATGTGAGTATTTATATTTGATAGCTTCACAGAAGCTTTGCCCAATACAATTTTACACCAAGCCACATAAGAAGATATTAAGGGAGGCGGTGGCATAATGGTATTGTCACTGGACTAATATTCCAGAGACTCAGGGCAATGCTCTGGGGACCAAATCCCACCACGGCAGATGGTGGAATTTGAATTCAATAAAAATCTGGAATTCAAAGTCTGATGATGACCACGAAACCATTGTCGATTGTTGTGAAAACCCATCTGGTTCACTCACGTCCTTTAGGGAAGGAAATCTGCTGTCCTTACCTGGTCTGGTCTACAGGTGACTCCAGACCCATAGCAATATGATCGACTCTTAAATGCCCTCTGAACAAGGGCAATTAGGGATGGGCAATAAATGATGGCCTAGCCAGTAATGCTCACATCCATGAATAATTAAAAAAAGACAACCAAAAGCTTGATCAAGGGGGTAGGTTTTCAGGATGTCTTGAAGAAGGAAAAACGATCAAAGGGTTTTTGGAACGTATTGAAGAGCTTGGGAATTTTTACATTTAAGCTAAGGGCTTAGGCATCACCATAAATGAAGAGGCCAGAATTAGAGGAGCGCAGATATCTCAGAGGTGTAGGGTTGGAGGGGATTACAAAGATTGGAAAGGGCGAGGTCATGGTGGGATTTGAGAACAACAATAAGAATTTTAAAATCAAGGCAGGAGCCAATCTATGTCAATGAGAAACAGGAGGTGACAGGTGAATGGGACTTGTTCAACATCACTTAAAAAAACAATATCTGGTCATTGTCAAATTGCTGTTTGTGGGATCTTGCTGTGCACAAACTGGCTGCCACATTTCCTACTTTACAACAGGGACCGCACTTCAAAAGTATTTCATTGGCTCTAAACACTTTGGGACATTCTGAAGTCATGAAAGATGCTACAGAAATGCAAGCCTTTGCTTTTTAAGTCAAACCAACAAAATAAAAATAATAGTTCTATTAAAATATTATTTTTTTCAATCCTCCATTTGGATCTGTGTGACTCACAGTTCAATCAGTTTCCTGTCTGCTTCTCAGTTTTTTTTAACTGTCCAATGCCAAGGTTACATTGCTTTGTCCTTTTGTCACCACTTTCCATAATCTCGTTCATTTCTCTGCTTTTAAGTAATCAGCTCTCTGAACTCATCCATTTTGCTTCAGTCCCCATTCTGTTGTCTGTAAACTGGAGCATGCTGTTACTCCAGATTCTGCTCATTCACCCTGACTCTCTATAATTATAAGGACACAAGGGATTAGGAAAGGTCATTCAACCCATCAAAACTCCGCTGTTGAATGCATTAACTCTCCGTCTTGGTCATTTGCAATTGTCTTCCTGAAAAACTCAAAGCTTTTGCTTCTACTGCTTGTGCTTGATAAATTATTCCAAACATTCATCACTCTGTGAGTGAAGGTGCTTTTCCCGATTCCTGTTATAAAGTCACCTTCACTCATTTTTACATTCATCTTGTAGTAATATGCTGGCTCTCTCTACCATCCCATTTAATATTTTATTAACTATTAACCTTTAACTATTTTCTTTCTGGGCTGTGGAGTTTATTCTAGATATATTTTCCTCAAAGTTCAACTCCTGTACAGGCTTGTTGCCGTCTTCTCCAATTCAAGGCCATTCAGGCCATTGTGCCTCTGCTGGCTCTTTGAAAGAGCTGTCCAATTAGTCTTATTCTCCTGCTCTTTTCCCATAACCCTGATATTTTCTTCCTTTTCAAGTAGCTATCCAATTCGTTTTTGAATGTTATTATTGAATCGACTTCCACTGCCCTTTCAGACAGTGCATTCTAGATCATTAACAACTTGCTGTGTGAAGAAAATTCTCATCCCCCCATCCTCTGGCTCTTATGTCTATTTTCTTAAATCTGGGTCCACTACTAACCATCGAGCAATTAGAAACATTTTCTTGCTATCTATTCTGGCAAAACCTTTCATGAATTTGAATGCATCTATTAAATCTCCCTTCCCCTTTCTCTGCTCTATAGAGAACAATCCCAGCTTCTCCAATCTCTCCACATTGCTAAATCATCTCTCATCCTTGGTAACATTCTAGAAAAATCTCCTCCGCACCCTCTCCAAGGCCTTGTCATCCTTCCAAAAACGTGGTGACCGGAATTGGACACAATACTCCAGTTGGGGTCTAACCAGTGTTTCATAAAGGTTCAACATAACTTTGTTTCATTCTATTTTATTCTTTACCTGATGAAGCAAAATAATCCTTATGTCCTTTTTTGGCAGCGTTCCCCACTTGACCTGCCACCTTTGTTCCTGCACCCCTTTTTAAAACCTGTACCATTTCTCCCTCCGCAGACGCCGCCTGGCCTGTTGAGTGTTTCTAGCGTTTTCTGTTTTTATTTCAGGACACACACAGGGATGGCACAAGCACTTGCTGTCTTTGCTGGGGGCCCCACTCACTCAAACCCCCACCCTGAATCTTAAATTTAGGTGAAGAGGATGGTGGCGCAGGTCAAAAGGAAACAGGGAAATGTCCCAAGTACACGGGGGACGTCTTCACATCATTTTGTTTCTAGTAAGAAGCCTGTTCAATAAAAAATACATCATCTCAAGGTGATTCAGGAAAGAAACAAATTGATTTATATAGCACCTCTCGCGCACTCAAAATGTCCCGAAGTGATTTACAGCCAATGGGTTACTTTTGAAGTGTAGTCATTGCTATAATGTAGGAAATGCAATTTGTGCATTACAAGCTCATGCAAATGGCAATGCAATAATAGCCAGATAATCTATCTTTTTAGCAATATTGTTTGAGGGATAAATATTGACCCAGGACACTGGGGTTGCTCCCTTGCTCTTCTTCAAAATGGTGTTTGGGGGTCTTTTGCATCCACCCGAGGGGGCAGACAGGGCCTCAGATTAATGCCTCATCTGAAAATCAGCACCTCCAACAGTGCAGCACTGCCTCAGTACTGCACTGGAATATCAGGCTAGACTTTTGTGCTTAATGTCTGGAGTGGGACTTAAACCCATGATTGTCTGATTCAGGGGTGAGAGGGCTACCCACTACGTCCTGGGTAAGGAAGTTAGCGGAACAGTCCCAGGTGATTTTCCACAGATCCTGGATAGATATAAAGCAGTAGTGTCAGGTCATTGTCAATTGGTATCAATCAATATCAGACAGAGCTCTGTCCAGCTGTCTGCTACTCAAGTAAGAAGGTACAGTCAATGTGCTGGCAATCGGCAGCCCAGGAGGTTCCAACCAGTAACAGGCAACTCCATTCACAGACATCGCTGGAACTAAAAGCTGTGACCATAAGTCAGCAGGGAGCAAGGAGTTGATTAAAGCAGCCCATTCAACCATTACAACAATGTAATCTTTTTGACTCTCTCATTCTAGTTCATCTCATCTCTTGACTGTTGAATTTAATCAGAAAAAGCAACCCTTGATTACGTCGGTTTGAAATTACATTTTCTGTCCTCCACTTGATTTGCAAACTGACTTTCTCCGAAATTTCCAGAGTGTTCCATTTGTTCAGTGATAAGGAATATCATCAGCTGGAAACATTCAAAGGAATCATTATTGTTTGACAGAATGACAAGAGACTGATTCAGAGAGGTACAGAGAAGCCACACAGTGTAATAAATGGAACAGGATAGACAGAGCAGCTGACAGCAGGATATTGGAGTTATTTAAGGGAGAGTGAGAAAGAAAGACTTGCATTTCTATAGTGTCTTTCACAACCCAAGTGTCTCACAGTCAATGAAGTAGTTTTGAAGTGCTGTCACTGTTGTATCCTAGGAAACCTTCGACAGACCTTCGACCTCCACCAGATGGAAAGACAAGGGCAGTGGGAACACCATCACTTGGAAGTTCCCCTCACTCACCAAAACAAAAACAAAAATACCTGGAAAAACTCAGCAGGTCTGGCAGCATCTGTGGAGAGGAACACAGTTAACGTTTCGAGTCCGCATGACTCTTCAACAGAACTAAGGAAAAATAGAAAAGGGGTGAAATATAAGCTGTGGGACAGGTAGAGCTGGATAAAGGGCCAGTGATAGGTGGAGATAACCAAAAGATGTCACAGACAAAAGGACAAAGAGGTGTTGAAGGTGGTGATATTATCTAAGGAATGTGCTAATTAAGGGTAGAAAGCAGGACGAGCAAGGTACAAATAGCCCTAGTGGGGGTGGGGTGGGGGGAAGGAATCGAAAAAGGCTAAAAGGTAGAGATAAAACAATGGATGGAAATACATTTAAAAATAATGGAAATAGGTGGGAAAAGAAAAATCTATTTAAATTATTGGAAAAAACAAAAAGGAGGGGGAAAATCGGAAAGGGGGTGGGGATGGAAGAGAGAATTCATGATCTAAAATTGTTGAACTCAATATTCAGTCCGGAAGGTTGTAATGTGCCTAGTCGGAAGATGAGGTGCTGTTCCTCCAGTTTGCGTTGAGCTTCACTGGGACAATGCAGCAAACTAAGGACGGACATGTGGGCATGAGAGCAGGGTGGAGTGTTGAAATGGCAAGCGACAGGGAGGTCTGGATAATGCTTGCGGACAGACCGAAGGTGTTCTGCAAAGCGGTTCCCCTCACTCACCATCCTGACTTGGAAATATGTCACCGTTCCTTCTCTGTTGCTGGGTCAAAATTCTGGAACTCTCTTCCTAACATCACTGTGGGTGTATCTACACCACATGGACTGCAGCTGTTCAAGAAGTCAGCTCACCACCACCTTCTCAAGGGTATTTAGGGATGGGCAATAAATGCTGGCCCAGCCAGCGATGCCCACATCCCATTAAAAAAAAAATTGTCGCCAATTTGCACACAGCAAGCTCCCAACAGTAATCAAATATATGACCAGATCATCGTTTTTTAGTGACATTGGTTGGCCTTCAGTCAAATCACCTGCTCTCCCAGCAGGAGAAAACATGAAGGGCCAGTGAGTCAAAGTCTTGGCTGAAAGGGCATTGTACAAGGGAAAGTACACCTCTCACCTCTCACCTCACTAGGGAAGATGGTGTAAAGACAAGAACTTTTAGAAACAGGAAGATGTCATTGACATCAATAGCCTGTCCCTTTTTCAAACATCAACTCCACCTACCCACCTTCTCCACATATCCCTCAATATTTCGTTCCCTCCCCCCGCAATATATCCAATTGAAACCACTGCCCATTCTAATGGACTTCACTGGGGCATTATTGCACAACTCGATTGCTCTTTAGTGAAGGAGATGTTCTGAACATTCTCATCCCTAACATCCTCACCTGTGTCCTTTGACGCTTGGGCTGCACCATAGTGAACATGAATCCAACTCTTCATTTCCCTGCATACTCTTGGAAACTTTGGTTAAGTTACCTTAAAGTCTCCTCTTTTCAAAAAAGAACAAACCTCTCCTTTTAATCTGACACACATAGGGCAGAATTTCCTGCCTGTTGGGCAGGCTGGGTGGGGGCGGGGTCCACGCTGCCATTTTACGTGGTCGAGCCAATTAAGGCCCGCCCAGCGTGACGCGCACCCGGAAGTGCTGAGCCCTCCCTGTGCCTGAGTCAAGAGTGCGCTCTTTCGCGAGAAGTGGCGAGAAAATTTTTATGACATGTACCCTCATGTGAAACTGTCACAAGAGCCAGGGCATGTGCATTAATTTCAATAAAAATATTTGTCAAAATTTAAAATCATTCATGAAACCTCATCCCGCCCGTGGATGAGGTTCCATGAAAAATGCGAAGGCCGCCTGGGCTCTTCACCTGCCCGATGCCAACCTTAAGATTGGATGGGCAGCTCCGTTAATTACTTTAATTGAGAGTTAAATAGCCTTAATAGGCCTTTAACAGTTCAGCAGGCGTTCAGCCGACTTGGGTGCGCGCCCGCCGAACTGAAAGTCTGAATGACACGCGGTGATATTGGGACACACGCCCGACATCACCACACGTCATTTTACACCTCGGCGAGCAGGCCCTGTCCCCACTCCCAAGCCGAAGGTTCAGCTCATAATTGTCTTTTCTAGAACAATTTCCTGAATGAAAGGAGGTGAAAAACTCGACTCAATAGCTATTCTGTGCTCACTTCCCCAATCATCCTTCCCCAATCTCCCTTGTAACCTGCTCCCAATTCTGAAAAATACGGACAATCAAAAGGAACCTTTCATCTCATCTACTTCTACAGGTGAATGCGGAAGCTAAAATTGAAGATCACCACCCCACACACAGAATATTCGGGAAAATACAAAGAAAACGTATTTCTATAAAATAAGTAATAAATTGAGAACACAAGTCCCAATAAAAAAAACAATCTTTGCTCATGAGATTCATTTCAAAAACTATGGGACATGAAGCTGAGCTGAGATTGAGGATGTAAAGCCACAGATATTCCAAAGGTGACCTTGTCAGGAATGAGTTTCCCGTTAGTCAGTGTGTCTGCAACTACTGGTAACACAAATCCTATATTAAGTAACTCCATGTAGACCAGGCACCTCCTAGAGGATGCACTGCATTATCAGTGTTGAGGGACAGGCCCATGGAGATACTAAAATGCAAAGGTATTCATTTTTATTTAAAGCAAAGCTTTAAAACACACCATTACTCAGCTCATGTTACTGTGACATCAATCTTCTCTCAAACATTCAATGGAGCAACAGTTTCACTGGTGCAGCTAATAGGAGCATTGTAACAGGCACTAAAATGTCCAGAGGCTGGACTAACATACATTGTTGATATAGTGTAAAGGGGGCTTTACTCTGTATCTAACCCTGTGCTGTACCTGCCCTGGGAGTGTTTGATGGGGACAGTGTAGAGGGAGCTTTACTCTGTATCTAACCCTGTGCTGTCCCTGTCCTGGGAGTGTTTGATGGGGACAGTGTAGAGGGAGCTTTACTCTGTATCTAACCCCATGCTGTCCCTGTCCTGGAAGTGTTTGGTGGGGACAGTGTAGAGGGAGCTTTACTCTGTATCTAACCCCATGCTGTCCCTGCCCTGGGAGTGTTTGATGGGGACAGTGTAGAGGGAGCTTTACTCTGTATCTAACCCTGTGCTGTCCCTGTCCTGGGAGTGTTTGATGGGGACAGTGTGGAGGGAGCTTTACTCTGTATCTAACCCCGTGTTGTACCTGCCCTGGGAGTGTTTGATGAAATGGTGTTGAGAGAAATTTTAAGCCATCTTGATTTGACAATTTCAATTTCTGGCTTGCTTCCCACTTTCCACTCTACATAAACTTAAGGTCATGCAAAACTCTGTTCTCTATACCTAAATCGTACCAAGTCCCATTCACCCCTCACCCTTATGCTCACTGACCTACCTTGGGTCCTGGTCTAGCAATGCTTCGATTTTGAATTCTCATAATCACTTTCAAATCTCTTTATCTGGCAAACTCTTCCAGCCCCAAGAACTTATGACATTCTTGAATTGCTCCAAATCTGACCTGTTGTGCATTTCTAATATTGAGTGCTCCATTCTTGTTGAAGACACTATTTAAATACAAGATAAAAGCAAAATACTGCAGATGCTGGAAATCTGAAACAAAAGCAAAAATAGCTGGAAAAACTCAGCCGGTCTGACAGCGTCTGCGGAGAGGAGCACAGTTAACGTTTCGAGTCCGTATGACTCTTCATCAGAACTAAAAAGAAATAGAAATGAGGTGAAATATAAGCTGTTTGAGGGGGGGTGGGACAGGTAGAGCTGGATAGAGGGCCAGTGATAGGTGGAGGCAAAGAAGAGAATGCCAAAGATGTCATAGACAAAAAGACAAAGGGGTGTTGACGGTGGTGATATTAGCCAAGGAATGTGCTAATGTTGACATTAAGGGTGATATTTTTCTTTAGTTCTGATGAAAAGTCATATGGACTCGAAACATTAACTGTATTCCTCTCTGCAGAGGCTGCCACACCTGCTGATTTAAATGCAAGATGCCATTTTGTTTTGGAACATTGTTAGAACAGTGTAGGAGATCATGGTTGGGAACAGGAGAGAGAGGTACATGTTGAGGACCATAGAATCATAGAAACCTACACCACAAAAGAAGGCCATTCAGCCCTTTGTGCCTATACTGGCTCTTTTAAAGAACCACACTTCCACTTATTAAACAGATGTGAATGTAATAGGGGAAGAGGATGGAGGAGGTCCCTCAATGTGCTCCACACATACTACAGAGATAGGCGTAGCTGGGATTCTTCTGGACTCCTTAGCGATGGCTTTGTTCTGGAGAAAGTGAATAGCCTTAAAGGGAAGAGCTGTTTCAGGTGAGAATGATTGCAACCAGGGGCAGAAGGTGGGCAGGGATTGCCTGGGCTGCTTTTCAGGAAGAAACAAAGAGGCCATGGTCCATCTTGATGAGAAATAGAAGTGCAGAGGGAGAGAATGTCCAGGCGGGAGATACATAGAGGCCAGGAGACCTGAACTCCTCCAAAGCACCAGAGCATATGAGAAAAATGAAGATGACAGGCAGGCCGAGACTGAACACAAAACTTCCCTTAATGTAGCATTTTTCACAATCTCAGGGTATCCCAAAGTGTTTGAAGTGTAGTTACTGCTGGAATGTAGGAAAGGCAGCAGTCAATTTATGGGCAAACAGCAACACAATGATGACCAACTGATTTATTTTGTGATGATAGTTGAGGAATAAATATTGGCCAGCACACCAGGAAAACTCTATGGCTCATCTTCAAAATAATGGCCATGGAATCTATAATGCCTGCCTATCCGAATGATGGCAGCACCAACAGTGTCACACTCCCTCAGTGCAGCAGTGAAGTGTCAGTCTAAATTATGTTCTCAAGCCTCTGGAATGGGAGTTCTCAATCTCCTGACTCACTGGTTGAGAGCGCTACCAACTAAACCAGGGTTGAGGAAACCAGGTTGAGGAAACAGGAACAAACTGATATATTCGGCCAGGACAGTCCTGTTTGTGTATCTTGAGAAGGAGAGAGGATCTTCAAGGTTTAGAAAATTAGGGCCATCCTCAGTCCCTCCTCCCTCTCCAAAACGTGCTTTCACAGGATCTCAAAATTGTAAAACTTTTCACACCTCCCCCAGCCTCCCTGAATGTTCCCTCTAATATTTCTTTATGGTGCTTATTGCATTGCACTGTACATTTCAGTTTGCAGCATTGCTGTGTACTACACAGCTCAGAGGGAGCACAGACCTCCCCATTGCTCCAAAAACTACAGTTTGGCATCACTGACACACGACTTGATTTAACTCATATTTTCACATAGAATTTACAGCACAGAAACGGTCCATTCAGCCTAGCTATTCAATGCCAGTGTTCACCATCCACCCAAGCCTCCTCCCACTCAAATGCCAGAATGATTGACTCTTTATATTACTTTATCCTCCAGTCCATCTTAATTTCTTTTGAAAATTAAAAAGTGCATCAACAAACGAAGAAATCTTTACATCTCTTATGGCAGATGTTACGATCACTGTAGAGACCAATAACTTTTAAGAGATACGAATTTCATAGGGACTGATGGAAAGAATCACATGGCAAGATTTCATGTTTAAGACTTGTACTGTAACAAACTAAAATCAACAAAGACTAAACATTGCTTAATAGTCAACTAATACACTAAACTACAGAAAATGTGCCTCCCCATGAATGAATTAACGCAATCAAAAATATTCTACGATCCATTTGTACATTAGCAGATATCTGCCTTCAGCAGATATGTAACCTTGCAGGTTAAATCCCATTCTGCTCCTGGCTTTTCAGCAGGCTCCCTTCTCCCTGTCACACCAGGATGAGTCTTCCAGTGTCCTTTGAAAATCACTTCACTCAGTCTTTTGAGTATCTCCAAACTGACCTCCAGCAGCAAGGTCCACTCTGATCCCTTGGTCAGTAAATCTCCATAAGTATCTTCTCTTTGAACAGAAAATCAGTTCTCCTCAGCATCCTACTCAGTGGCTAATGCACAACAGTCTTTTTCTCTGCTTTGCATAGCAGAAGCTGATTTCAACTTGTCTCTCAGGGTCTCTGAGTCTGAGAATCTATATCCAGAGAGCTAGCTGCCCCTCTTAGTGTCAAGATGTGAAAACTGGAACTTGATTTTCTGTAGGCTTCAGCTTGGGCCTTTTTTCCCATAACAGCCAACTCACATGGGCCTGTCTCTGGGAAGAGTTTAGCATGATCTCACCATCCTCCATTCCAGAACATTCTGTTTTACTTTAAATTAAAGGAGATAGTTTGAAGCATAACCATCTTACAATAGTCTCTCATTCATAAGATAGAGACTACAGATAAAACCAGTCATTCTTGTCCATTATATGCATCATACACATCTTGTCACTAATTCCTTTGAATCCAAACTAAGACCTTCACCACCTAGAAGGACAAGGACAGCAGGTGCATAGGAACACCACCACCAACAATTTCCCTTCCAAGTCACTCCCATCCTGACTTGGAAATATATCGCCGTTCTTTCACTGTTGCTGGGTCAAAATCCTGGAACTCCCTCCCTAAAAGCACTGTGGATGTACCTACACCACATGGACTGCAGCAGTTCAAGAAGGCAGCTCACCACCACCTTCTCAAGGGCAATTAGGGATGGGCAATAAATGCTGGCCTAGCCAGCGAAGCCTACATCCCATGAACGAATGAAAAAGCACCTTGGGTCTCTCCTCCACTAAGAAACTTGAACCTTGCTCTACTTTTGAAAGGGGGTAGAAAGGTAATTATATGCTAGGCTCAGAACCCATACTGGTGACACAAATCACTGAACTAAGGGATATTTATAGTCATGTCACAGTTCAGCAGGAAACAAATCTGGGCCCAAACAGCTGCACAGTGGTGGAATAATGAATAATTAAAACTCTCAGAATAAATCATAGCTGCTATGGAACATTTCCACACCGATTACAGGAAGCCTGTGTTAATTAGCACAAAAAATTACTGTCATTATCCCAGTTTCTTTGTCCCTGCTATCACAGCATTCAAACATCTTAGCCAACTGAATGCATTGATTGAAATGTTCATTAACAATTTCGATGATCGCATATTTATGTCTCGAAATGTAATTGTTAAAATTTGATCATTTTTTTTGGCTCTGGGGACCATTAAACAATTTAAAAATAACTGAGTAATAAAGTGGAAAATATGTACAATTCTATCAACATGGTCCAGTACCCCTCCCACTAAAAAATATGTAGCAAAATATTATATTCATGCACATCAGAAATTTGATACCCTTTGGTTTACGGATTCACAGATTCCTAGAAACCTACAGCATAGAAGAAGGCCATTTGGTCCATCATGCTCATGCTGGCTCTTTGAAAGAGCCGTCATGCTTAGTCCCATACTTTCCATTTTTGTCTGTAACTGTATAAGTTTCTCATCCTCTTCCAAGTGAAATAGGATAAATGCAATAAGAATTTGCTTTGTGTAGCTGATTTTAAAATAAAATGTCCCCTTTGTCACTGCGGCCAAAGAGTGGTCATTCAACACAAAGAAAATGAGCAGATTCATCCACCATTTACTATGTGTCATTTAGATTTCTTGGGTGGTGCATTAGATTAAAAACTAATCAGCTCACAGCTGGTTTACTTGTTAATTTGTGTTGTGTAGAGATTGAAGGATATAGACAACATCATGACATCCAGAAGCAAAGGCATTGGCAGATAAGCTTGGAAAGAAGTAACAACTGTGACACAAAAGGCACTGGTTTGTTGATCAATGAAAGTATGCTTCATCCACAAGTTTTGCAGATTACTGTACTGTACAATATTTTAATAGTTTCCAAGGAATATAGGTCAATTCTATCTAAATTGCTTTCTAATTATTTGAGCCATCAGTACATTGTTGGGTTTTACTGCTTCAATGTATGCATTCCCTGTAAATAAATCAGGCCTATATTTTTAGCCTGCATGCATTTTTATGGCAGTATGGCATATGTCACCTTTCAGAGTGAACAGGAGAACATAAAGTACTTTCTAAGTAATGTAAGCAATGTATCCTAGTTAGAAGATATTCGTTTGTCCCATGTCACACTTTGTCTCCATAGCAAATGAAGGAACACAAGACTTTGGAGACTCTCAGGGGAAGATGCTACCTTGTACCATCAAGCAGTAAGATCTGCCAAGGAGTTGTACACCCCTCCTAATTTACTTTAGTGCTAACCAACAGTTAAAACTGTTGCAAGGAAATCTGAACTGTAGTATTTTGTGCTAAGCTGATCTATAGTTTCAACAATGAGGAGGTAGGATACAGAGTAGTTTCAAGCAAGTAGTTCAAAATGTTAAAGGATGAGGAGATCAGTGGGTCAGCTTTCCGTCTGAAGGGTATCCGAGTTAAGGAGTGAAAAACATCGGAAACAGGCAGGATATATGGATTCAAGAGTTGGCACAGAATATAGGAACATATAAACATACGAAGAAGGAGCAGGAGTAGGCCATTCAGCCCCTTGAGCCTGCTTCGCCATTTAATAAGATCATGGTTGATCTGATAGTATCCTGAAATCTGCATCCCACTTACCCCCGATAACCTATCACTCTCTTGCTTACCAAGAATCTATCCACCTCTGCCTTAAAAATATTCAAAGGCTCTGCTTCCACCACCTTTTCAGGGAGAGAGTTCCAAAGACTCACAAACCTCTAAGTAAAAATATTTCGCCTCATCTCTGTTTTAAATGGGCGATCCCTTATTTTTAAACAGTGACCTCTAGTTCTAGATTCTCCCACAAGAGGAAACATCCTCTCCACATCCACCCTGTCAAGACCTTTCAGGATCTTATACGTTTCAATCAAAACACCTCTTAATCTTCTAAACTCCAGGGGATTCAAGCCTACTCTGTCCAACCTTCCCCCATAAGACAACCCACCCATTCCATCTACTAGTCTGGTAAACCTTCTCTGAACTGCTTCCAATGCAGTTATAACCTGCCTTAAATATGGTACACAGTACTCCAGAGACCAAATGTGGTCTCACTGGTGCCCTGTACAACCGAAGCATAACCTCCCTACTTTTGTATTCGATTCCCCTTGCAATAAATGATAACATTCTATTAGCTTTCCTAATTACCTGCTGTAACTGCATACTAGCCTTTCGTGATTCATGCACTAGGACACCCAAATCCCTCTGCAGCTCAGAGCTCTGCAATCTCTCACCATTTAGATAATATGCTTCTCTTTTATTCTTTCTGTCAAAATGGACAATTTCACATTTTCCCACACTATATTCCATCTGCCAGATTTTTGCCCACTCAGTTAACCTGTTTATATCTGTTTGTAGCCTCCTTATTTCCTCTTCACAACTTACTTTCCTACCTATCTTTGTATCATCAGCAAATTTGGAAATCATCCCTTCAATCCCTTCATCCAAGTCATTTATATAAATTGTAAACAGCTGAGGTCCCAGCACTGATCCCTGTGGCACTACACTCATTACATCTTGTCAACCTGAAACAGACCCATTTATGCCTACTATCTGCTTCCTGTTAGTCAGCCAATCCTCTATCCATTCCAATATATTACTATACCATGAGCTTTTATTTTCCAAAATAATCTTTGATGCGACACTTTATCAAATGCCTTCTGGAAATCTGAGTACAGGACATCCACTGGTTCCCCTTTATCCACAGCACATGTTACTCCTTCAAAGAGCTCCAATAAGTTGGTTAAACAAGATTTCCCTTTCACAAAACCATGTTGACTCTGCCTGATGACCTTGAGCTTATCCAAGTGCCCTGCTATAACTTCTTTAATAATAGCTTCCAACATTTCCCCTACAACAGGTATTACGCTAAGTGGCCTGTAGTTTCCTGCTTTCTGTCTCCCTCCCTTTTTGAATAATGGAATTACATTTGCTATCTTCCAATCTAATGGGAACTTCCCCAAATCTAGGGAGTTTTGGAAAATTAAAACTAACGCATCAACTATCTCACCAGATGCTTGTTTTAAGACCCTAGGATGAAGTCCACCAGGACCTGAGCTCTTGTCAGCCCACAGCACCAACAATTTACTCAGTACCACTTCTCTGGTGACTGTAATTTTCCTGACTTCCTTCCACACTTTTATTTCCTGATTTATAGCTACTTCTGGGATGTTACTTGTACCCTCTATAATGAAAACAGATGCAAAACACCTGTTTAATTCATCTGCCATCGCCTTGTTTACCATTATCAATTCTCCAGACTCGCTTTCTATAGGACCAACACTTCTTTTTTTAATTATTTATAAGCACTCTTACTATCTGTTTTTATATTTCTGGCCATCTTTCTCTCCTACTCTAATTTTTCCCTCCTTATTAATTTTTTAGTCATTCTTTGTTGTTCCTTATATTCTGTCCAATCTTCTGGCTTCCACCTATCTTTGCACAATTATATGCTTTCTCTTTAAGTTTGATACTATCTTTAACCTTTCTAGTTAACCACTGATGGTGTATCCATCCCTTGGACTTTTTCTTACTCGTTGGAATGTATCTATTCTGTGGATCCTGAAATATCCCCTTAAATATTAGCCACTGCATCTCTATTGATCTATTCCTTAACCAAATTTGCCAATTCATTTTAGCCAGCTCAGCTTTCATGCCCTCATAATTGCCCTTATTTATGTTTAAAAACTTAGTCTCTGACCCACTCTTCTCTCCCTCAAACTGAATGTAAAATTAATCATATTATGGTCGTTCCTACCTAGGGGCACCTTCACTATGAGATCATTAATTACTTCGATCTCATTGCACGATACCAGGTCTAGTATAGCCTGCTCTCTGGTTGGCTCCAGAGCATGCTGTTCTAAGAAACTATCTCAAAAACATTCAATGTACTCCTCATCTGGGCTATCTTTGCCCATCTGACTTTTCCAGTCTATCTGTAAATTAAAGTCTCCCATGATTATCACTGTGCCTTTCTGACACGCACCAATTATTTCTTCCTTTATGCTCAACTCTACCATGTGGTTACTGTTAGGGGGCCTGTACACAACTCCCACAAGTGACTTCTTGTCTTTGCCATTTCTCATCTCTACCCAAACCTGGCTTCCTAGACTTAGGTCATCCCTCTCCACTATGCTAATGCCATCATTGACTTACCGAGCTACCCCTCCACCTTTTCCTGGCTTCCTGTCCTTCCTAAGTACCCTGTACCCTTCAATATTCAGGTCCCAATCCGTGTCCTCCTGCAGCCATGTCTCCGAAATGGCTATCAGATTGTATTTGAAGGCAAAATACTGCGGATGCTGGAAATCTGAAATAAAAACAAAAAATGCTGGAAAAACTCAGCAGGTCTGACAGCATCTGTGGAGAGAAAGACAGAGTTAATGTTTCGAGTCCGTATGACTCTTCATCAGAGCTAAAGGGAAGTAGAAATGTGGTGAAATATATACAGTTTAAGGGGTGTGGGACAGGTGAAGCTGGATAGAAGGCCAGTGATAGGTGGAGGCAAAGGATGGCATAAACAAATGGTCAAAGGGTTGTTAATAGTGCTGGTACTGGCTAAAGGAGGTGCTAATGGTGACAGTAAGAGTGGAAAGCAGAATGTGATAATGGCAGGACCATAGTAAGCACCCTGGAAAGTGACAGATGGCCCTAGTGGGGGTGGGGTGGGGGGAGGGGACAGCGGTGGGAAAAAAGATTGAAAATAGGCTAAAAGCTGGGGATAAAACAATGAACAAAAATGGAAATAAATTTTAAAAATAATCAGAATGAAAATAAGTGGAAAAAAATAAATAAAAGTTAAATCAGATTGTATTTATTTATTCCTACATGGAAGGATGGACAATTGGACGATTATTGATAGCCCAGCAGGGAGCCAGGGAACTGAGAGTTAGGAAACAGTTCCAAAACAGAAACACAGCAAAACGAGCTTTGCAACACAGACTAATCACAGCAGGGATGACAAGTTTAGCAGGTACCACAGAGCAGTGGTCCATAGATCATATGGCATCCCATACCTCTATACACGTCCAGCCTCAAAAAAGCCCCTCCCTATCAACAGCTTGTGAAAGGTACCACGAAGCACCTGCCCATCACCCTCACGCCCCCACATGCACCTCCTCTCACCCTCCCCTGCCCTATGTCCTTTGCTGCTAACCCCACCACCTTTATAGTTTGAGAGGTCAGGAGAAAGCCCCTTAACTAGTATCTAAACAGTGGATGGCTGCACCAGGCCACAAACAAACACCAAGGCAATCAAATCTGTGCTGGTAATTTTCCCCATGAGGTGGCATGTTGGCAACAACTGCATTTGTGTAGCTTCTTACACATAGAGAAACCTCCTGGCAGAATCTGTATTGGCCCAAATGTTTAAAATTAATGAATTTAACCGCAGCCTCTTGCTGGCTTTCCGCTTTGCAAGTTGCTATCCTGGAGACTCACTTTGCTGTCTTCAGAAATGAGGAAAGTTTCCCAGGTTTCTTTCCCTGTCAATTTTCCTGCATGGTGGTTCTTCATGTCCATCCAGAGATCAAATGGACTTGAAAAGGATTCGCCAAAAATGCAAAATTCATGGTCAAATGATTTCCCTCTCCGTATAATCCAATGTGTAACTATCCCAGAATCAGCAGGGGAAGGATTGATTCCAAATCTTACCATTTACCCTCGGACTGTGATGGACCGAACCATTCTCTACAGCAGGAGCTAGACGCTTCTTTCAATTCTCACGCTGATTTTAGCTCTTTGATTAATCCCCTCAGATGGTTTTTTTTGCCACCTCCTGCCAACACACCGTCAAGCATAAAACGGTTGACAGCTTGATTACAATAAAGCAGCAGCACGGACACCTAACTGTGACATTCCTGGCTCAGAAATGGGGCATGTACGTTTAAGAGAGAGAGAGAATGAACCAGGTGTAGCTGGTCACTAGCCCTGATTAATGGCAAGTTATATTTATATAACGCCTTTATCATAATGAAACGCCCCAATTGGGCATTTCACAGGAGCAATATAAACAAAGTGTGACACTCTGCTACATAAGGAGGTATTAGGTCAAATGGCCAAAGGTTTGGTCAAAGAGATATGTTTTAAGCAGTTTCTGAAAGGAGGAGAGAGAGGTATAGAAGTGGAAAGGTTTAGGGAGAGAATTCCAGAGTTTAGAACTTAGGCAGTTGAAGGTACTTACAGCAAAGGTAGAGCGATTGAAATCAGGGATGCACAAGATGCATAAGCAGCAGCAATTCAACACAAACCAACAGCTCACAACAAACTCATCTTCATAAATACAGTAAACTCTCATTTAAAAATAGGCAGATCATTTTGAGTTTGACCCCTGATGGACATGATATTAACTGTTCATTTTCTTGTTAATTTTCTCACTACCTAGAAAATCACTGGGGTACAGTTCCATGGAATCCTCCCCCACAGACACCAACTCTTACTGGAGTACATTTCCATAGAATGTTGACGGTGTAACTAGTAGGATAGATAAAGGGGAAATAGTAGATGTAGTATACCTGGATTTCCAAAAGGCATTTGATAAGGTTTGGTAAGGTGTCACAAAAGGCTAATAGGCAAGATAAGGGCTCATGGAGTCGAGGGTAACATGTTACCCTCAGAGGATTGGTTAATGGATAGAAAGCAGAGAGTGGGCATAAAAAGGGCTTTTTCAAGTTGACAGGCCATGACTAATGGAGTGCCGCAAGGACCAGTGCTGGGGCCTCAGCTATTTACAAACTATATAAATGACTTAGACAAAGAGACAGAGAGTAATGTATCTAAGTTTGCTGATAATACTAAGCTAGGTGGGAAGGTAAGCTGTGGGGAGGACACAGAGAGGCTGCAAAGAGATATAGACAGGTTAGGTCAGTGGGCAACAAGATGGCAGATGGAGTATAATGTGGGGAAGTGTGAAGTTATTCACTTTGGTCGTAAGAATAGAAAGGCAGAATATGTTTTAAAAGATGTGAAACTTGTAGTGTTGATGTTCAACGAGACTTGGGTGTATTTGTACAAGGGACGCAGAAAGCTAGCATGCAGGTACAACAAGCAATTAGGAAGGCAAATGGAATATTGGCCTTTATTGCAAGCAGATTGCAGTATAGGAATAAAGAAGTCTTGCTACAGTTGTACAGGGTTTTGGTGAAACCACATCTGGAATACTGTGTGAAGTTTTGGTCTCTGCATTTAAGAAAGGATATACTTGCATTGGAGGTGGTACAACGAAGGTTCACTAGATTGGTGCCTGGGATGAGGGGATTGTCCTGTTATGAGAAGCTAAGTAAATTGGGTTTATATTCTCTGGAATTTAGAAGAATGAGAGGCATTCTCATTGAAACCTACAAAATTCTGAGGGGGTTTGATAGGGTGGATGCTGAGAGATTGTTTCCGCTGGTCGGGGAATCTAAAACACAGGGTCACAGTCTCAGGATAAGGGACTGATCATTTAGGGCTGAGATGAGGAAAAATAACTTCACTCAAAGGGCTGTGAAACTTTGGAATGCTCCATCGTTGAATACATTTAAGGCTGGGATAGACAGATTTTTAGTCTCTCAGAGAATTCAGGGATATGGGGAGATGGTGGGAAAGTGGAGTTGACGCCCAAGATCAGCCATTATCGTACTGAATGGCAGAGCAGGCTTGACTGCTCCTATTTCTTGCTCTCGTATGGACACCAACTCTCACTGGGGTACGGATCCATGACTTTATTCCATGTCCTTTGACAGTTTTGCCTAACAAAAGTCAATCAATTTTAGCCCTGAAATCTCCAATTGACTCCTAGCTCCCACAGCCTTTTGAGAGAGAAAGTTCTAGATTTCCAATATCTTTTGTGTGGAAAAGTTCTTCCTGATTTTACTCCTAGCTCTAATTGTAAGTTGAATCCCTGGACTCCCCCTACCAGAGAATATTGTAGTTTCTCTACCCTATCGAACCCATGCATCACATTAATTAGATTACCCCTCAACCTTCGAAACTCAAGAGGGTACAAGCCAATGCTCCAGGTGAAGTCTACCTGAAGAACCAATTCTTCGCTTTTATATTCCAACCCTCTCTATCTTCCCCCAATCCCTCATCTCTAACATCCAGGTGAGCGGAGTTGCCCTAGTTTGGTTCCATTGCTATCTAATATCATAGCCAGAGAATCATCTTCAATGACTTCTCTTCCCACTCTCATTCTGCTACCTCTGAAGTTCCTCAAGGATCTATTCTTGGCCCTTTCTACCTCTCATCTACATATTACCCTTGGCGACATCATCTGAAAACACACCAGGTTCCACATGTATGCTGTTGACATTCAGCTCTATCTCACTCCACAGCACCTCGGATCCCTCACTGTCACTGATCTGTCACACTAAATTTGGGAAGACTGAAAAGCTATTATCTTTTGTTCCATCCATCATTTCCATCCCTGGTGACTGTCTGAAGCTGAGCAAGACTGTTTGCAACCTTGGTGTTGTATTTGACTCAAGTTAAACTTCTGACCACATACCTGTACCATCAACAACACTATCTCCTTCCACCCCCATAACTTCACTTGAACGTGACCCTCCATCAGTTCAGCTGCTGGTGAAACCCTCATCCTTAAATTTGTTACCTTTGGGCTATGCCAACATTCTCCTGGCCAGCCTCTCATCTTTCGCTCTACATAAACTTGTCCCCTGCTACAAGTATCTTAACACACTCCAAATCTCATTCACCATTCATCCATCTATGTGCTGACCTTCACATGCTCCCCATTGGACATTGCCTCCATTTTAAAATGCTCATTCTTATTTTTAAATCCCTCCATTTCTATAACCTCCTCCAGCCCTGCGAGTCTTCAACATCTCAGCACTCTCCACTTCTGGCCTCATGCTGATTTCCATCATTCTACCATTGGGGGACATGCCTTCAGCGACCTGGGTCATAAACTCTGGAATTCCATCCATAACCTCTCTACCTCTCTCTCTCTCCTCTTTTAATGGAGATGGTGGCGTAGTGGTAACGTCACTCAGCTAGTAATCCAGGGACATAGGCTAATGTTCTGGGGCCATGGGTTCAAATCCCACCACAGTGAAGGGTAAAACTTCAAGAAGTATGACTAATGGGAAACAAAGCAGCAGGTTAGCGTGTTGGGGGGGTGGATTCAACTTCATGGAAAATTATGAAAAAACTGAAAAGGAGAGCCCAGGAGAGGCTACTAAAGTCTCCAGAACACAAAATAGGACAGAGTGTTTGGAAAGGGCTAGGAATCTAACTTCAAGTACATCAGATAAAGGGACGACAATGAGAAAGGGGACGGGAAATACAGGACTGAAGGTGTTGTATCTGAATGCACGCAGTATACGAAATAAGGTAAATGAGCTTGTGGCGCAGATTGAAATTGGCAGGTATGATGTGGTGGGCATCACAGAGACATGGCTGCAAGGGGATCAGGACTGGTAGCTAAATATCCAAGGATATACATCCTATTGAAAAGATAGGCAGGTTGGCAGAGGGGGTGGGGTTGCTTTGTTAGTAAGAAATGAAATTAAATCGATAGCAAGAAATGATGTAGGGTCAGATGATGTAGAATCTGTGTGGGTAGAGTTGAGGAATCGCAAAGGTAAAAAAACCATAATGGGAGTTATGTACAGGCCTCCGAACAGTAGTCAGGATGTGGGGCACAAGATACACCAGGAGATAGAAAAGGTGTGTAAGAAAGGCAAGGTTACAGTGATCATGGGGGATTTCAGTATGCAGGTAGACTGGGAAAATCAGGTTGGTAGTGGATCCCAAGAAAAGGAATTTGTAGAATGTCTACGAGATGGCTTTTTGGAGCAGCTTGTGGTGGAGCCCACTAGGGAACAGGCAATTCTAGATTTAGCGATGTGTAATGAGGCAGATTTGATAAGGGAGCTTAAGGTGAAGGAACCCTTAGGAGGAAGTGACCATAATATGATAGAATTTACCCTGCAATTTGAGAGGAAAAAGCTGGAATCAGATGTAATGGTATTACAGTTGAATAAAGGCAACTACAGAGGCATGAGGGAGGAGCTGGCCAGAATTGACTGGGAGATGAGCCTAGCAGGAAAGACAGTGGAACAACAATGGCAGGAGTTTCTGGGAGTAATTTGGGAGACACAGCAAAAATTCATCCCTAGGAAGAAGAAGCATACTAAAGGGAGGACGAGGCAACCATGGCTGACAAGGGAAGTCAGGGACAGCATAAAAGCTAAAGAGAAAGCATACAATGCGGCGAAGAGCAGTGGGAAACCAGGGGATTGGGAAGCCTACAAAGACCAACAGAGGACAACTAAAAAAGAAATAAGGAAGAAGATTAAATATGAGGGTAAACTAGCCAGTAATATAAAAGAAGATTGCAAGAGTTTTTTTAGATATATAAAGGGTAAGAGAGAGGCAAAAGTGGACATTGGGCCGCTGGAAAATGTCGCTGGAGAAGTAGTAGTGGGGAACAAAGAAATGGCGGAGAAACTGAATAGGTACTTTGTGTCAGTCTTCACAGTGGAAGACACGAGCGACATCCCCAAAGTTCAAGAGAGTCGGTGGGGCAGAGGTGAGTATGGTGGCCATTACCAAGGAGAAGGTGCTAGGAAAACTGAAAGGTCTGAAGGTGGATAAATCACCTGGACCAGATGGATTACACCCCAGAGTTCTGAAGAAGATAGCTGAAGAGATAGTGGCGGCGTTAGTGGCGATCTTTCAGGAATCACTGGAGTCAGGGAGAGTCCCAGAGGACTAGAAAATCGCTAATGTAACCCCCCTGTTTAAGAAGGGAGTGAGGCAAAAGACGGGAAATTACAGGCCGATTAGCCTGACCTCGGTCGTTGGTAAGATTTTAGAGTCCATTATTAGGGATGAGATTTCAGAATACTTGGAAGTGCATGGTAAAATCGGGCAAAGTCAGCATGGTTTCATCAAGGGGAGGTCATGCCTGACAAATCTGTTAGAATTCTTTGAGAAGGTAATGAGTAGGTTAGACAAAGGAGAGCCAACGGATGTTATCTACTTGGACTTCCAGAAGGCCTTTGACAAGGTGCCGCACAGGAGGCTGCTCAGTAAGATAAGAGCCCATGGTGTTAGAGGCAAGGTACTAGCATGGATAGAAGATTGGCTGTCTGGCAGGAGGCAGAGAGTGGGGATAAGGGGTTCCTTCTCAGGATGGCAGCCAGTGACTAATGGAGTTCTGCAGGGGTCAGTGTTGGGACCACAACTTTTCACTTTATACACTAATGATCTAGATGAAGGAACTGAGGGCATCCTGGCTAAGTTTGCAGATGATACAAAGATAGGTGGAGGGACAGGTAGTATTGAGGAGGCGGGGAGGCTGCAGAAGGAGTTGGACAGGTTAGGAGAATGGGCAAAGAAGTGGCAGATGGAATACAACGTGGAGAAGTGTGAGGTCATGCACTTTGGTAGGAAGAATAGAGGCATAGACTATTTTCTAAATGGGGAGAGAATTCAGAAGTCTGGAGTGCAAAGGGACTTGGGAGTCCTAGTCCAGGGTTCTCTTAAGGTTAACTTGCAGGTTGAGTCGGTAGTTAGGAAGGCAAATGCAATGTTGGCATTTATTTCGAGTGGACTAGAATATAAAAGCAAGGATGTGCTGCTGAGGCTTTATAAGGCTCTGGTCAGACCACATTTAGAATATTGTGAGCAATTTTGGGCCCCGTATCTCAGGAAGGATGTGCTGGCCCTGGAGAGGGTCCAGAGGAAGTTCACGAGAATGATCCCAGGAATGAAAGGCATAACATATAAGGAACGTTTGAGGACTCTGGGTCTATACTCGATGGAGTTTAGAAGGATGAGGGGGGGATCTGATTGAAACTTACAGAATACTGAAAGGCCTGGATAGAGTGGATGTGGGGAAGATGTTTCCAATAGTAGGAGAGACTAGGACCCGAGGGCACAGCCTCAGAGTAAAGGGAAGACCTTTTAGAACAGAGATGAGGAGAAACTTCTTTAGCCAGAGAGTGGTGAATCTATGGAATTCATTGCCACAGAAGGCTGTGGAGGCCAGGTCATTGAGTGTATTTAAGACCGAGATAGATAGGTTCTTGATTGGTAAGGGGATCAAAGGATACGGGGAGAAGGCGGGAGAATGGGGTTGAGAAATTTATCAGCCATGATTGAATGGCGGAGCAGACTCGATGGGCCGAATGGCCTAATTTCTGCTTCTATGTCTTATGGTCTTATGGTCACAGTAGCTGGTGGAATTGAAATGCAATTAATAATCTGGAATTGAAAAGCTAGTCTTAGTAATGATGACCAAGACACCATTGTTGTAAAAACCCATCTGGTTCACTAATGTCTTTTAGGGAAGGAAATCTCCTGGTCTGACCTACATGTGACTCCAGACTCATAGTAATGTGGCTGACTCTTAACTGTCTTTGAAATGGTGTGGCAAGCCATTCAGTTCAAGGAGGTAATTAGGGGTGGGCAATAAATACTGGCAATGCCCACATTCCATGAAAAAACAAATTAAGATGCTGCTATAAACAAAGCCTTTAGTCATCTTTCCTGATTTCTCTTTCTATGGCTGGGTGTCAAAATGCTTTTATTGATATCATTCTTGTTACATGCCTTGAGACATTTTATATGTTAAGTGCGCTATATAAAGTTGTTTTTGTTGAGATCAAGGCCAATCTTCGATAATTAATCTTTCAAATTGCTTTTGAACCTCATGTAAGTGTAAGTGCTCCATTAATTTTTGCTTCATCTCTCAGGTTCCCAGCGCGCTGCCTCTACAACAATGGAAAGCATCACAAAAATGTCTTAAAATCCAGCCCAAATGGGCCCCAAGTGAATCACAACTAAGACCAGATATGAATCTTGCATCATCTCCATGGTTACCTGCTGTAGAGTGACAGAGCTTTGAGCAGGAACACAGTAGACCTTTTAATTGGAGATTTTTAAGGGTTACAATTTATTAAAGGGGAATGAATACAACATAATATCAGCAGACGACAGTAGCAGGCTACAAGGAGCCAGAGATCTCCATATAATGACTCTGACTCTAGGATTACCCATGTCTTTCCACGTTGCTCCCGTATATTTCAGGCTACTTTCACCTCTAATGAGTTAATTTTTCACTCACCCTCAGGCATGGCTCTGTAATTGTCAATTAACTCTCAGCGTTTAATCCCAATGCGCTGTGGGGCACCAGTCAGGTCTCTGTAATATATCTCCATGTTACTGAAAGCAGCAATGCCTCCTGGACACACTCAGTGCTCTGATGTTTATCTCAGCATCAACATCACAATAGCCCTCTCTCTCTATCATCAAGATGCAAACACTTGGAAGTAATCCCCCTTGAGAACACTCACTGCGAATTTATTAGATTCTGAGTCCCAGCATCCCAATGAATGCCCATACATTAATCCACATATATTGAATTGTTCACACACACATATATGCTCACACACACAGGCATGCACACAAAAATACCTCCATACAGTTATGCACACACAGAAACACACACACACCCCCACAAATTTCCATACATACACAGACATAAATTTATATACAGATATACATTTATATATACAAACACATATACTCACATTACTACAGATAGATACACAGCACCTTCACTACTCCAGTAGGCAAGTGGATGGTGTCCTCCAGTATAGGCACTTAACCCCAAAGAAGTTCAGGGTCCAAGCCTAGGGTACTATTTAATGAAGATAACAGGGTTCCCGTCTGCTGGCTGGAGAGGCAGTTAGAGCCCCTCGTCACCTCCTTTGGGAAAGACCTGCCGAATTGAGTGCCAGTCAGACACTTAACTGGGTAGCAGTGGACCTTCCCTAGGATCAAGGGCCCAGGGGGTGGAAATCCCAGCTCCACCCCCCACACCCCCCACCCAACAAGAGCTGTCGGCCAGTCAGAGTTCAACAGCTGTGCATTACTCAGCAGCACCAGCAGGAGTAGTGGTAGCTGCCAGCAATGCACTCACCAAGGGATCCAGGCCCCAGGTGAGTGAGGGTTCACAGGGAAGGACTCGCTGGCAGAGGGTCAGCAGCAAGTGCAGGTGCTCTGTGGGAACCCCCTTCCCAATATTCCATCCCTCGATCAGGCACTGAGCGCCTTTGAGCATGGGGATCCACCAGGAGACGGCAAGGCTGTGCTGTGGGCTTCCTGCGCGCCGGGAGAGTGGACATTAATTGCCCGCTTAACTTCATTGGTGGTGGGGTGGGGAGGCCGGCCACAAGCCTTCCCAGTCGGACTTAATTGGGGCAGAGGTGGGGAGGTGGTCACCCTCCCACCAGATTTAATGTCCTACTCGCCATCAAACCCAGCTCAGGGGCGGGCGTTGAAATCCACTCCTAGACTGTGCTGTTTAAACTGAGTAAACGTCAGGGAAGGTCAGCGCTTTGTGTTCGGCTCGGGGATTCGCAAAAACCTCCCCACCCCTGCATGGGTGTCAGCTGACTCTCCCCCCCTCCCCCAGGGCAGGACAGGCGGGGGTGTGATGGCCCTGCTGCTGAATAGCCAGCTTGTACTCTCCACCTCGGTTCAAGAGAGATGAATGGCTCCTTATGCTGGATGCCTGTTTCCATAGAGTCACATCTCAGCTGGAATAACTGCTTAAAAGGGGAGGAAATTGGGAATGAGAGATAACGGGATATGGTTAACACAAAGGAACTATTTTCCTTGATGAGGGTAGTCCAAACAAGGAGACATAATCTCCATATTAGAGCTAGGATGTTCAGGGGTGAAATCAGAAAGCACAGCCTCATACCGTAGGACACCAGTCATTTACCCATTGGAGTATTAAAGATGAGCCCTTGTGTGTCTGTCTCTCTATCTGTACTAACATGAGTATTTGTTTCTTCACACAAAGGGTAATCTGGAACTCCCTCTCCACCCCTCCTCAAAAAGAATGCAGGTGCTGGGGGTCAACAGAATCTTTCAGGACGGAGATTGATAGATTTTTGTTTGGATAAGGAGGCATTGTCAATGGACATGGAGTGATAGCGGGTAAATGGAGTTGCGGTACAAAGCAACCATGATCTAACTGAGATGCTCGAGGGGTCTGTTCCTATGAAATCTATGCATTCACACGAACGTAAATTTCATAGCTCTTTAATGATATATTAAAAAGTTATGGTAAAGTGGAAGGGGTGAAAGGGAAAGATGGGTGATTCACACTGCTTTCAATCAAAGACTTTGCAATCCTCAATCAGAACGGAATTTATCAAATTTATTGACAGACTGCTCATGGAAAGCTCTCATCCCAGCTGAGCTCAGAAAAGGGGATGGTTCTCTCTTCCCAATAGGATCACCCACCCCTCTCCTCCCTCCCGTCCATTCTGATGGAAAGTACAGATTTTCAGACTCAGGTCAGCAGCTGGTGGGTCCCATGTATTTCTGTGGAAGCCACCCCTCCTCGTCATTCCCCACACTTGGCCCATTCATATTTCCTAGCTCACGATTATGATATCATTGCAAACAGCTCCATGGCTCAGGTCAGTGCTTTAACCAATGCAACAGGTGGTCAGCAGCCCCACACACTGAGGTGTGCATGGTACATGAGACATACATTCTGCAACTAACTCAATACCAACAGATTGTGATCTCCTGGCTGGCCTCCCATTTCCACCCTCTCTAAATTTCAGCTCATCCAAAACTCTGCTGCCCCATGTCCTAACTCACACAAAATCCCATTCACCCATCACCCCTGTGATCGCTGGCCTACATTGGCCTCCAGGCCATCCTTGTTTTCAAATCTCTCACCCCTCTTGTTTCATGGACTTGCTTGGTCATGTGAATCATGGAGAGGAACTGTAGCCTGACTCAGGTACTTGCTCTGAACTGGTTTATGCACACGATGTACAATATATATATACAAGGTGGGTTACTGAGTAGGCACATCTCTCCTGAATGCTGTCTGGCTGCTGTACAGAGTTTCTAGCACATACCATTGATGTCACAGATACATCATTGTCTGCCTCACTCATTAGTATATCTATTCTATTAACCCATTACACCATACCCCTCTTCTCCAGTCCAACGATTCTCCAAGATCTCTCGACTCCTCCAATTGTAGCAGCTTGAACATCTGTCAATTTACCATTGGTGGCCGTGCCTTCAGCTTCCTGGCCATGGGCTCCGCAATCCCCTCTCTAAAACTCTCTGCCACAAATGCACTCTCCGCTTTTAAGACTCTCCTTAAAACCTCTCTCTTTGACCAACATTTTGGTCACCTGCCTTCAGTGGCTCAGTGTCAAATTTTGTTTGATAATTCTCCTGTGAAGCGCCGTGGATTGCTTAACCCTGTTAATGGGGCTATGTAAATGCAAGCTGTTGTTAATGATGATGCACCTTCACTGTTTTTTGACTCTGAGGACAATTATTTTTTAGCTGGCAGGATTCAGTTCAGTGCTGTTTGATGAGTGTGGGCTAGATTATATTTTTTAATGGATTTTGCTAATTTCTTCACTAGACTTGATAGGTGAGTCAGCCAGCATGGGATTAAAAACTATAGTTCATCACATTTAAAACCCTAGTTCATGAATAATTAAGGTTTCAAACTTATCAGCACAGTCTGCACTGCCATTTCACAGCCTGGTTAAACAACTATTCATGGTTTCTTAACTCCTTCCATGGAAACACTCTCGTCTCTGTTGGGAGGTCATGGATTCAAGTCCTGCTCCAGATATTTGAGCACATAATCTCTGCTGACAATGCAGTACTGCAGGAGTGCTGCACTGTCGGAGGTGCCACTTTTCCCATGCGACGTTAAACCGAGACTGCCTTCTCAGCTGGATGTGAAAAATACACTTTTTGAAGCAAAGCAGGGCAGTCTTCCAACATTTTATTTTACAGCAGAGCTCAATTGTAAATCTCCATGGAAACAAATGCAGCACTTTAAACAGCAGTGCACAAGGGTATAAATTATTAAGTTGCTTGGGCTCTTAAGGCTATAACGTTATGTAATGTTAAGTCAAGCCTCAAGATACAACAACAAGTTGCATTTATCTAGCAGAATTAACATATGAACATGACAGGGAGCATTGGCGCATGAGATGTTAGGACATATAACTAGAAGCTCAGTCAAAAAGGTAAATTGTAAAGAGCGTCTTAGATGCGGAGAATGAGGTCAAGAAAGGAAAAGGATTACACAATAAATGGGAGCGTACTGAGAGGTGTAGAGGAATTGAGGTGAATGTCCACAGATCCCTGAAGAGAGCAGGACAGGTCGATAATGTGGTTCAGAAGGCGTATGGAATCCTTTCATTTATTAGCCCAGGCATAAAAGATAGGAGCAGGGAGGTTATTGTTGGAACGATATTGGACATTAGTTAGGCCACAACTTGAGTTCTGTGTGCAGTTCTGGTCACCTCATTACAGAAAGGGTGATGACTGTCACTTTAACACCAGCTCAACCAAGTAGGGTCACGTGATTTGTTCAACTAATGTGTGGCTAGCGCGGGGGAATAAATTCTAAGGTTTCCTAGGAAACGATGGCTGTATGAGGGACTGGCTGGATACAAGCAGCCACGGAAGCTCTCCTGTAAATAAAGTTATTTTTGTTTGACTAAGGAGCACTTCAGAGCCATGTTTCTACAGCAAGGACGTAATTGCACTGGAGAGGGTACAGAGGAGGTTTACCAGGATGTTGCCAGGACTGGAAAATTGCAGCGATGAGGAAAGATTGGATAGACTGGGGTTGTCCTCCTTGGAATAGAGGGGCCTGGATGGAGTGGATGGGGAGGTGCTAATAACTTTAGCAGCAGGATCAGTGACTGGGGGGCACAGATTTAAAGTGATTGGTAAAAGGATTAGAGGGGAGATGAGGAAAAATGTTTTCGCCCAGGGGGTTGTGGGGGTCTGTAACTCACTGTCTGAAAGGGGAGTAGAGGTAGAAACCCTCAACTCACTTAAAAGGTGCCTGGATGTGCACCTCAAATGCCGTAACCTGCAGGGCTACGGACCAAATGGTGGAAAGTGGGATTAGGCCGGGTGACACTTTTTTGGGCAGGTGCAGACATGATGGGCCAAGTGGCCTCTTTCTGTGTTGTAAACTTTCTATGATTCTAAGAGATTTAGGGAGGAGATTCCAGAGTTTAAGGCCCAGGTGGTCGAAGGCATGGTAGTGCCAATGATAGAGCAATTAAAATCAGAATGCGCAAGGGGCCAGAATTGGAGAGGCATGGTGATCTGAGAGAGCTGTGGGACCAGAGGCAGTTACAAAAATAGGGAGTGATAAGACTTTTGAAAACACGGACATGAATTTGAAAGTCGAGGCGTTGCCGGAGTCAATGTTGGTCAGAGGGCAATGGAACTTGCTACAAGTTAGGATATGGGCAGCAGAGATTCAATAAGTCCAAAGTTATTGAGGATTCAAAGCAGTAGACCTGCCAAGAAAAACTCATTTCGCCCAAACTGTTTCCTTGTTCTTTCCACTGAGTGGTTTGAAGACACCAACTTAGTAAAGACAGTAAAATAATAGAATCTTTGCTCCTGGTCTCAGTGGGTTGCAGATCACACTGACTGAGGATGATTGAGTACAAACTGAACGAAGTTAGGCAGCGAAGGCAGCCCTCAGTGGTTACAGCAATTTATCAAGATGGGATGTGGTTTCTGTCTGTGCTGGCTCTAGAGCCATCCTCTGAAAGAGAAATCTTCAAATGAAGCAAAATTAATCCTGTGCTACCAATTGAATTTTTCGACAATTGATCAATTTTTCATGGTTCCATTAACTCAGCTGCAGGCGCTTTATCACTGAGTTGGAGCTTTGTGTGGCATTTTAATTAACCATAACAAAGGTTGAACTCTGAATATGAGTGAAGATTGGCTTATCCCAAACCAGCACCTATGAGTAGCAGCCCTTGAACCACACTTTATATTTCTCTCCCTCAATATTCCCTAGCCTCTCTCAAGAACTTACTTTATACCTCTCCCAGCCCACAAGGAAGTGCTCTTCCTTCTCTTGCACTCTTTCCACAGCCACTTCTTCCATATTATCCCTATTCCCAGAGAAATCCTTCAATCCCTCTCAATATCACCTGAGGTAATTTTCTTCCCATCCCCCTCCCCAATTCCTAAGGGATCTCTGCTCCCTCTCCCCCTTCCTACTCCCTTCCACAAGTTAGCCCTGACCATTGCTCCCAGCAATCCCTTTGCGTGATCCCATTCTCCCGCAGGTTGTGGGTGGGAATTTCTGATCCCACAAAATTGTCACAGTCTCACGGCACAGAAGCAGACGGCAAACACCTCCCTTTGGGTAGTGGTGTGAGGTTGGGTAGGAAACCGACAAATCAGCAAACAGGGTCTTGCGTTTAGTCACAGTTCTCCCTCAACAGCCAAGAACAGAGTTGATGCCAGCCTGTGCTACAGTTGTTGTTTCTCCACTTCCTTCACTTGGAGAACACTGAAGTATTGGAAGGATTCACAGACTGATTAAGAGTCTAACAGGACGCAAAGTGAATGCTCCTTCCATGGTTGTAACCATCTTTATACCAATCGATACAGAGATTAGTCCTATACAGGGGCGGGGGGATTCCCACAACGGATATGATGGTGGGGGAAGGGTCACCCAAACTCATCAGGCCCAAGTATCTTGCTCGACTTTGACCCAGAATTAAGTACTATCAACACAAATAATAATACATTGATATGAAGTTCCTCTATCTGTTATTTTAACAAAGGAGTGAAAATTGAATGTACACACAAGGCAGTATTTAATGGAGGTGACAGGGGTCTTGCCTGCTGGCTGGAGAGCCAGCGAGAGCTCTACATTGCCTCCTTTGGGGAAGGCTTACCATATTAAGGGCCTCAATTGGTGATGGGGCAGGAAGGTCGTCTATGAGTCTTCCCACCATGCACTTAATCAGGACAGTAGTGGGGAGAAGGCAGAGTCTCCACCACCCGCCACCCTCCTACCTGATTAAACGCCCCACTACCACCAAACCTGCCACAGGGGGAGGGCATTAAATTCCACCCAAATGTAGAAATAATCCATCTCTTCATACCTTTGACATTCCGACGGCAGGCGTTACATGGGCCCCACTAGGTGGAGAGGGGGGTGGAGTTAATAAAAAAATTAAAATTTGCATTTATATAGTGCCTTTCACAACTACAGGATGTTTCAAAATGTTTACAGCCAAAGAAACACATTTGAAGTGTCATAATTGTTATAACACAGGAAGCATGGCAGTGAATTTGCTCACAGCAAGCTTTCATAGTGATATAGGATGATGACCATATAATCTTATTTTTGGGATATTGATTGAGGGATAAATATTGGTCAGGACACCAGTCAGACACCGCTCCCCTACCCTTCAAAATAGTGCTGTAAGAGTTTTTGCATCCACCTTAAAGAGCATATGAGGCCTTGACAGAACATCTCGGCTGACTGACAGTACCTCCAAGGGAGGCAGTGGCGTAGTGGTATTGTCACCAGACCAGAAGCACAGGGGTAATGCTCTGGCGACCCAGGTTCGAATCCCATCACACTAGATAAAAAATCTGGAATTGAGAGTTTAATGGTGACCATGAAACCATTACTGATTGTCATAAAAACCCATAATGTCCTTTAAGGGAAGGAAATCTGCCGTCCTTACCTGGTCTAGCCTACATGTGACTCCAGACCCACAGCAATGTGGTTGACTGTTAAATGCCCCCTGAACAAGGGCAGTTAGGGATGGGCAATAAATGCTGGCTGAGTCAGTGATGCCCACATCCCATGAATGAATGCAGCATGCCCTCAGTACTGCACTGGAGTGTCAGCCTAGATTCTTGTCCTTTAGTCTTGAACTGGGACTTGGGCCTTCTGACTCCATGGTGAAATTACTATCAACAGAGCTACAGCTGATACACTATGATACCTCACCTACCCTTATTCAATTCCAGCCTTGCCAGCAACGAAAGGTGTTAGTAGGTCACATGGAAACAGATTGCATTCCTGCCCTCTCAGCCCGGCCTGGGAATCTTGGAAGAAAATAAGAGGAAAAATACCCAACGGAAACAATGCTTCATTAAAAGGCGCACAGCCTTTAGGAACACTGACTTTGAGAGTTGATGGCCAAACTGATTATTGTTGGCACATCTTAGATACAAAAAGCCCAACAGTACATAAATTACCTTAACTAATGACAATTTGATTGTCAGTGAATCAAGCCAAGTGAGCAAGAAACAATCACCGAGATTTTCTTTCTGTTAAAACACCGAGATTGATATAAGGACAGGCTGTAAAGAGTAACATTACTGTCACGCTAAGCGACTTCATATTGAAATGCTAAACTACTTTGTAAATGACAAAACAAAGGCAGTCACCTTTCAAATGCAGCAAATTCTCAGTTTTTGAGGAGCTAATTTACATATCTTCTGATCAACTGGGGATACACTGGAGTGAAATATCTTGTTTCTGTCACTTCTGAGGGGCAATAATCAAGACAATGTGAGTTCATTGCAGTTTCTGAGTTTGGAGTCAGTTTAAATGCAGCTGGTGCCAATAAGAATGGCCATCAATTTAACGTACGGTTGTAAAAATCTGACCAGTTCATCAATGTTCAGTTAACATGAAAGGGAATCCAAAAATTTTAAAACGTAAGAACATAAGAAATAGGAGCAGAAGTAGGTTATTCAGCCTTCGAACCTGCTCTGCAAATCAATAAAATCATGACTGATCCGATTGTGGCCTTAATTCCAGTTTCCTGTCTGTCTCCCATAACCCTCGACTCCCTTATAGATAAAAATCTGTCTAATTCAGCCTTGAATATATTCAATGACCCACTGTCCACTGCTCACTGCACAAGAGAGCTCCAAACACTAACAACTCTCTGAGAGAAGAAATTCCTCATCTCCATCTTAAATGGGAGATCTGTTATTCAGGTTTCCATCACCCCTTGTGTGAAAAGGTTCTTCCTGAAATCACCCATGAATGGTCCAGCTTTAATTTTGATGTTATGGCTCCTTGTTCTGGACTAGCCTAGGGAGTCCCTCAATTGTATCATAAAAAGCACCACAACGAAAACAGGTATTAAGAAGGCCCACACCACCTTCTCAGGGCAACTAGGGATGGGCAATAAATGCCAACCTTGCCAGTGAGGTCCAGTTCCCAAGAACATAGAACTATTGAATGATAGAATGTTACAACACAGGAGGTTATTCTGTCCATCTTGCCCAGGCTGACTCTTTGAAAGTGCTATCCAATTAACCCCACTCTCTTATCCATTCTCCATAGCCCTGCAAATTTCTCTTTTTCAAGCATCATTGAATTCCATTTTGAAAATTACCACTGAATCGACTTCCACTTCCCTTTCAGGTATGAAAAATAAGTTGATAAATCTTCAGAACGGTCCCCAAAAATTGCCACAAGCCTCTGTAACCTCTTTAAGAGCAATAATGACAGAGTACGTTACATCAACAACAAACAAAGACAGTGGGCAACGTTTTCCCCCTGTCGGGGCGGGGGGGGGGATGTGTGGGAGCGGGCGCAGGCGGGCAGGTTCCCAATCAGCGCCCCCAGTTGGGGGTGTGCCACCATTTTATGTGGCCGGGCCAATTAAGGCCCACCCAGCGTGATGTCCGCCAGGAGGGGGGGGGATTCCCTGAGCCGGGAGTGCACTCGGTCGCGCATGCGCATGAAAGAGCGCACAGATCTCCTGAGGTAAAGTGCTGCCTCAGGGAGACCGGCTCAGGTTTGAAACATTAAATAAAGGTGAGAAAAAAATTTCACTGCCATGTCCCCTCCTTGTGCCGCTGTCTCATGAGTTGGGACATGTCCATCACTTTTATTTTAAAATATGCTGAAATTTTTAAATCCTCATGAGGCCTCATCCCGCCCGTGGATGAGGTTTCATATTTTTTTCTGAAGCCCGCCAGGGCTCCCGGCCATGATTTCAATGAGTTTTTTAGTGGCCTCAATAGGCCGTTGACAGGTCGGTGAATGCGCAGCTGACTCGGCTGCCCGCCCGCCAACCTGAGAATGTAAATGATGCAGGATGCTGCCGGGACACTCGCCCGACGTCACCCCGCGTCATTTCATGCGTCGGCAAGCGGTCCCTGCCCCCCGCTCACCAACCGGAGGAAGCAGCCCACTGAGTTCAAGGTTAGTGTTAATTTAAGATGCAGAGTTGCCCTCTGCCAATCAATGGCATCATCAAGGCACTTCTTGATTGGGTTTGAGCCCCGTAGCGCTCCCATACATCTATTAACCAAAGAAGACCGCACTTTAAATGGGCCAGCACAGACACAATGGACTGAATGGCCTCCTTCTGTCCTGTGTGGTTCTGTAACATCCAAGCAGGCGGCAGATAGCAATCAGGAGCAGGATTCCTGGCTGATTCTGTTGTGTTGTATTTCATCGGACCCCTTTTCATGCAACAAATGAGATCTGCTAACTCCACATAAAACAAGGATGGAATGGGGGGGTGCTTGTGGGTGCATAGCTCTGTCCCACATCAGCCTGAACACTCATCAACTGAACCAGATATGGAGCAAGATATTTTCAAACCAAAGTAACTCTATTTACAACGTTTACTGTTCTGCTAATGATAACTGATTGCAAGTTAAAATTTTAAATATCATTACTTAGCAGGAAAGAGAGAAATTTAATTGATATTATGTTGATTGTTTTTCACTGCTGTTGCTTCTGAACTCTGAAAAAGCTATCCTTTAGTCTCCTTACCTGAGGGGAAATAAACTTGCCCTAGAGGGAGTGCAACGCAGGTTCACCAGATTGACTCCTCCGATGATGGGATTGTCCTACAAGGAGAGATTGAGTAGCCCTATATTCTCTGGAGTTTAGAAAAATGAGAGGTGATCTCATTGAAATATATAAAATTCTTACAGGGTAGATGCTGAGAGGCTGTTTTCCCTGGCCGGAGAGTCTAGGGGGTCACAGTCTCAGGATAACAAGTCAGCCACTTTGGACTGAGATGAGAAGAAATTTCTTCACTCGTGGGGTTGCAAGTCTCTGGAATTCTCTATCCCAGGGAGCTGTGGGTGCTCGGTCACTGAGTATGTTCAAGACAGAGATTAATACATTTTTGAACTCGAGATATGGGGAGAGGACAGGAAAGTAAAGCTGTGGTAGAAAAATCATACAAGCCATAAGAAATAGGGGCAGGAGAAGGTCATTCAGCCTCTTGAGCCTGCTCCATCATTCAATACGATTGTTGATGATCTTCTACCTCAACTCCATTTTCCCGCCCCTTCCCCATTTCCCTCGATTTCCTGAGACATTGAAAATCTATCAATCTCAGTCTTAAATATACTCAAAAATAGAGCATTCGCAACCCTCTAAAGTGAAGAAATTTCTTCTTATCTCAGTCCTAAATGATTGGCCCCTCATCCTGAGACTGTGCCCCCCCACCCCCGTGTTCTAGATTCCCCAGCCAGGAGAAAATAAAACCTCTGTGTAGCTACCCTGTTCAAGCCCCTTCAGAATCTTGCATGGTTCAATGAGCTCACATCTCATTTTTCTAAACTCCAGGCATAGGCCCAATTTACTCAGCCTCTCATCATAGTCGTTTTCATCCCAGGAACTAATCTGGTGAACCTCCACTGTACCACCTCCAAATATACGGAGACCAAAACTGCACACAGTATTCCAGGTGTGGTTTCACCAAAACCCTGTACAACTGTAGCAAGACTTCTTTATTCTTGTACTCTAATCCCCTTGCAATAAAGGCCTACATGCCATTCACCTTTCTAACTGCTTGCTGGACCTACATGCTAACTTTCTGTATTCCTTGTAGATATAATGTTATATGGCCTTCTCCCACTTCTATTTATGTTCTGATCTCCTCTACGCTCCTCCTCACCATATCATCACTGTGCATTGAAATCAAAACCAATTGCACAGTTTCTCACTTCAACACACAGTATACAAGATCTCAAATCCACAACGTGGCGTTCCTGTTTCATTCCTTCCTTCCTACAATCTTTAGGTGTTTAAATTGAAGGTTGACACATGGAGACGCTATTGTCAAATTTACCCTATCTTCTCCCTTATTCCTTCACCTTCATGGTATCTTCCACTATTAGGTTGGACACTTCTCCCAAATGCCTAAACGTAAAAAAGGAACACAATTCCTGCTGAGTCATGTGATCTCACTTACTTATAGAATTAATGTTGCACTCAACAAAAGGCCTTGGTTCAGTGGGCAGCACTCTCACCTTTAAGTCAGAAGACTCTGGGTTCAAGTCTCACTCCAAAGACTTGAGCACAATGTCCAGGCTGATATGCCCAATGCATTACTGAGGTAGTTCCATACTGTCAGAGGTGCCAGCGGTCAGGCGAGATGTTAAACTGAAGCCCCATCTGCCCTAACGTTAAAGCAAAATACTGTGGATGCTGGAGACCTGAAATAAAATCAGAAAGTGCTGGAAAAACTCAATAGGTTTGGCAGCACCTGTGGAGAGGCAAACAGAGTTAACGTTTCGAGTCTGTATGACTCTATAGACCTGCTGAGTTTTCCAGCACTTTCTAGTTTTAGCCCCATCTGCCCTCTTAGGTAGATGTAAATGACCGATGGCCGCTATTGCAAAGGAGAGCAGGGAAACTCCCGGGGCCAATATGTGTGTGTCAACCCAAACTGGATGATCTTATCATTATTTCATTGTTGTCTGTAGTTAGAAACTGGAAGGAGCGAGTGGCTATGGTTGAAAGAAAACTGGGCACGTGGGAGCGACGCTCCCTCTCCATTGCGGGTAAGAACCTGGTCATCAGGTGTGAGGCACTCTCGCTGTTGCTGTACGTGGCGCAGGTCTGGCCCATTCCACACTCCTGCGCGATGGTGATCACCCGAGCCATCTTCCGCTTTATCTGGAGGTGGAAAATGGATCATGTCCACAGGGACGCGATGTACAAGCCTCTAGATAAAGGGGGAAAAAACGTGCCCAACATTGCCCTCATCCTGATGGCCACCTTTGTGTGCGGCTGCATCAAGTTGTGCGTAGACCCTTGGTACGCAAACACCAAGTGTCACTACGTGCTGAGGTTCTACCTGTCCCCGGTGTTGCGAAGGATGGGTCTGGCCACGCTGCCGCGGAACGCTCCAAGTAGTTGGACCGTGCCGTACCACCTGTCCCTGGTGGAAAAATTTATGCAGAGAAACAACTTTGACCACAAGTCCATCAGGCAGTGGTCAGCACGTAACGTCTTAGAGACCCTGAGGGAAAAGGAGATGGTGGATCCTGTCGGCTGGTTCCCCGAGCAGACTGTCAAAGTCATTTGGCAGAATGCCTCATCGCCAGAGCTTTCCAACAAGCACCAAGATGTATTTTGGCTGGTGGTGAAAAAGGCCCTCCCCGTCAGATCCTTCCAACAGGCCAGAAGTCTCACCCTCTCCGCTTGCTGCCCTCGAGGTGGCTGTGGTGGGGAAGAGACCGTTGTTCACCTCCTTGTGGATTGTGCCTTTGCAAAGAAGGTCTGGAGAGAGATGCAGTAGTTTCTGTCGAGGTTCATCCCGAGCAGTTCCGTGACACAGGACTCTGTGCACTATGGGCTGTTCCCAGGGACACACAGCGAGACAAACATCAACTGCGGCTGGAGGATTATGAACTTGGTGAAAGACGCTCTTTGGTCTGCCCGAAACTTGTTGGTCTTCCAGTGCAAAGAGTTGTCCCTGACCAAGTGTTGCAGACTGGCACATTCCAAGGTCCAGGACTACGTGCTGAGGGACGCACTAAAGCTTGGGGCAGCCGCCGCAAAGGGGCAATGGGGAAAGGTCGCTGTCTAAGACATTTCTGCCATAGTGCACCGAGGGGCTGGGAAAGGTATAGACCCCTCAGGCTTGAGGGCGCGCAATGAATGAATAAGAATATTAACTGTATTATAATTGTATTGAAGCACCTCAGAGTGCAACATGATGTATGTTGATTATTCCAATACCATTGCACTGTCTGACTGTCTGTAATGACCATATTGAAATGATTGTAATATTCATTGATTGTATTAAAGCACCTCATGATCTATGTGTAAAAGTTGAATATGATTGCACTGTTTGTGATGGCGATTTAGAAATGTTTTGTAACGTTCTTTCAGATATTTTATGAATCAACTATACTATATGAATAAAAAAAAGACTGCATTTCCTATATTCTAACAACAGCTACATTTCAAGAGTACTTCATTAGCTGCAAAGTGCTTTGGTGTGGCCTGGGATTAAATTAATGGAATTTATTTCTTTAATTGTTTTCACTCTTGAAGAGGAAAACAATAAACAATCACAGATTGTGATGTCTTCACACTAAAGGTGCTCACAAGCAGGGTAAAAAATACCTGAAAATTATCCAGACAAAAGCTCTACCCTTTAAAGCAATTACAGACACTGAACTATACAAAGTTCTGGAGCTCAGCAACAGACAGAGTTCCAAATCATTAACAGAAATAGAATAATGCAATTACATGAATTCATATTCCATGTTTGTAAATTAATCAAATGTTTCTAGCCTCATTACACTCTATATAACATAATTACCAAGTTACTGAGAAAAATTTTTTTACTAGATCAGATGTACTCCAGAACCTTTGACTCTGAAACTCCTGATTAGACAAAAATATTAACCAATTACTTCATTGATCTGCAAGTAACTGAGTTTGGGTGTTGCATGCCACATGGTGCCCTATCCATTCAGAATGCTTTAGCTGTGACTACTGAGAGCAATGTGCAATCAAACGTTCTTAATATCACACACTCAGCAACAACAATTTATGTTTAGATTGCACCTTTAACATAGTAAACCATCCCAAAGTGCTTCACAGGAAGGTTACCAAAGAAAATTTGACATTGAGCCACATAAGGAGATATTAGGACAGCTCATCAAAACATTGGTCAAAGAGGGGGGCTTTAAGGAGTGTCTTAAAGGAGAGAGAGGTTGAGAGATTTAGGGAGGGAATTTCAGAGCTTAGAGTTTTGGCTGCTGGACAATCCACCTCTCTCAAGTCCCCTTCAGCTGGACAATCCACCTCCCCCTCCTCCTCCAAAAATCTCAAAATGTATCTCTTTGGCTACGTTTTCTAATCTCTCCCTTCAGGACTGATCTGTGAGGCACCTCAGAACATTCTGCTTCATTGTACTAATGTGAATTGTGATTGCTAAGTTGGGTGTTTTACTTCAGATCATGAAGCAATTCCTGCAGAAGGAAAAAATGAGATGGTTGGTGCCAGTTGTATGTTTCATGACTTTTATGTTAAATTAAATTTAAAGGATGTTGTTAATGGTGAATGGAGCAGATTCAGGGATTTGGTGTCAATCCTCAACATTCCATCAAACACTCCCAGGACAGGTACAGCACGGGGTTAGATACAGAGTAAAACTCCCTCTACACTGTCCCCATCAAACACTCCCAGGACAGGTACAGCATGGGGTTAGATACAGAGTAAAGCTCCCTCTACACTGTCCCCATCAAACATTCCCAGGACAGGTACAGCATGGGGTTAGATACAGAGTAAAGCTCCCTCTACACCGTCCCCATCAAACACTCCCAGGACAGGTACAGCACGGGGTTAGATACAGAGTAAAGCTCCCTCTACACTGTCCCCATCAAACACTCCCAGGACAGGTACAGCACGGGGTTAGATACAGAGTAAAACTCCCTCTACACTGTCCCCATCAAACATTCCCAGGACAGGTACAGCACGGGGTTAGATACAGAGTAAAACTCCCTCTACACTGTCCCCATCAAACACTCCCAGGACAGGTACAGCACAGGGTTAGATACAGATTAGAGTTCTTTCAGCTCTACCCAACATTAACCGTCAGTGCCAATGTCACAAATGCCTCTTACCAAGCAGGTGAGACAACTGTCATTTTCCACAACTCCCTCTCTTTCTAAGAAAGAATTGTGAACTAGTGTCATATTATGTCTAGTCTTGTTGTTGGGTTTCGGATCTCCACAAACCCATCACAGCTTACTGCCAGTTTATAAGAAAACTTGTATGGTGTAGAATCATACAGCACAGAGAAAGGCTGTTAGGCTAATCATGCCTGTGCCTGCTCTTTAAAAGCACTATCTCAATCAAGAATATGTAGCCCGCTCGATCAGCATCCCATCCACCACCGACGCACAGTAGCAGCAGTGTGTACCATCCACAAGATGCACCACAGCAACTCACCAAGGCTCCTCCAACAATATCTTCCAAACACGTGATCCCTACCACCTAGGAGGACAAGGGCAGCAGACGGTAGGGAACACCATCACCTATAAGTGCCCCTCCAAGTCACTGACCATCCTGATTTGGAAATATATTGTTGTTCCTTCACTGACACTGGGTCAAAATCCTGGAACTCCCTCCCTAATAGCACTGTGGGTGTATCTACACCAAAGGGACTGCAGCAGCTGAAGAAGGCAGCTCACCACCACCTTCTCAAGGGTAACTAGGGATGGGCAACAAATGCTGGCCCAGCCAGTGAAACCTACATCCCATGAAAGAATTTTTAAAATCCAATTATGTCCCATTCTCTTTGCTTTTTCTTTATCGAAAGTTACTGTTGAACCTACTTTCAACACCCTTTCGAGTAGTGCTGCATTAAAATCCTCACTTCACCTCCCCCTCCCCACCCGCTTTCAACCCAACAGTCTAGACTGGATTGAACCCCAGGACCAAGAGTTTAAAGGTAGTGTTGGAACACACTGCATTATCCAGTTCCCCAGACTACATGTTGTATACCATAAAATTAAAACTGAGTCTGTCCTTTACCAGCTATTTACTTAACAATTCCAGAGACACTTTATGCATTTTTAATGGATTGTTCAGTAACCTAAGAAACTTGGCTATGTTTCAATGCAGAAATGGCAGTAAATCGATGAGCGGTTCAGAAAATGAAATGAAATAGTCTAATCAACCAGTAAAGGCCTTTAAAAGAGAGTGTGTCTCTTCCTGTTCTCCCCAGTCTTCAGTATAGGCCATAAAGGCCTAGAGCTAGATTATGGAAGCTGCAGAGCATTGTAACCTAAAAGGGGAAGATGAATGTCATTTTTGTTTCTTAATATTCATGAGGTAGTAACTTCAATTTCAGTAATTTACTGATTTTGATTGATTTTGATTTTTTTATCATTTGAGATTAAAAAAAAAGAGGAACTCTCTTAGTGAAAGTGTCACTACTCACTGGAGACAGTGCGCTGGGTTATCGAGCTCCACTGTTCCCCAAGCCACGACAAATGTGAAAAGTTTGACCAAACCACCAGATTGCCCCAATTCCACCTAACTGTTTAATTTAGGTTAACAGAATACGAGCACCAGGTTTGTAAACTTAATAAGTAAATAACTGTTTATGGAACAAATTGTCTTTAGTGGCAAAAGCAAGAAATATGAACTGCTAACTTCTAACTCAATAACTTAAACTCTACCTTCTTCTTAAACCCTTATACACAAACACACACACAAAACATGGATTTTAAGGGTGAGATGAAACAGTTCAATAGCACCAATCTGGAGTTCAGGATTAAATGGGTTGATCTTGATTGTTGTCTTCCAAATTCCTTGCAGTTTGTTGTTGATGACATAAGGTGGTCTCCCAGCACTTTCAGTCTGTGATTCACTGGTTGAAAAACTTGCTTTTCAAAGTCTCTGCTGGTTATTTTTCCTCTTTTCCTCTTGACAAGGGTTTTCAGAGAAAGCAGGTTACAGAGATGTGAGGGATAGCTAGCTAGCTATTATGACAGAATTACTGGAATCTAACAAACACAGGGGAGAGAGGTTTCAGGTCTTCCCTCTTTTCAGGCTAGGAGCTGTTCTGCCTGCACTGTTACCACACAAAACCCTGGTCACCTGGCCAGGAGCCAATTAAAATGCTGTTGTCAGGCAGTTCCCCTTAGTCCAGAACCCATCTCCACCACTATCCTGTTCTCTTACGGCACCCTATGTTCCAGGATAGCAATATTGTAGATATTTTTCATCCTGCTCCACTGAACATGTCTTTCAACTACATCCATGGGAGTTTTTTAAAGCCACAGTCTGAGAAAAATAAAAATAAGTTATTTACAAAAGTCACTGAGTCACACAGTGCAAATGGAGTCAGGTTTAGTCCCCAGACTGCACTAATTATTCTGATTCCAACCAGCTAGGGCAAAGAACACATATTTATATAAGACTCTCAAAACCTCAGGGTGTCCCAAAGCACTTCTGAACTGCAGGTATTTGTTGCAATGTAGGAAACACAACATCCAATTTACATTGACCCAGGTCCCACAAACAGTAATGAAATAATCTGTTTTTAATGATGTTGTAGAAAGTAAATATCCCCCACCCCCCAAATCCCCCCAACACCTCCCCCACCCACCACTCCCCCATCACCACCACCCCCACCCCCACCACCTCCCCCACCACCATCACCCCCACCACCCCCACCACCCCCACCACCACCACCCCCCTCACCACCACCGCCCCTCCCCCACCCACCACTCCCCCATCACCACTACCCCCACCACCACCACCCCCCACCCCCCCTCACCACCACCGCCCCGCCCCCATCCACTTCTCTTCTTCAAAATGGTATCACACACCCGCCTGAGAGGGCAGATGGGGCATTAGTTTAACATCTCATCTGAAAAAAGGCACTACATCAGCACAGGTCAGAACTGCAATGACAGTCTCGGACCAGATTTTGTGTTCAAGTCTCTGGAGTGGGAATCAAACTTGCAATCTCCTGACCCAGAGGCAACAGTGTGATCCATTGAGCCACAGCTGACACATAAGTGATCTCAAGGTTGCAGAGCAAGGGAAGGAAAACACCCAGAGTTTCATTTCTGGCTCCATTGGTAGCACACTTGCTTTTGACTTAGAAGGTTGTGGATTCACACCCCACTCCAGGACTTAAGCACAAAAATCTCAGGATTACAGAGGGAGTGCTGCACTGTCAGAGGTGCTGTCTCTCAGATGAAATATTAAACCAAGGCCCTGACTACCCTTTTAGGTGCAAGTAAAAGATTTCAGGACTCAAAGAAGAGCAAGGGGTTTATATCTAGTATTCTGGTCAATATTTGTCTCTCAATTAGCATCATTCTCATATTGCTATTTGTGGGAGCTTGCTGTGTGCAAATTAACTGCTGTGTTTCCTACATTGCAACAGTGAATACATTTCAAAAAATACTTCATTGGCTATGAAGTGATTTGAGACATCAGGTGGCCATGAAATAAAGTATTTAAATACAAGTATTTTGTTTTCCCTGGTGCATTGTAACCAATAACTTTTGCTGCACATGTGGAACTCTGCTGTGAATGGAGATGCTCATAGCAGGACTTGGAGGAAGGAAATTCTTCAGCAACTGCTGCTCCGGCATTCCATGCACTCACCACGACTTCAGAAGCACTTTACATGGGTGAGAATTGTTACAAAAGTATTTTCATAATATTACTCTGGTTTATTGTAAAGTAGGTTATGGGTGTGAGCGTAGATGGTTCTGTCCATGTGATTTAATTACATTGGAGTCAGGTAAACTGCAAGCTTGAAATTATCAAAGGAAGCTAGGTGTAGAAATGTACTTGAAATCCTAATGAGTAAACATGGATGCTGTCTCAGCAAGTAAGGCAGAGGGAAATTGTATTTTTAGCTCAGTGAAGGAGTTGTTTGGATTTCAAAGGGATGTTAGGATGTTTACAACTAGCCAGATAAGCAAGGCCAAGCAGTGTGTTTATTTTTCCCAAAGGTTACTGACAATATAGGCAACATGAAAGTTTGATATTATGGAAAAAGTACATTTCCAAAGACATACGGACCAATGGAATTTACAGATTAAAGAGAAAAATGTATATAAAGGAGAATGGAAGGCTATGTTGGGGGGCGGGGGGGCATGTAAGGTCTAACAGGAGTGTGTGAAACAGCCTTCAGGAGGCCTCAACTTCTCTTTAGTTCTGAAAAAGAGCCATCTGGACTCAAAATGTTAACTCTGTCTTTCTCTCCACAGATGCTGTCAGACCTGTTGAGTTTTCCCAGCAATTTTTGTTTTTGTTTTAGGTTTCCAGCATCCACAATATTTTGCTTTTATCGACCCGGGAAGAAGTTTGGAGACAGTTACAGGGGCAGCTGGTTGCCAAGGCGGGCTGTTTAAAAGGCCCACCTTAGTCCGGTGGGATTTAGTTCCTGCTAAAATAAAAATACAACGGCCCTCCAGCCCACACCCCTCACATCTCCCTCAACCTCCAAACATTCCCCATGCCTCACCCATGCCACCACATGCTCACCCCCCCACCAACCCCCATGGCCCTTTAGGCCCCCTGTGTCAAGCTATGCCCTTCCACCCATCTCCTATGGTCCCTCATGCTCCCTATGCCAAGCTATGGCACTCCCATGCCCATTGACCCACTGTACGCTTTCAAGAACCAATGTACCCTATAGTGTAAAGTGGCATGTGTAAAAAAGACCCTTGAAAATAAGTCATTCATTGAGAACGTTCTCCTATGTTTGAAAAAAGTATGAAGTACAAGCTAATAAAAGTGTCAATCTTACAGGTCCTTTGTAGTTTCAAAAGACACAAATCCTTGAAACCACTTCACTTATCTAATTAAACATCATGAAATTGACAGCAGAGAGCAAAGAGCCTGAGTTTTCAATCAAACAATATTTCCCCTGGGGAGCAGGTGTTCTATTATTCGAATAGCTGTCTGGGCTCTCAGCTCAGCCAGAGAAAACATTGTTTGATTCACTGCTCAGGCACTCTGCTCCCTGCTGTCAATTTCACAACATCCGTCTACACAAGTTAAGTGGTTTCAAGGATTTGTGATTTGTGATTTTTGAAATTACAAAGGACCTGGATGATTGACACTTTTATTAGCTTTTACTTCAGACATTTTCTCAAACATAGGAGAAAGGCCTCAATAAATGATGTCTTTTCAAGGGTGTTTTTGACATATACCGCTTTACACTTTATGGTTCATTGGTTCTTGAAGCTGTGCAGTGGGTCAATGGGCATTGAAGTACCATAACAAAAACAGAATTACCTGGAAAAACTCAGCAGGTCTGGCAGCATCGGCGGAGAAGAAATCAGTCAACGTTTTGAGCCTTCATGGCCCTTCGGCTTCAGTTCTGCCGAAGGGCCATGAAGGCTCGAAACGTTGACTGATTTCTTCTCTGCCGATGCTGCCAGACCTGCTGAGTTTTTCCAGGTAATTCTGTTTTTGTTTTGGATTTCCAGCATCCGCAGTAGCTTTTAGCTTTTTGTTTTTATTATTGAAGTACCATAGCTTGGCACAAGGAGCATGAGGGGCCAGGGGGGTGGGTGGTAGGGCAGAGCTTGGCATAGGGGACATGAGGGACCATGTAGGTGGGTAGGGGGTTGTAACTTGGCATGGGGCCATGAGGGGAACTTTTGAACTTACCTCTTAAAAGGTCCCCTCATGCAGACTAGGGTTCACGACTCCTCTGAGCGACCAATGGAGCTGGCCAGGTCGAGAATACAGATGAAGTCTCCTGAGAGGAACCAGCTCGCACCCTTTAAACGCGCTCCCAAAAATAGCACAACCTAGGAGTGGAGTCAGGAATCCCAGAATCAGGACACGCCAGCCATTTTTAAAGGGTTCCTGTGTTGACCCAACTCAGTGAAAACCCAGGCCAATATTGCAGCAGAATAGATGTCAATCACAGCTGTATTAGAATTCCCCAGCAAGTCTCTCATACTCAAGCAAGCAAAACAGGCAGAGCCCAGAACATTGACCTGAGTTCAGAGGCTAATCCAGAAGGGACATTCTGCTCACCCAAGAAATTCTGTGGCAAGAGAACTTGCAATCATTATGCTCGTGCTGAGCACTGGCAGCAGCCCTCCTGCTATTCCCTAGCAAGTTTCAGCGCTTACAACAACTGCAATTTGTATTTATATAACATCTTTAACAGAGGAAAACATTCAAAGGCACCTCACAGTAGCATTGTTAATCAACATTTCATACCAATCATATTAGAAGATATTAGAGCAGATAACCAAAGGTTTGATCAAAGAGGTAGATTTTCACAGAGTCACAGAATCACACAGTGCAGAAGAGGCCCTTCGGCCCATTAAGTCTGCACCGACATGTGAGAAACACCTGACCTACCTACCTAATCCCATTTACCAGCACTTGGCCCAGAGCCTTGAATGTTATGACGTGCCAAGTGCTCATCCAGGTACTTTTTAAAAGATGTGAGGCAACCCGCCTCCACCACCCTCCCAGGCAGCGCATTCCAGACCATCACCACCCTCTGGATAAAAAAGTTTTTCCTCACATCTCCCCTAAACACCCTGCCCCTCATCTTGAACTTATGTCCCCTCCTGATTTTAAGGAGTGTTTTAAAGGAAGGAAGAGGGGTAGAGCGGTGGAGAGGTGTAGGAAAGGCGCTCCAGAGCTTAGAGTCAGCTGAAGTCACAGCCACCAATGATGGAACATTAAAAGTCAAGGATGTACAAGAGGCCAGAATTGGAGGAGCACAGAGATCTCAGAAGGCCGTAGGACTGGTCGAGATTACAGAGATAAAGAGTGTTGAGGCCAAGAGGTGATCTGAAAACAAGGATGAGAAATTTAAAATCAAGGTATTGCTTAATTGGGAGCCAATGTAAGTGATCGAGCATAGGGTTTATGGGTGAATGGAACTTGGTAAAAATAAGGATACAGGCAGCAGAGTTTCGGATAACCTCAAGTTTACAAAGGGCAGAATGGGGGAAGCTAGCCCTGAGTTTGTTGGAATAGTCAAGTCTAAGCAAAAAATGACACAGAGCCAAAAAGGCACATTTAAATGCAAATTTGAGCCAACCTTAAAAAAACTGTATAATCAATATCCTTAACATGTGACAAATCAGGATTGCCAAGTGTTGCATCTCATTAAAATGAAGCAGAAGGCAGGCATCATTCCATTGAATGAAATCAAACAAAACTTAAGAAAAAGCTGGCCTCATGTTTAAACATTTTTGACTTAGAAGAGGTGACCAAATGTTTGGTCAAAGATGTAGACTTTATGGAGCATCTTAAAGGAAGAGAAGGAGGGCTGGAGAGGCAGAGGGGCTTAGGAGGGGAATTCCAGAGCTGTGAGTCCAAACAGCTGAAAGCATAGCCACCATGGAGCAACAATTAAAATCAGGGCTGTTCAAAAGGCCGGAACTGATGGCGGATAGAGGTCCTGCAGGGTCATAGGGCTGGAGGAGATTATAGGAGATTATAGGAAGGGGAAAGGCCATAGAGGGTTTTGAACACAAGGGTTGAGAAATTTAATTGGAAATATTGCCATACTGGGATGCACTGTAGGTCAGCGATTCATGAGTGAATGAAACTCAGTATGAATTAGGATCCAGGCAACAGAGTGGAAGTGTGTGGAGGGGGTAGATGGGATGCTGGGCAAAATAGCCCAGAAATAGTTGGACCTAGAAGCAGCAAAGGCAAGGGTTAGATTTTCAACAGCAGCTGTGTGACACTATGGAGATGAAAACACGCAGTCTTGGTGATGGGGAGCAAATGTGTTCAGAAGCTCAACTCAGGGACAAATAGGATGCCGAGGTTGCAAAGAGTCTGGTTCAACCTAAAACCGTGGCTAGCGAGGGAGATGGAATCAGTGGTATGGGAACAGAGTTTGTGGCAGGAATTAAAGACAATGGCTTTCACCTTCCCAATGTTTACCTGGAGGAAATTTCAGTGCATCCAAGAATGAATATCGAAGGTCAGGAGAGAAACAGAGAAAATTTTAAACAAAGAAGCGATCCATTTGGATCTTTAGCATGTTGAGGCAGGTTATAACAACAGCTGTTAAATTATTTTGACTGATAATGCTCCTGTCAAGTGTCTTTGATTGATGTCTAATTCAGTTATCTTCTGATGCCCAAACTGACTTGGGTGACCAAACCTGGGGAACAGTCATGTTGACTCTGAATCAGTGCTTCAGAGAAATGGTTGGGTGAGGGGGATGTAAAATACAAAATGGATTTGTTAGAGAGCAACTCTCAAGAGACATGATCAGTGGGGCCATTAGATCACAGCAGTGGAAATGAGAACCGTACAGGCGTCGAGGACTCTAATAAACACCCTTGGTCATTGATATGTCTGCTAGTTATCTGTCAAAGGGCAGCTCCCAACAGACCTGTACTGCACTCTGCGGAAACTAATACCAACACAAGTCTGATTGAATGAAGAGGCCATTGAAATATTTGGCACCTAACAAATTACTACAATTGGATTCGGGTGAGTTGATGAATAGTGCAGCCTCCAGCGAAGAACAGCTCAAAACAAGGTATTGGTACCGACACTGGGAGCTGTCCGTGGTGCTGAAACTCGGAACCGAGCAATTAGCTGAAGCTGCACGCTCGCTTTCCTTGTAGTTTTCAACTCATAACCCTGACATCTGTAGTTTTAACCATTCTTGTTCTACAGCTTCATCTGTAAAGATCCGAGTGCCAATAACAACATTGTTCATCTTTATAACTTTGTCCGTCTTTGATGAACTAAAAACAATGGAAAGACCTAAGAAATATCATCCAAACAAGTTAGTATTAACGAATGATAAAGCACAGAACGAAGCCATTCAGCCCACTGCTCCCTTGCTGTCGCTTTGAGAGGACTATCCAATTACTGCATACCCTTGCTCATTCCCGATAGCTCCACAGAGCTATCAAGTATATCAAGATCTATCAAGAGCTATCCTTTTCAAGTATTTATTCAATTCTCTTTTGAAAGGTACTGTTGAGTCTGCTTCCATTGCCCTTTCAGGCAGTGCATTCCAGATCATAATTAATCTGCAGAAAAAAATTGCATCTCTCCTCTGGCGTTTTTGCCAATTATCTTAAATATCTGTCCTCTGGTTATCAACCCTCCTGCCATTGGAAGCAGTTTCCTCCTTATCTACAATCAATTAAAAACCCCTCATAATTTTGAGCACCTCCATTAAATCTCCCCTTCCAAAATTAAACTAACCTCCCACTTTGAAAAGGGCAACAGGAGCAATATGTGACCGACACTGATGGGGGTTGGGGAGGGGGGCTGGGGTGGCAGAGGTAGAAGGAAAGGAGAGCTACTGAGAAAGAGAAATCATTAATCACCAAGAAGAAACAATGAAAAAGAATGAGGGAGTGAGCACACCAGACTGAGTGAGAAAACAAGGCAGGATTGAGTACACTGACTCTCAGTAAATTACAGTGAGAAGGATTGGGCTAAGATATAAAACATTAATGAGAGGAATCCTTATGGTGTCTAACAAGACAGAGGTCCATAAGATGTAGGAGCAAAAATAGGCCATTTGGCCCATTGAGTCTGCTCCGTCATTCAATGAGATCATGGCTGATCTGATAATCCTCAACTCCACTTTCCTGCCTTTTCCCCATAACCCTTGATTCCCTTACTGATTAAAAATCTGTCTATCTCAGCCCTGAATATACTTAATGACCCAGCCTCTACAGCCCTCTGTGGTAAAGAATTCCACAGATTCGCTACCCTCTGAGAGAAGAAATTCTTCCTCATCTCTGTCTTAAGTGGGCAACCCCTTACTCTGAGATTTTGTCCTCTGATCCTTTTTTTTTTCATGGGATGTGGGCATCACTAGCTAGACCAGCATTTATTACCCATCCCTAATTGTCCCTGTTCAGAGGGCATTTAAGAGTCAACACATTGCTGGAATCACATATAGGCCTTCCCTAGTGTACTAGATGGGTTTTTATGACAATTGGCAATGGTCATTATCATCAAATTTTTAATTCCAGATTGTATTTTTGAATTCAAATTTTACCATCTGGTATGATGGGATTTGAACTGAGGTCCCCAAAGCCTCTAGAATATTAGTCCTGTGACAATACCACTATGCCAGCACCTCCCCCTCTCAACAGCTACACTGTCAAGCCCCCTAAGAATCTTATATGTTTCAATAAGGTCACGTCTCAATCTTCTAAACTCCAATGAGTACAGACCAAACCTACTCAACCTCTCCTCATAAGAAAATCCTTCCATACCCGGGATCAACCTAGTGAACCTTCTCTGGACTGCCTCCTGTGCCAGTATATCGTTCCTTAAATAAGGGGACCAAAACTGTTCACAGTATTCTAGGTATGGTCTAAATAGTGCCTTGTATACATTAAGCAAGACTTCCCTATTTTTATCCTCCATTCCCTTTGAAATAAAGGCCAACATTCCATTTGCCTTCCCTAATACCTGCTGAACTTGTATGCTAGCTTTTTGTGATTCATGCACAAGGACCCCCAAATCCCTCTGTGCTGCAGCTTTCTGCAGTCTTTCTCCATTTAAATAATATTCAGCTCCTCTATTCTTCCTGCCAAAGTGCATATCCTCACATTTTCCCATATTATATTCCATCTGCCAAGTTTTTGCCCACTCACTTAACCTGTCTATATCCCTCTGTAGACTCTTTGTGTCATCCTCACCACCTGCCTTCCCACCTATTTTTGTGTCATCCAAGTCATTAATATATATTGTAAATAATTGTGACCCCAGTACTGATCCCTGTGGCACTCCACTTGTTACAGGTTGCCATCCTGGAAATGCCCCCGTATCCCAACTCTCTGTCTTCTATTAGTTAGCCAAACCTCTATCCACACTAATATACTACCCCCAACACCATGCCATTGCTAGCAGTACCAATAGAGCTGGAGATACATTTCCATGCTGATGAATAAGTTATCTGCAGTTTCAAATGAATTCAGATCAAGCAGATAAAACCTTAAAATTAGAGCTAGGCTGTTCAGGTGTAATGTCAGGAAGCAGTTCTCTCTACAAAGCATAATGGAAATCTGGAACTCTCTCCAGCTGTTCAGAGCGATAGCCAATTGAAAATGTCAGAACTGAAATTGATAGATTTTTGTTAGTCAAGGATATTGACAGAACCAAGTCATGTGGTTGGGTTTAAGATACATATCAGCCACGGTCTTATTGTTTGGAACAGACTTGAGGTGCTGAATGGTCTCTTGCTATATTCAAGCAAACAAGGGTATTGATTTGCAATAAGCAGTATAACTGCAGGAGTACAGATCAGTATTGCTGATGTTTGTATTTGTAGATATTTTTCAGATCAATTAAAATGATGACAGATTTCTGCAGGTTAATGAGTTTGTGGAGTCAACTGGTCTTGGGGGGTGGGGTAGGGGGGTGATTATTGTGGGCCCTGGAGTGAGCAGATGCCCCCACCGTTGGAGTCAGCATCTCTCCAGAATACAACAAGACTCAATGACTGTTTGGCAGGTGGGTATGGGGTTTTGGGCAGTGGGAGACCATGGCCAGGGATCCAACCAACATAACAGTCTCTGCCTCTGAGTTACGTCGAAGGTGGTAAGGTTCGAGAGGGAATCAATCCTGCTCCTCCTAGCCCACAAGAAAGCCTTAAAGAAATGAGAAATGCTCAACCTCTGGTTTCTGTACCACACAGGTTTGGTTTGGAAATGAACAGTCAGTCCCTTCAGAAGAGGAGGGGGAGAAAATGGATGGGGGAGGCAACACTAGTCTGCCCAGATATACAAAATTTAATTAAAAACTATGGATTGTAGCATCTAAATGAGCCCTAGATTGGATTTGATCTGAGCTGGTTTTGATGTGAGCAGTTTATTATCTCAGGTAGATGTGTTTCCATTCTGACAGCTCCCTCAATTAATGTGTCCTATTTCCTAACAAACTGCTCACCAAATGTTTCTAGGGCACCATAATCCTAATGTATTCACATGTAACTGAGGTACAGTCTGTCTATTCTCACATTAAATTAGAACTCACTTCTCAACCTGGAAATAGGAGAATTTATAAAGCAGTATTTATGCTTTGCACAGATAAGACGCACACAAGTGCAAGCTTTTATGCAATTATATTCACATGTAAAAGTGCACATGCTTATACACACTCTCACACATAGTCAAACCCTCCAGAGAGCACAATCTAGAGATTGAAGCAACTCTGATCCAACGTAAGACCTTTTCAGATTTCTACCTTGTCCAAGAGTCCAACCAGAAGGAGGACTCCAAACCAGAACACTCATATCAAGTGTATCAGTTTGATCCTGAACTAAGGGGGTTCATGTGGCTTAGATACAGAATAAATGATCGAATTCTGTTCCCTATATTACAAGAAGGTACACAGAAGTACTTTTGAAAGTAGACTGCAAGGATGATACCAGACTGGAGAGGGTGCAACCATCAACAAAGACTGAACAGGCAGAGGGTTTGTGCTCAAGAAAAACTTTGTCACAATCAATGACCAGAAACGAGTTAGGAATCACTGACATGATTTAACTCCCAGCAGTTAGGGAGGGGCTGTGGGACTTCATCCAGTGGAAGACAAGCTGAACAGGGAGGCTGAGCTTGATTTTGACCCCTGGGCCTCATGTAGCATAGCGCTTGTCAAAACCAGGGCTATCTAGCAGCCAGAATTGGAAAAGCACAGGGATGTCGAAAGCTGGTAGAGTTAAAGTTGCTTCACCCACGACACCCCCCGCCCCACCAGTATCCTCCACCTCCAGCTGTACAACTTTACAATCTCAGGGTCTGGAGCAATTTCTGTAAGTCGTGCTGAATGTTGTTAATTCCCATACACACTACAACACTGACATGAGGAGGCTGCAGATGGACATAGATAGGTTGAGTGAGTGGGCAAAGATCTGGCAAATGGAGTTTAATGTGGGAAAATGTGTAGTTGTTCACTTTGGCGGGAAGTACAAAAAGCAGAGAATTACTTAAATGGAGAACAGCTGCACAATTCTGAGGTGCAGAGAGATCTAGGTGTTCTAGGTTGGATAGACTGGGTTTGTTTCCACTGGAGTTTTGAAGAGTGAGGGGTGATTTGATTGAAGTTTACAAGATCCTGCATGGCCTTGACAAGGTGGACGTGGAAAGGATGTTTCCTCTTGTGGGTGAAACAAGAACTAGGGGGGCACTGTTTTAAAATTAGGGGTCGCCCTTTTAGGACAGAGATTAGGAGAATTTTTTTCTCTCAGAGGGTTGTGCGACTTTGGAACTCTGCCTCAGGAGGCAGTGGATAGTTGAATAGTTTTAAGGCAGAGGTCGATAGATTCTTGATAGGAAAGGGAATCAAAGGTTATCAGGGTTAGATGGGAATGTGGAAATTGAAACACAAGAAGATCAGCCATGATCGTATTGAATGGCGGGAGCAGGCTCGAGGGGCTGAATGGTCTATTCCTGCTCCTATTTCTTATGTTCTTATGTAACTGTCACTACACAGTCCTATTGATCCATCAGCCTAGAGTACATTAGCCTGAGTGCTTACATTAATGGACAAGTAAGCCAGAGAATGTGATTTCAAATCCCACCAAAGCAGTTTGAAAATTAGTTTCACAAATAGAAGAATAATATAAGCAGAAATTAGTAAGTGTGATCACAAAAGTGTCTGATTGTTACAAAAACTCAACTGGTTCACAAATATCCTTAAGGGAAGGAAACTTGCCCAGTTTGCATCTATATGTGAGTCCAGTGCCATGCCAATATGGGTGACTCTTACCCACCATCTGAAGTGGCCTAGCAAGACACCCAGCTGTATCAAAAAGGAGGACCACCACCATCTCCTCATGGGGAAACGAGGGAAAAGGCAATAAATGTCAGCCTTGCCAACGTGGCCAAATTCCAGAGAATGAATTTCTTTTAAAAATCTGATAGCCTCTCTTTAGACCCTGTGCACAAATCATTATCTTATTTTCTTGATCTTTATCATAAAAGTAACTGGACAAGATTCACCCCACTGAACTTTAGAATAATCTCCCTGTTTCTATCCAAATCTTTTCACTGTTTCTCTAAGATGTTTCAACTACTTCTCAGTTGGCCCCTCATCGCCACCCTTTGTTTATCTGCATCTGGCTCATTAATTATATTGGTATGTAATTTCCAGTTGATTACCAGAAAATTTTGCTTCCGACAGGCATCAAGTATTAATGAGCCCAGTCATTAATTGCATTAGTGCAGCTAGACTGATTGTGTTTTCAGAACAGTGAGAGAGATTCTGGTGCATAACACTTCGGATACTGTTTGGCCTCCCCTTTATTCACAGCCATTGTCCTGAAAGGAGAGGGCAAGAACATGCCAGCCATAGCTCAGTGGATAGCCCCTCCCTTCTAAGACAGGAGGTTGTGGGAGAGCAAAGGTATCTGGTGGTGGGGGCGGGGGGGTGTTGGTTACAGATAAAGAAATCATGAAAAGTAACAACACAATTTAACAAGGCCATAAAAAGTGCAAAGAAAGCACCGGCATTCGTTTATACAGGGATAGAACTGAAAAGTAGAGAGGTAATGCTCGGCTTGTATGTGAACCTTGGTTAGACCACACTTAGAGTAACTGCACAGTTCTAGTCTCAATATTATGAAAAGAATATAGAGGCATTGGAGAAAGTGCCAAAAAAGATTTGCACGGAGGTCACAATTATCAGGAGAGGTTGAACAGACTGGTGCTCTTTAGCCAAGCGAAGAAGGGTTGAGTGATGACCCAAAGGAGCTCTTTAAAATTCTGAATTGTTTGGATAGGGTGGACATTGAGCCAATGTTACCACTTGTGCAAAGTCAAAAACTAGGGCTCAAAAATATATGACAGCCACTAACAAATCCAACAGGGAATTCAAGAGAAATGTCTTTACTCAGAGTGTTGGAAATCACAGGATCACAGTGCAGAAGAGGCCCTTCAGCCCATCGAGTCTGCACCGACACATGAGAAACTCCTGACCTACCTACCTAATCCCATTTACCAGCACTTGGCCCATAACCTTGAATGTTATGACGTGTCAAGTGCTCATTCAAGTACTTTTTAAAGGATGTGAGGCAACCCATCTCCACCACCCTCCCAGGCAGCGCATTCCAGACCGTCACCACCCTCTGGGTAAAAAAGTTTTTCCTCACATGCCCCCCCCAAACCTCCTGCCCCTCACCTTGAAATGAGGATTTTGCTACCACAATGAGTTATTGAGACAAATACCATTGATGCATCTAAGGGGAAGCTTGATAGGACATGAGGGAGGAATGGATAGGAGGATATGTTGATGAATATTGGATAAAGAGAGGTGGGAAGAAGCTCATGTGGAGCATAAACCTGCAGGGCTGAATGGCCTGTTTCTCAGCTGTAATTACTATAGCACTCTATGTGAAATCTGCCCAGGTGTGAAACGAAAATATGGAGTGTAGAACCCAAACCTATCCCATTCCCGTCATCAGGTTAGATTAAAATGGGGCCTAATATCTGTGCAAAGTACCAGAGCAAGCAGCACTCAACTGCACCAGCTATGATACCAGTCCAGCAACCTGAAATCCTTACCCAGTCTGGTTCCACACACAACTCCAGTCCTACACTGGGTGGTTGAATCTTAAGTCACTCAGTTGTCAGGGAATGTTGCCTTGTCAGTACGGCCCATCGTCAGAGAGCAGATTAAAAGGTCACAGGTTTGATATTTGTTTTTCCTAGAGTTTCCTGTTTTCTTCAAGGAAACTTTCCACTGTCCCCTATTCAAACAAAATTGCCTACTTTGTATATTCTAGAAAAAAAACGTTGCTGGAACATCCCAAATTGTGAATACCAAGTCATTCAAATTCATAAAGCAAACATCAAATACAAGCTAAGAGGAAGTTCTAGGCAATAACAATCACAACGTAATACGATTTACAATAAGATTGAGAAAGACATAACTCAGGCAAAAAAACAAAGTAATAAACTGGGAAAAAAACTGATTCTAGGAAGATGAGAATGAACTAGGCAAAGTAAAACTGGGAAAAATTACTGGCAAAGAAATAAACCAGCAGTGGGAACTACTTAAAACATTGACCGATAGACTCCAGGAGAAATATATCACACTAGAAAACAATGAGAAACTAGCCAGTAATGACATGCCATGAATAAATAAAGAAATAATGACAAAATTGAAACTAAACAAAAAGGTATGCACTAAATACAGAGACAACAATGGAGAGAATGACAAAAGGGAGCATGAAAAAGTTAGGGAAGATGTTAAAACAAACAATTAGGAAGGTAAAGAGAAGCTCCAAAATCAAATTATCAACTCATATATAAAAAAAATAGTGACGTCTTCTGCAGGCACATAAATAGCAAAAGACAAATCATGATCGAGGTAGGGCCACAAAGGGACGCTTATAATAAACTCACAGGTAATGACAACACAATGGTGGAAATATTAGATCATCTGCCCTATTTACCAGGGAGACGAATATGGTGAACATGACATTAGAATAGCAACAATATAAAGATATTTAAGATAGAAAGGGGGGAGATAACTGATAAACTAATCAAACTTAGAGAAGATAGATTGCATCCATACATACTAAAAGAAGCTAGGGAAGGCATAGCAGGGCATAACTAAATTCATTACAAGAGGAAATAGAGCTAAAGGGCTGGTGGTCAGCTAAAGTGATTCATATATATAAAAACAAAGATAGAACAAACCTGATGAATTACAAAGGAATTAGCTTAATATCGATGGTAGGAAAGATAATAGAATCCTTCCTCAAAGATGTAATAGAAAAACATCTAGAAACTGAAAACCTAATAAAGACCATTCAACATGGATTTCAAATGGTAAGATCATGCTTAACTAATCTTCCTGAATTCTTTGAAGAAGTTACAAGAAGATAATATAAAAGTAATTGAGTAGATGTAATATAGTTGGTTTTCCAAAAATAAACTGATAATATAATGAAGGAGGAAACCAGAGCCAGTCTTTACTTGTAATAGATTTACTCACAGAGTGAAAGAGTACAGGTATATATATCCTGATTCCACTTTACTTCTGTGGCAGTAAGTGTCTCTTTATATGTGCTCAAGTAACCATCCAATCAACGCTCTTCACCTAGAGTCACCTATGGCACAAAAGGAGGCCATTTAGCTCATCAAGTCCATGCCGGTTCCCCGCAGAGCAATGCAGTTAGTCTCCTTACCTCGCACGATCCCCCTAGCCCTGCAAGTGTATTTCCTTCAAGTGCCCATCCAATTTCCTTTTGAAACTATTGATTGGTTCCAATTCCACCATCCTCGAGTCCCTGGTCATTACCACTCGCTGCATAAAAAAGTTATGCCTTGCATTCCCCCTGCATCTCTTGCTCAAAACCTTAAATCTGTGTCTCTTAATCCTTCTGCAATCAGTTAATGAGAAGATATTTTCCCTGTCTAACTTATCTAAACCTGTCATAGTCTTGTGCACTTCTATCAAGTCTCCCCTCAATCTCCATTGCCCCAAGGAGAACAACTGCAACTTTTCCAACCTAACCTTGTAACTAAAATCCCCCATCTGTGGAACCATACTGGTAAATCCCTTCTGCACTCCGTCAAGGACCCTCACATCCTTCATAAAGTGTGGTGACCAGAACTGGATGCAGCACTCTAGTTGGGGCCTAACCGGAGCTTTATGTATGTTCAGCATAACATCCCTGCTTTTGTGCTCAATCCAGTCGGCGAGCGGGGGCGGGGCCTGCTCGCTGACATGTCAAATGACACGGGGATACGTCAGGCGTGTGTCCTGACGTCACCCTGCATCATTTAGATTTCGGCTGCGCGCCCCCTGAACTGTCAACGGCCTATTAAGGCCATTAAAAAATTAATAACTTGATTGATGGACCTGCCCGTCCAGCCTTAGGGTTGGTGGGCAGGCCGGGAGCCCAGGCGGGCCTCAGAAAAACGGGCGGGATGAGGTTTCATGAGGGATTTTAAATGTTTATCAAATGTTTAAATAAAAGTTAAGGGCATGTCCCAACACATGTGACAGTGTCACATGAGGGGACATGTCAGGGAAATTTTTTTTATTACCTTTCTGTCAATTTTTTATTCGGAGCTGATCTCCCTGAGGCTGGGGACACTGATCGGAAGGCTGGCCACTGGCACCCGCTCCCGCACTTCCCCCACAATGGGGGGAAAATGTTCCCCATTGATGAAGGGCTGGATCCCATATGCTTTACTAACTAATCTCTCAATATGTTCTGCCATCTTCAAAGATTGACGATCGATGATCAAAGATCAAGTCCCCCTGTTCCAGCACACGCATTAAAATTGTGCCATTTAGTCTATAATTGCCTCGCGATATCCTCTCTGTCAAAATGCATCGCCTCTCTCTTCTCTCTATTAAATTCTATCTGCCACTTGTCTGCCCATTCTGCTAGCTTATCTATGTCCTGTTGCAATGATTCATATAGGCCTCACTGTTGGTCACTCCTTCAAGTTTGGTACCATTGGCCAGGATTTTCCCCTCAGTGATTTGGGGGCGGGGCCCGCTCGCCGAGGGGAAAATGATGCGGGATGACATCAGGAGGAACCCCCGACATCATCCCGGTCCCTTTAAATATTCACGAATGTGGGCGGACAGCGAAATCAGCTGTCCACCCGCCAACCTGTCAATGGCCAATTAAGGCCATTAACAGTCTAAATAACCTTATTAAACACCCTGCCCGGCCAACCTTAAGGCTGGCGGGCAGGCCAGGAGCCCCAGCGGCCTGTAGATTATTAATGAAACTTCATCCACTGGCGGGATGAAGTTTCATGTCCGATTTTTAAAAATTTAATAAATTTTATGTTTATTATTAACATGTCCCATCTCGTGTGACATTGTCACATGAGGGGGACATGATAAAAATTTTAATATTTATCTATTTTTAGAGTTTACTTACCTCTCGTGAATCTCCCTGAGACAGGACTTTGCCTCAGGGAGCAGTGCGCTCTTTGACAGCTGGGGATTCCCTCCCCCACCCTGCACAGGGAGCGCATAGCACCTCCTGTTGGTCAGGCCGCTGGGCGGACCTTAATTGGCCCGCCCATTCAAAATGGCGGCGGGCCCCATTTCAGTGGTGGGGGTCAGCTGTCCGCCCACCACCGAGCCTGTGGGGCCCACACGCCCATCGAGGTAAGAATTCTGCCCATTGACAAAGTGTGAAATTTTACTCTGTATTCCAAGACCTAAGGCAATTACATATAAAAGAAAAAGCAGTGCTTCTAACACTGACAAATGGGGAACGCCACTCTCTATCACCCCCAACACCCCCGCCCATACTGCAAAAAGTACCATCTACCACGTCTCGCTGCTTTCTCTCAGCCCAATTTTTTGTCCAATTGGGTACTGACACTCTTATTCCATAAACCTCAATTTTATCAACCAGCCTTTTATATGGTTCTTTCTCAAACACTTTCTTAAGATCCATATAGACAATATCCACCACATTCTCTTCATCAAGCTTCTATGTTACTTCATCAAAGCAGGAACAGCGATATATTTCCAAGTCAGGATGGTGAGTGACTTGGAGGGGAACTTCCAGGCGGTGATGTTCCCATCTATCTGCTGTCCTTGTCCTTCTAGATGGTATTGGTCGTGGGTTTGGAAGGTGCTGTCGAAGGAGCCTTGGTGAATTCCCGCAGTGCATCTTGTAGATGGTCAGCGTGTCATGTTTCTTTGCCTGGGTCTTTTAAAGTCTATGTGTCTTACAGTTGCCTTAACGAAAGTGTAACTAGGAGTTAGATTGATTAGGGAATTTATAAATTATCATAGTAGTAATTTGTAGATCTATGTGTGTATTTAAAATCATTTTTCTTATTAATAAATGTTTAATCTAGTTTTGTAAAAACCTAGAAGACTTGGTGGTCTTATTACTACTGAATTCAAGGCATGTATCTCGAAATTTGTGCAAATTGCAAAACAAGTTGTGGCAGTTGTTTCAAGATTCCCTTTGGGATTTGAACAACTCAGCATTTACAACCTAGCCTATACCTGAAGCATCCCTTACTTAAAGGTCACCCATTATTCCATTACAGTTTTTCCTGTCAGTCTCTGGTTCCATTTTACCCTGGCTAGATCTCTTGTCATTGCATTGAAATTAGCCCTCTTCCAATTTAGGAGTTCTATATGAGATTGCTCCTTGCTCTTCTCCATCACTAATCTAAACCTTATGATACAATGATCACTCTTACTCGAGCATTCCCCCACATGCATTTGGTCCACTTGGACCACCATCTCATTCCCCAGCACCAGATCCAGCAATGCCTCCTTTCTCGATGGACCAAGAACATAGTGAACAAGTAAATTCTCCTGAACACATTTCAGAAATTATTCCCTCCCCTTCCCCTTTATTTTAACATTATTGCAATCGATACCTGGGTAATTAATGTCCCCCAGTATCAGCACTCTAATGTTCTTGCACATCCGTGAATCCCCTGCAGGCTTGTTCCTCAATCTCGCTCTCTCTCTCTCTCACTCTTTCTCACTATCGGAAGACCTATAGAAAACCCCAAGTAGCAATGGACTCTGTCCTTACCCCCTCAAAGAGACCCCCTCTTTCCAACACTGTAATGTTTTCCCCAATCAGTCCTGATCACCTGTATGTACTCAACCTCAACTGATACAATTAATATCATAATTAGGTCAGGTATGTGGAGCTGGGTGACAGGTAGCAGAATGGATAGCAAGCTGGCTACAAAACAGAATAAAAAGATTAGGGATTAAAGTAGTTACTCAGATTGGCAAATGGTGGAAAGTAGTGTTCCACATGGATCGGTGCTGAGATCACTGCTGTTCACCATTTGCATGAACAATCTGGATTCTGGATTTGGAAGTATAATTTCAAAATTATAAGTGACACCAAATTGGGGAGTATAGTTAATACAGAGGACTGCGATAAACTATACCAGGATATTACTAAACTTGCAGAATGGGCATGTAGTTGGCAACTGAACTTCAATATAAATAAGTACATTTTGGTGAAAGGAATAGGAAGATCACACACTCCTTAAAAATAATTGTCTAAACGTAGTTGAGGAACAGATCCTCCTCCTCCTTCAGATACCAGGCTCTAAGAGGACATTGGTGACCACGGGACTTCCATTGGATTGATCCATAATTATGCTTGGCAAAGTACTAATGGTTTACTGTTGTCTTCTGCAATATGGCTGACCAGAAAATTCTCCCACACTTACCACCTGCAATCAGGTGTATTGGAAGGATTTACAGGATGATAATCAAGCTGATTGGCTGCATTATGAATGCACCTTCCATGGCCATCAAGTCCTAAGTGGGACTTGAACCCGGAGGTAAGGACACTGCCCCACAATACCACCTAAGTATAGATATACAGATCACTAACAATAGCGTTGGAGGTTAATAAGGCCATTTAAAAAAGCAAATAAAGCACCAAGGTTCATCTCTATAGGGATAGAATTGAAAAGTGGAGATGATATGGAGAGATTGGATAGACTGGGGTTATTTTCCCTGGAGCAGAGGAGATTGAGGGGGAACATGATTGAGGTGTATAAAATTATGAGGGGCATAGATAGGGTAGACAGGAAGGAACTTTTGGAGGGATCAATAACCAGGGGGCATCGATTTAAGGTAAGGGGCAGGGGGTTTGAAAAGGATGTGAGAAAGAATTTTTTTCACCCAGAGGGTGGTGGGAATCTGGAACTCACTGCCTGAAAGGGTGGTAGAGGCAGAAACTCTCATAACATTTAAGAAGTATTTGGATGTGCACTTGCGATGCCATGGCATACAAGGCTATGGGCCTAAGTGCTGGAAAATGGGATTAGAATAGTTAGGTACTTGTTTGACCGGTGCAGACTCGATGGGCCAAAGGGCCTTTTTCTGTGCTGCAGACCTCTATGACTCTATGACTCTATATATTGAAGATTGGTTCGAGCAGACTTGCAGTACTGAGAATAGTCTGGTCTCCATATTGTAAAAAGGATATTGAGGCACTGGAGAAGGTGAAAGGCTTTTTTTTATTCATTCATGGGATGTGGGCATCGCTGGCTAGGCCAGCATTTATTGCCCATCCCTAACTGCCCTTGTTCAGAGGGAATTTAAGAGTCAACCACATTGCTGTGGGTCTGGAGTCACGTGTAGGCCAGACAGGGACAGCAGATTTACTGATCCAGATGGGTTTTTACAAAAATCAACAATGGTTTCATGGGCATCATTAGACTTCTAATTCCAGGTTTTTATTTTATTGAATTCAAATTCCACCATCTGCCCTGACAGGTTTGGAACCCAGGTCCCCAGAGCATTACCCTGGGTCTCTGGATTACTAGCCCAGCAACAATCCTGCTATGCCAATCAGTAGGTTCTGACCTACTAACTGGGGAAGGCAATGCATTCTAGATTAACTAGAATGATACCAAATGGAGAGTTTATACCCATCAAGAAAGATTGAACAGGTTGGTTCAGCTCTTTTCTCCAGTAAAAGGGAAATCTGAATGGTGACCTAATAAGAGGCGTTCAAGGTTATGAAAGAGTTTGATAGGGTAGACACAGAAAAGATGTTTCCATCTGGGGGAGATCCAGAGGCCATAACTGTAAGTTAGTCACTCATAAATCCAATAGGAAATTCAGGATAAACTTCTTTACCAAAGAATTGTCAGAATGTGGAATTTACTAAGAGGAACAGTTGAAGCGAATAGCATAAAAATATTCAAGTGGAAGCTAGATAAGCAAATGCAGGCAACGGAACAGAAAGATATGTTGATAGGGTTAGACAAAGAAGGGTGGATGGAGGTACATGTAAAGCATGTACATCGGTACGGACCAGATGGGCTGAAGGGCCTGTTTCTGTGCCATGAAGACTTTGTAAAACTGAAAACAATCCCGATATGCCTACATTACAACAATTACTAAACTTCAAAGGTACTTCATTGGTTGCAAAGCATTTTGGGACATCCTGAGGTCAGGAAATTTGCGATAGACATGGACATCTTTCTCTTCTTTCTTTCTGACCTCTGGAATTGAAAACTGCACATTAAACTTCATCTCAAACCAGTTACCAGGGAGAACACAACTTGGCAACGTTATATTGGGACTGGCCTGCTGCAAGACTGCTGGGTTTAATTGGTCTTTTCACAATCAATCACTTAAAAGCAACAGCTACCAAAACAACATTAGGCATAATGTATATATTCATTAAATATATTGCCAGTCACAAAGAAGGTCAAGTGTTTAAGTGTGATAGAGCTGACAGCCATTATAGGCAACAGGTCACGAGAATGAGAGGGATAAGGAATAGGAATTTAACAGAACCAGTTCCTGTATGAAGGCCTCATCAATGTGGTGAGTTAGGTAGACATTTAAACTTCTCACAACCAATAGAGTGAAGGAATTGCTCACATTGCATTTCTCTTTATTTTGACAGTTGCATTTATACAGCACGTCTATCAGAGAGGGTAGCTCCCTGAACCTGCTCCACCATTCTATTTGATTCCGGCTGATCTGTACCTCAACTCCATTTATCTGCCTTTCCTCATATCACTTATCAACAAAAATCTATCGGTCTCAGTCTGGGGAATTTCAATTAAACCAGCATCCACAACCTTTTGGGGGAGAGTATTCCAGATCAGATCACTCGTCCATGTGCTTTGAGATATTCTGTCATATGATCATACATATATGTACATATAAAGTCCCACAAACAGCAGTGCGATGAATTATCAATTAATCTGTTTTTGGTAGTGTTAGCTGAAGAAGAGTCATATGGACTGGAAACGTTAACTTTGTTTCTCTCTCCACAGGTGCTGCCAGACTTGCTGAGCTTTTCCAGCATTTTTTTGTATTTATTTCAGGGGTATGGGTATCTAGCAGTGTGGCCTGTAATGAATGCTAAAGGTCAGTTGCAATGCAGCTAGACAAAGTAATAGCCCAGATAGCTTGGGGCTGATGGACAAAAATCGTCAAATAGTCCCAAGGCTCTCAATCACTGGGGGGGATTTCCTTGCATCAAGTCTTGGTTTAGTTGTAGGTTAGTTGGAGTTGACCTTGAATTGGTGCAATATTGCAAAACAAGTGATAGTGAGCCGGCAGCTCATTGTACATCTCTCCCGAATAATTCATTCATTCACAACACCTTGCATTTATGTAGTGCCTTCAACATAGTACAATGCCCCCCATGACACTCCTGTAGTAATTATGGTTTTATTTAGTGTGCGATGTACCTTTAAGAATAATACTTGTTAGGCAAGATCACATGATCTGTAGTAACCAATAGGAGAGTAACACGGGCTACCTCAGCAGTCAGTGTAGAGTTAGAATTGAAGTTGAAAGCACACATGTAGTTGCTGCTGAATATATTGTAAATAAACTTAAAGTTTTCATCCAAGAAGTGTCTGCAAATCAACTCTATCACTAATAGCACAACTTGGCCACCCTCCAACAACTTCACAGGAGTGATTATCAAACAAAATTTGACATGGAGCCACATGAGTAAATATTAAGGGCAGATGACAAAAAGCCCTGAGGAAGAGTCATACGGACTCGAAATGTTAACTGTGTTTTTTTTCTCACCACAGATACTGCCAGACCTGCTGTGTTTTTCCAGCATTTTCTGTTTTTTGTTTCAGATTTCCAGCATCTGCAGTATTTTGCTTTTATGACAAAAAGCTCAGTTAAAGAGGTAGCTTTCAGCATGATCTTAAAGGAACAAAGTGAAGTAGATGGGCAGAGAGGTTTAGAGAGGGATTTCCAGAGCTTGGAGCCCAGGTTCAATACAGTGTAAAGCTCCCTCTACACTGTCTCCATTAAAGACTCCCAGGACAGCTACAGCACAGGGATAGATACAAAGTAAAGCTCCCTCTACACAGTCCCCATCAAACACTACCAGGACAGGTACAGCACGGGGTTAGATACAGAGTAAAGCTCCTTCTACACTGACCCCATCAAATACTCCCAGGACAGGTACAGCACGGAGTTAGGTACAAATTAAAGTTCCCTCTACACTGTCCCCATTAAACACTCCCAGGGCAGGTACAGAACCATAGAACCACTACAGCACAGAAAAACAGGCCATTTGGCCCTTCTAGTCTGTGCCGAAATATTATTCCGCTAGTCCCATTGACCTGCACCTAGTCCATAATCCTCCAGACCTCTCCCATCCATGTATCTATCTAATTTATTCTTAAAACTTAAGAGTGAGCCCTCATTTACCACTTCAGATGGTAGCTCGTTCCTCACTCTCATCACTCTCTGAGTGAAGAAGTTCCCCTTAATGTTCCCCCTAAACCTTACCCCTTTCAACCTAAAGCCATGTCCTCTCGTGTTTATTTCTCCTAATCTAAGTGGAAAAAGCCTACTAGCATTTACTCTGTCTATACCCCTCACAATTTTGTAAACCTCTATCAAATCTCCTCTCATTCTTCTACGCTCCAAGGAATAAAGTCCTAACCTGTTTAATCTTTCCCTGTAACTCAACTCCTTAAGACCCGGCAACATCCTAGTAAATCTTCTCTGCACTCTCTCAATCTTACTGATATCCTTCCTGTAGTTAGGCGACCAGAACTGCACACAATACTCCAAAGTTGGCTTCACCAATGTCTTATACAACCTCACCATAACATCCCAACTCCTATACTCAATACTTTGATTTATGAAGGCCAGTATGCCAAAAGCTTTCTTTACAACCCTGTCTAGCTGTGACGCCACTTTCAGGGAGAACTCCCAGACCCCTTTGTTCCTCCGCACTCCTCAGTGCCCTACCGTTTACTGTGTATGTCCTACCTTGGTTTGACCTTCCAAAATGTAACACCTCACATTTTTCCGCATTAAATTCCATCTGCCATTTTCTGGCCCATTTTTCCAGTTGGTCCAGATCTCTCTGCAAGCTTTGAAAGCCTTCCTCGCTGTCCACAACGCCTCCAATCTTAGTGTCATCAGCAAACTTGCTGATCCAATTCACCACATTATCATCCAAATCATTGATATAGACAACAAACAACAATGGTCCCAGTACAGATCCCTGAGGCACACCACTAGTCACAGACCTCCAGTCTGAGAAGCAATCATCCACTACCACTCTCTGTCTTCTCCCACACAGCCAATTTCGAATCCAGTTTACAACCTCTCCATGGATACCAAGTGTCTGAACCTTCTGAACTAACCTCCCATGTGGGACTTGTCAAAGGCCTTACTAAAGTCCATGTAGACAACATCCACAGCCTTTCCTTAATCTACTTTCTTGGTAACCTCCTCGAAAAACTCTACAAGGTTCGTTAAACACGACCTACCACGTACAAAGCCATGCTGACTATCCTTAATCAGCCCTTGGCTGTCCAAATAATTATATATCCGATCTCTCAGAACACCTTCCAATAATTTACCTACTACTGACGTCAGGCTCACTGGCCTGTAATTAACTGGTTTACTTTTGGAGCCTTTTTTAAACAACGGAACAACATGAGCTACCCTCCAATCCTCCGGCACCTCACCCGTGGCTAAGGACATTTAAAATATTTCTGCCAGGGCTCCTGCAATTTCTACACTAGTCTCCCTCAAGGTCCGAGGGAATATCATGTCAGGCCCGGGGGATTTATCTACCTTTATTCGCTGTAAGGCAGCAAGCACCTCCTCCTCTTTAATATCTATATGTTCCATGAAACTACTGCTTGTTTCCCTTCCTTCCTTATACACTATGCCAATTTCCTGAGTAAATACTGATGCAAAAAAACTGTTTAAGATCTCCCCCATCTCGTGAGGCTCCACACATAGACGACCACTCTGATCTTCAAGGGGACCAATTGTGTCCCTTACTACCCTTTTATTCTTAATATACTTGTAGAAACCCTTTGGGTTTACCTTCACATTATCTGCCAAAGCAACCTCATATCTTCTTTTTGCCTTCCTGATTTCCTTCTTTAGTATTTTCTTACATTTTCTATACTCTACAAGTACCTCATTTGCTTCTTGTTGCCTATACCTGCTATACACCTCTCTCTTCTTCTTAACCAGATCGCCAATATCCCTTGAAAACCAAGGTTCCCTATGCCTGTTAACTTTGCCTTTAATCCTGACAGGAACATGCAAACTCTGCACTCTCAAAGCATGGAGTTAGGTACAGATTAAAGTTCCCTCTACACTTTCCCATCAAACACTCCTTGAGTGGGTATGGCACGGGTTCAGTATGCTGTTAGAAGTTTTGTTAGCTCCTAAAGAATTTCAGGAGAAACTATAATGAATTACATAGAATATACAGCACAGAAACAGGCCATTCAGCCCAACTAGTCAGTGCTGGTGTTTACCTTCCTATTCCAACGACCTAAACTCAACCTTTAAGCAATCCTTTCTATTCCATTTTCTCTTGTCTGTTTCCTTTTGAAAGCATCTAAGTTATTTGACTCAACCCCATCCTTCAATAGGGAGTACCATATTTTAAAGAAATTTCTCCTTATTTCTCTAAAGGATTTATTAGTAATTATCTTGTACATAGGGCCTCTAGTTTTGGATTCTGCCACAAGTGGAAACATTGGGCAGAATTTAATGTCCCCGAGGAGCAGCCCGAGAGGCAGTGGGGCTATTTAATGGGGCAGGGACGTGCAGTAAGGAGAACCCATCGTCTTTCAAACTCGCCCCAGTTATGTCCGGGGTGGGGAAGCATGAGAGGGTGTCCTTCCCACCCCTAGGCTAATTGAGGCTCTTAAGTGACCAATTAATGGCCACCTAAGGGCCTCATTCTGCCACTACTGGTAGCCACTTGGGCAGGAGGCCCAGTAAAGGCTGGCAGGGGTCCCACCTGTTCAGGCACTGTGGGAAGGGCATCTCCCATGGGAAGGGCCTCCTCCCTGGGGCCTCTCACTCCTGGTGACTCTACTGTTACCGAAGAGCTGCCAGCCTCTGATTGGCTGACAGCTCTTGGAGGCAGGACATCTGTCCTGAAGGTGCTGGAACCTCGACAGCAATGCCTGATTGGATTCAAATGGCTGGCAGCTCTGCATTGTAGATAGCACCATCAGGAGCGGCGGTAGCTTCAAGCAATGCACCCACTAGAGGCCCAGGATCAGCGAGGGACCCAGGCCACAGGTGAGTGATTGCAAGGAGAGAGGGTGTCGCTAGATGGGGAGTCGGCAGCAAGTTGGGGGGAGGGTGGATCACAGCGGCTTCCACCCTTCCTGAAGCCAGGCCACTCGATCAGGCACTGAGTGCCTGACAACAAGGAACCCTGGGACCCCGCAATAAATGCAACAGAGTTTGCTTTTCAGGCTCCCTATGTGGCAAATACCCTGGTTGATGTTAGTTGAGTACCAGCGGTTGGATAAGGCCCTTAAGTGGGTATTAATTGCCCACTTGAGGTCCTCAATGGGCGCAGGAGCAGAAAGGCCAGCCACAAGCATTCACACCCCCGACTTAATCGGGGTAGAAGTGAAAAGTCAGGGGTTCCCCACCCCGCACCTTTCAGCCCAATTAAATGGCCCCTCCGCCTCGAAATTCACCTTGGGGGGGCGGCATGGTACTCCACCCCAGATGTGTTTGACTCCCAACTGCCCTCTGAAATAGCTTAGCTAAGTCACTCAGTTAAGAGGCATTGGAACTGGACTTGTCAGCAATACCCACGTGCACTGAATGAATAAAGAAAATTAGTTTGGTTGGCCCAGCCATAAAGAGTTGTACCTTAGGCTCTGAAGCGAGTGCTGCTTTGTTACTGACTGAGCTTAATCAGCAAACACTGCAGGTATTGATCGGGATTTTGACAGAACTATAATCCCAAGAATACCAATCCTCCATTACAGACGAGGAATGTGTTCCAAGTGGATCACTACTGACACCACTATTATTCACAATTTAGATAAACGATTTGGACAGAGGAATTGGAAGCCCAATCTCAAAGTTTGAGGATGAAGCTAAATTGTGGGCAAAGCAGTGGTCATTAATGCAGAGGAAGACTGTGACAAAATATAGAAAGACATTAATAAACTTGCAGAACAGGCATGTGATTGGCATGTTGTCTCCCCTGGCTGCAGAATCTAAACCACGGGATAAGGGGCCGATCATTTAAGACTGAAATGAGGAGAAATTACCTCCCTCAAAGGATTGTGAACTTTTGGCAGAGGGTTGTGGATGCTCCATTGTTGAGTACATCTAAGGCCGGGATAGACAGATTTTTGGTGTCTCAGGAAATCAGGAGATATGGGGAGTGGGCAGGAAAGTGGAGTTGAAGCCCAAGATCAGCCATGAATGGTAGAGCAGGCTCGATGTGCACATGGCCCACTCCTGCTCCTATTTCTCAGGTTTTTATTTTCTTAAATGAACTTCAGTAAAAATACAAAAGCCAAAAACTGCAGATTATGGAAATCTCAAATAAGAACAGAAATTGCTGAAAATACTCGGCAGGTCAGGAAGCATCTGTGGAGGGTTCTGAAAAAGATCACTAACCAGAAATGTTATGTTAACTCTGCTCCTCTCTCCAAAGAAGATACCAGGCAGTTTATGCTTTTTGTTTCAATACAGGCAAATATGAGGTGTTATATTTCGAATAGACTACAGTTGGAGTATTGTGTACAGTTTTGGTCTCCTTACCTAAGTAAGGACATACTGGCCATAGAGGGAGTGCAACAAAGGTTCACCCGGCTAATGCCACGGATGGTGGGGGGTTGTCCTATTGTCAAGAAGATATAATAATGTCTACAATGCTATTGGAAATTTTTTAAAATAGAGTTTAGTGGTATCTGCGTCTATGTGTCTGTATGTGTGTGTGTCTTAATTGGATTAAAGCCAGCTGGTCTGGAGGTTTTCATGTATAGAAGAAAAGTAGGTTTGAAATGTTGATTAGGTAAACATAGGGAAATTACAAGGTGAAATGTAAAGGGGGCAATTTGCATTTTTAAATAAACCATTCAAAAGAATGGGTGAAATATTACACCTAGCCAGAAGAAACCAAACAATGTGTTTACTTTTTCCAAAGCTTACTAATAAAATTGGTGCTATGAAAAGTTCAAAAAAATCTAGTGATACGATGAGAATTTACATTCAAAGAGGAAAATATGTATAAAGAAAGAGAAGGCTGCTGGTAAAAGTGGAGGGATTCTAAGATCTAAAGCCTCCAGCCAATAAGCCTCAAGCCATTGTCTGCAAGGACCCAGAGCTGAAAGAAAATCATTTTGAATGCGACTGTCCAGAGTGTGCTTTGCCAGGGGTTTATTTAAACCTATGTGTTTTACTGTTGCCTTAACGGAGGTGCAACTAGGAGTCAGATTAATTAGGGAATTTCTGTAGTTATTATAGTAGTAATTTTGTAGACATTGTATGTGCTTACAATATTTCTTGTATTAATAAATGTTTAATTTAGTTTTATAAAAACCTCTTGAGACTCGGTGGTCTTTTTACTACTGAATTCAAAGCCTGCACCTCAAAACATACAAATTGAAAAATGGGTTATGACAGTTATTTCAAGTTTCCCTCTGGGATTTGAACAGCTCAGCATTTACCATCGGCTGTGTCATAATAACTGGGGGCTCATCCAGGATATAATTGTAATTCCTTGATTGGTTTGGAATTGGTGAATCTTAAGGTTACGACTTTTCAGGAGTTGGTGTGAGGTATTTTTGAATTGCTGAGACTGCAAAAATGGCTGTATCCACGGCTAAATCATTTTTGGAAGTAGAAGATATAACTCTGGCTGGGTTACAGAAAGTATTCAAGAATAAGTTAACAGAGTTGGAAGATAAGTTATAATTAGGATTGCCTGCAGGGGTAAGGAAATCAGACATAGTTGAAGTGATTGCACAGCATTTGAAATTGGAAAGAATTCCTGAGAGACAGGGTTCTCCAAGCGGTGGTTCATTGGAATGGGCTCAAATTCAGTTGCAAATGAAAATGATTGAATTGGAAGAAAGGGAAAGAGAAAGGGCATTCCAAAGGGAACAGGCAGAATGGTAGGAGAGAGAAAGAAAACAGGAAAGGGAATTAGAAATTGTGAATATAGAAAAGGAGGAAAGAGAAAAAGAGAGAGAGAGAGAGAGAGACAAATCCAACTGAAAAATGCTGGCAGTTAAAAAAGAGACATCAGGAGGTGAGGAATGACTTATCTCCAGATCAGAACCCAGTGGGAAGATGTTTATGTTTGTACGAGCTCTTCCAAAGTTTGAGGGAAAAGATGTTGAAGCATTCTTTATTTCATTTGAGAAGATAGATGAAATGGCCACAGGAGTACTGGACATTGCTGTTGCAATCCAGGTGGGTGGGTACAGCACATGAGGTATCTGCTTCGCTGTCTGAAGAGGTATCGGTGAATTATGATATGGTTAAAAAAAGGCTATTTTGAGTGCTTATGAGTTGGTTCCTGAGGCATGCAGGCAGAAATTTAGGAATATGAAAAAACAGCCTGGGGAAATTTATATTGAGTTTGAAAGTGTAAAACAAAGTAATTTTGACTGGTGGATACGGACATTAAAAATAGAGACAACATATGCAGCTCTTAGAGAAGTAATTCTTTTGGAAGAACTTAAAGGCTCAATTCTTCGGTAGTGAGAACTCATGTGGAGGAACAGAGGATTGATTCTGTAAGACAAGCAGCAGAAATAGCTGATGATTATGAGCTAGTTCATAGAGCTAAACCTTTTTTCCATCACACTTTTAAATCAGAAAAGGATAGAAAGTGGGAAGGTGAAAGGAAGGTGGGTAATCAGGGAACAGAAGAAGTAACTGGAAATTCCAAGTAAGTTTTTTCTCAGAATAAAAAGGTGCTGGGGCTAGAAATGACATTTGAAAGTTGAGGTGTTTTCATTGTAATCAAGTTGGGCACATGAAGTCAGTGTGCTGGAAATTACTGGGAAAATCTGTTGGAATTATTGGGATGCAGAAAAGTTCTGGAAGTAAAAGTACTTTGGATTCTGAGGTTAGGCACAGGAAAAATCAGTGGTTTGTGAACAAGTAAAACAAGGAGAATCAGTGATAGGTAAAGAAGTGGGAACGTGTTCACAATTCACCCAAGGGAATTCTGAGGACCAGGTTTCAGAAATGTTTAAAGATTTTGTGTGTGAAGGGAAAGTCTTTCCATGTATACAGGGTAAAGTAGGTAAAGAAGTTGAAATTTTAAGAGACACAGAGGCTAGTCAATTCTTAATGCTGTTGGACAGTGACATTTGTTGTTCAGAGGGAGTATTGTGTTAATAAGTGGAGTTAATGGAGATGCTAAACATATTCCCTAGTGGAAGATAAATTTAAAGAGTAAATGGAAGACAGGTGAGATGGCCGTTGGGGTAGTAGAAAAGTTGCCCACTGCAGGGGTTCGATTTATTTTGGGTAATGATATAGCTGGGTCACAGATTTGGGTGATGCCTGCGATAGTTGAGCAGCCTGTAGAAATGTTTTCAACAGAGGTGTTGCAAAAGGAGCATCCTGGATTGTTTCCAGATTGTGTGATAACGAGATCATAGGCTAATAGGGTGAAACAAGAAAACAAGAGGGACAGGCAGTTCAAAGGCAGGAAGAAGGTATTGAAATCCAATTAGCAGGCACTGTGTTGTATAACATTGTTTAGAAAGACATAGCAGAGAAAAAGGCAGTTGAGGCATTTAGCTCGAGGCAGTTAATTGAGTTGCAGCAAAAGGATTTGCAATTAAAAGAGTTATATCAGACAGCTTACTCAGAAAGAGAGGCAAAATGTATTCCAAAATGTTATTACCTTAAGGGTGATATTTTAATGAGGCCGGATCATGTATCAGCAAATGAAAACTGGAAGGAGGTATATCAGATTGTTATCTAAGTTGTGTATAGAAATGAGATTCTGAGGATTGCTCATGAAATTCCAATGGGGGACATGTAGGAATTAGAAAGACACAGGCAAAAATAGAAAGACATTTTATTGGCCAGGATTGCATAGGGATGTAGTCAAAGTCTGTAGAACATGTCACACATGTCAGGTGATAGGGAAACCACAAGCAGTGGATTAAACCAGCACCTTTAATCCCAATACCAGCATTTGAAGAATCTTTTCCTGGGGTCATGATTGATTGTATAGGACCCCTCCCTAAGACTAAAAGTGGAAATCAATACTTACTGACAATAATGGATGCATCTACCAGGTTTCCTGGTGCAATACCGTTAAGAAGCATTACAACAAAGAAGATTGTGGAAGTGTTAGTTACACTTTTCACAAGATATTGTTTACCTAAAGAAATACAATCAGATCAGGGGTCAAATTTCATGTCACAGCTGTTCAAGGAAGTAATGAACAGTTTGGGGATAAAACAGTTTAAATCAAAAGCTTACTACCCCGAGTCACAAAAGGGGCTTTGGAAAGATGGCATCAAACTTTAAAAACTATGATGACAGCATGATGTCAAGATTATCCACAAGATTGGGATACAGGAATTCTATTTTTGCTATTTGCTACTAGAGACGCTCCTAATGCATCGACTGGTTTTAGCCCTTTTGAACTAGTTTATGGTCATGAGGTAAGGGGACCACTGAAATTGATTTATGAGAAATTGGTGGATCAAAATTCAGAAGCTACTCTCCTGGATTACGTATCAAACTTCAGAGAGAGATTGGACAGAGTACGTGAGTTGGCTAGGGAACATTTAAAGATATCACAGCAAGTGATGAAACTGAAAGCAGACAAGAAGGCTACAACTCGGAATTTTGTTGCTGGAGAGAGAGTGCTAGTTCTGTTACCAGTACTGGGTGACTCATTAAAGACAAGATTTAGTGGGCCTTGCAGGATGAAAAGAAATTTAGTGAAGTAAATTATTTAATAAATACTCCAGATAGAAGGAAGAAGCAGAAGGCGTGTCATGTAAATATGCTTTAGAAGTACTTTGATAGGGAAGAGGAATAAAAAGAGGTGTTAGCGATGGTGGATGATGAGGAAGAGGTAGAAGTGCAGGACTCTGAAATTGATTTTCCTCGAATTAAATTGGATAATGAGGGGGTACTTGAAAATTTAAATGAAATATTGAGTTACCTTCCAAACAAGCATCAAAGTGATTTGGAAAAGCTATTGCAGTCAAACAAACCAATTTGTGGGAATAAGTTGGGGAAGGCAGATTTATCTGTACATGATGTGTCTGTTGAAGTTTCATCTTTGATAAGGCAACGTCCTTATAGATTAAATCCAGCAAAGTTATCACAAGTACAAAAAGAAATTGATTTCATGCTTCAAAGTGATATCATTGAGTCTAGTTGCTGTAACTGGAGTTCATCTGTTGTGTTGGTACTGAAACTGAATGGAACACAAAGACTGTGTGTAGACTATCGGAAGGTGAATATGGTGACAAAAGTAGTTTCATATCCTATACTATGGTTGGAGGATTTTATTGAGGAAGTGGGACAATCAAAATTTATCACAAAGATTGACTTGCTAAAAGGATATTGGCAGTTACCGTTATTGGAGAGAGCAAAGGAGCTATCGGCTTTTGTGACGCCAAATCGACTATATCAGTTTAAAGTCATGCCATTTGATATGAAGAATGCACCTGCGACATTTCAAAGACTGACAAACAAAGTAATTGCAGGTCTAAGCAACTGATGACTTAATAGTTTTCAGTCAGGTGTGGGGGGAGCATTTATTGCACTGATTGCAAGAAGCTAATTTGGTAATGAACTTGGCTAAAAGTGAATTTGCAAAAGCACAAGTTAAGTATCTAGGCCATACCATTGGACATGATAAGGTGGCTCCAAGAGATGTGAAAGTCAAGGCTATCGTGGATTTCCCAGTGCCTACAACAAAACGAGAAGTTTTGAGATTTCTGGGCATGAGTGGGTTTTACCGGAAATTTGTACCAAATTTTAGCAGTGTAGCTGCTCCACTGACTAAACTATTAAAAAAAACAAGAAGTTTCAGTGGACACTGGAGTGTCAGAAGGCATTTGACAGTTTTAAAAGTGTATTAACTACGACACCAGTTTTGACAGTACCCAATTACGCCAAGCAATTTAAGTTGGCCGTTGACGCAAGCGATATGGGCATTGCGGCCATAATGTTACAAGAAGATAACACTGGAACTGAAAACCTGATGGGGTATTTCTCACAGAAATTGAATGCACAACAGAGAAGATATTCAATGATCGAAAAAGAGATGTTGGTTTTGGTGTTGGCATTGCAGCATTTTAAAATCTATGTGGTAAACAATTCAGTAGAAACAATTGTTTATACAGACCACAATCCTTTAAAGTTTCTGGACAAATTTTGAGACAAAAGTGCAAGGCTGCTCAGGTGGAGTTTATTACTGCAGCCATTAAATCTACAAATTATATATGTTGCTGGCTGAGAGAATCTGATTGCAGATGCTTTATCAAAAGTTTGAAGCTTAATGGGAAAATTGGACATTTTAAAATCTGGACACTGAATCGGAATGATTTCTGCTGATACCAAGGATTTGTATATACATTGTTATGTTAATGCATGCATCCGGTAATGTAATAGCGTAAGTATATAGATAAGTATAGGAGATAGTGTAAGATGGGTTAATAAAAATGAAGCTGTCTTTTAGAATTATGGCGGTTCATTTTTCGAGGGGGATGTCAAGAGGATATAATAATGTCTATAATGTTATTGGAAATTGTTTTAAAATAGAGTTTAGTGATGTGGGTATCTATGTGTCTGTATGTGTGTGTGTTTTAATGGGATTAAAGCCAGCTGGCCTGGAGGCTTTGATATATAGAAGAGAAGTAGATTTGAAATGTTAATTAGGAAAACAGGGAAATTACAAGGTGAAGTGTAAAGGGGGCAATTTACATTTTTAAATAAAGCATTCAAAAGAATGGGTGAAATATTACACCTATCCAGGAGAAACCAAACAATTTGTCTACTTTTTCCAAAGCTTACTAATAAAATTGGTGTTATGAAAGGGTTTTATTGTTAGAAGAGGTAAAGTTCAAAAAACCTAGTGATACAATGAGAATTTACATTCAAAGAGGAAAATATGTATAAAGGAAGAGAAGGCTGTTGGTAAAAGAGGAGGGATTCTAAGATCTAAAGCTTCCAGCCTGTAAGCCTCAAGCCATTGTCTGCAATGACCCAGAGCTGAAAGAAACTCATTTTTAATGCATCTGTCCAGAGTGTGCTTTGCCAGGGGTCTGTTTAAATCTATGTGTTTTACTGTTGCCTTAACGAAGGTGCACCTAGGAGTCAGATTAATTAGGGGATTTCTGTAGCTATTATAGTAATAATTTTGTAGACCGATATATGTTGGCGTACAAGTACACAGGTCCCTGAAGGCAGCAGTTCAAGTAGACGAGGTTGAAAAGAAGGCATATGGAATGCTCTCCTTTATTGGCAGAGGTATAGAATATAAAAGTAAGGATATAATGTTGGAATTGTATAAAACACTGGTGAGGCCACAACTGGAGTATTGTGTGCAGTTCTGGTCACCGTAGTACAAGAAGGACATAATAGCTCTGGAGAGAGTGCAGAGGAGGTTTACAAGAATGTTGCCAGGGTTAGAAAAGAGTAGACACGAGGAGAGATTGGATAGGTTGGGGTTATTTTCCTTAGAACAAAGAAGGCTGAGAGGTGATTTGATTGAGGTATACAAAATTATGAGGGGAATAGATAGAGTGGGCAGGATAAAATTGTTTCCCTTGATGGAGAGTTCTAGAACTAGGGGACATTGATTCAAAATAAGTGTAGGGGGGACATGAGGAAGAACTTTTTTACGCTGAGGGTAGTGGGTGTCTGGAATTCGCTGCCCAAGTTGGTGGTAGAAGCAGAAACTTTAAACTCTTTTAAAAAGTACCTGGATCTGCACCTAAAGTGCTGTAAGCTGCAAGGCTATGGGCCAGGTGCAGGAAGGTGGGATTAGAAAGGGCACCTGGGTATCCTCAGGCTGGCATGGACAAGATGGGCCAAATGGCCTCCTTCTGTGCTGTAACCTTTCTATGGTTCTATGTGCTTACAATCTTTTTTGTGTTAATAAATGGTTAATTTAGTTTTATAAAAATCTCTTGAGGCTCAGTGGTCTTATTATAACTGAATTCAAAGACTGCATCTCGAAACATACAAATTGCAAAATGGGTTAAGACAGTTGTTTCAAGTTTCCCTCTGGGATTTGAACAGCTCAGTATTTACCATCGGCTGTGTCATAATGCTACGAGGAAAGATTGAAAAAACTAGGCCTGTGTTCTCTGGAGTTTAGAAGAATGAGAGGTGATCTCATTGAATTGTACCAAGTTCTTTTAGGACCCAAAAGGGTAGATCAGGAAGGACATTTCGCCTGGTTGGTGGGTCTAGAACCAGGGGACACAGTCTCAGGATTGGGGAAGGCCATTTTGGGCCAAGATGAGGAGGAATTTCTTCAGTCAGAGGATGGTAAATTTTTGGAATTCCCTACTCCAGAAGGCTGTACAGGATCAGTCATTGAGTATGTTCAAGACAAAGATCGATAGATTTCTAGATACTAATAACATTAAGGGTTATGGTGATAGTGCAGGAAGATGTTGTTGAGGTAGAAGATCAGCTGATGTCGTTAAATGGGGGCTGCAGGTATGTGGGGCCGAATGGCCCACTCCTGCTCCTATGTTCCAATTTTGATAGGAAGAATAAAGAGATAAGGTATTCTTTGGACTAATGAGTCTAAATGGGATAGAGGAGCAAAAGGATCTGGAGTTACAAACACACAAATCACTCAAAGTAGCGATGCAGGTAACAAAGGAAAGAAAATAAAACACTGGGACTCATTTCCAGATGGATAGAATTGAAAAGTAGAGAAGCTTTGCTAAACTTGTACTGAATCTTGGTTAGATTGCATTCGGAGTGAACAGTTCTGGTCTCCAAATTATAGAAAGACCTAGAAGCACTGAATGTGAAAAAAAAGATTCATTAAAATGATACCAGAACGGAGAGGTTCTACCAATCAGGAAAGATCAAACAGACAGGGGATCTTTTCTGTATAAAAAGAGAGTGAGGTGTGATATGGTAATGTCAATGTAGAGAAGCTATTCCCGCTTCTGGGTGAGACCAGAACTCGGGACCATAAATATAAGATAGTCACTAATTAAAGCAGTCAGGAATTCAGGAGGATCTTCTCAACCCAGAGAGTGGTGAGAATATGAAAGCCGCTATCACATGGAGTAGATGAGGCAAATTCAAGGGAAGGCTAGATAAGCACATGAAGGATAAAGGAATAAAATGATATATTGATGGCCTTAGGTGAAGAAGGGTGGGAGGGGATTTGTGTGGAACGTTAACTCTGGCATAGACTGTTGAGCTGAATTGTCTATTTCTGAGCTGCAAGTAGCTGAGATTGAAGCAAAAGCAGGGATGAGGGATTTCAGTAATGTGGAGAGACTGGCAAAGTTGGGGATGTTCTCCTTACAGCAGAGAAGTTTAAAGGAACATTTAATGGAAGTATTCAAAATCATAAGGGTTTTGATACAACAGATAGGGGGAAAGTGCTTTCACTGGCAGGAGGGTCAGTCACTGGGAAATACAGATTTATGGTCAAAAGAATCAGAAAAGGAGATGAAGATTTTCTCTGTGCAATAAGTTGTTACAATCTGGAATGCACGGTCTGAAAGGGCGGTGGAAGCAGATTCAGTAATGACCTTCAAAAGTGAATTGGATAAATACTTGAAAAGGAAAGGTTTGCAGGGCTAAGGAGAAAAAGCAGGAGGGCTGGGACTAATTGGATAGCCCTTTCAAAGAGCCAGCACAGACACGATGTTGTGCTGTGTTGTTTGATACAATGATAAGTGTAACCATCCATGAAAATGAGGTTACAGCCTTAAATTTGCTCCAGGGTGCAATTTATAGAGAACAATATACACCGCTGTGTGGAAGGAAGAGTTTTTCTATGACAAATCTTCTGTGCTGACAGAGTATTTCTCGGAAGATTGACATCATCGTTCTTAGGACCAATGACTAATTCTGACAACGTTCACTACCCAGCAACTGGGCATTGATATATAATCCTTGCTGTGTTCAGCGTGTTTTCTATAGTAATGATTAGTATGCCACTTCCGATTAACAAAAAAAAAACCTGTCACTTTTGAATTCTATATTCAGAACAGAACATTGCTGTGTTAATCTCAATAGGTCATATGAGAGTTTCACAATGTTACCTGAGCTTTCTTCCTATTAGCAACTTTACTCAGTCTCCTGCCCACTTCTTCTGTAACCCAATACCCCATTGACAAGATGGAAGTGGTGAAGGTGAAAACCATGTAAACTTTTCTCCGATCCCAAAATCCCTTTAATATAATTAACAAAACCATAAGAATCCCAATAAAGGCTTCCATTTCTATAACACCGTTCATAACACAGCCAATGAAGTACTTTTTGAAGTATAGTCACTGATATAATGTTGGAAATGCAGTAGCCAATTTGTGCACAGCAAGCTCCCATAAATAGTAATCAGATAATAGCCAGATAATCAATATTTTAATGATGTTGGTCCTAGAACCCCAAGGAGGAACAGTACAATTCCTAGCCTCAGCTTGCTACAGTCCAGCTCTTACACTTCCTGAACTATGATTTGGGATGCACTTCCTGAAAGGGCAGTGGAAACAGATTCAATATTAACTTTCAAATAGGAATTGGAGAAATACTCAAAAAGAAACAAGATTGCAGGGCGATTGGGAAAGAGTAGGGGAAAGAGGAACTAATCGGTTAGCTCTTTCAAAGAGCCAGTATGGTAACAATGGGCTGAATGGCCTGTTTCTGTGCAGTAAGCTTTTAACATTACAACTATCCAGTATGTAACTCCAGAATTATCCTGACTCCACATAAAAGGCTCCATTAAATTTCAGGACATTGGACACAATCACTATGTATATAAACACCTTTTAGTTAGTGGCACATAAAGTTTCCTGCTTCTAGAAAGCCACATGGATTTGTACCTCAGCACTCCTTCAATCAATGATTTATAAACCATTACAGTGAAAAAAAGCAATCTAACCAATCCCATCTTTGCACTGATAGAAACACAGCATAAATGTGTTTAAAATGCACACAGATGTCCCGTGGTATTAATCAGCGGGTGGGAACTATTCAGTCAAAGGGTATGCTGACTCGTTCAGAGGCAATTAAAATAAAAGACAAATATTTTCTCATTGACTCCAAAGTACCCAAGAACCAAACAAACACATTTCACAACTTAGTTCACAGTCTCTCAGAGTATTTTCATCAATCAAGATGCTCCACAGGAACCAATCACAATCTGCTCAGAGATGAAGAAGTTAGCACTAAAGTGGTCATTGATTGGTTCCTGGGAAACTTGAACTAATCAAAATGTTTGCACATGGCATATATAGGAACTGTAGGAGGCCACTTAGCTCCTCAAGTCTGCTCTGTCCAAGTAAGACAATCACAAGAATACTAACATCAGGGGACACAACAACTTCACTGTATGAGAAGAGAGCACTGGTTGATTGGCAAGTTGACTCTGGTTGGTGGGGGCATTGCCATGGATAGAGTGGATGTGGGGAAGATGTTTCCATTAGTAGGAGAGACTAGGACCCGAGGGCACAGCCTCAGAGTAAAGAGAAGACCTTTTAGAACAGAGATGAGGAGAAACTTCTTTAGCCAGAGAGTGGTGAATCTATGGAATTCATTGCCACAGAAGGCTGTGGAGGCCAGGTCATTGAGTGTATTTAAGACCAAGATAGATAGGTTCTTGATTGGTAAGGGGATCAAAGGTTACAGGGAGAAGGCGGGAGAATGGGGTTGAGAAACTTATCAGCCATGATTGAATGGCGGAGCAGACTTGATGGGCCGAATGGCCTAATTTCTGCTCCTATGTCTTATGGTCTAAAAACAGAGTTAACGTTTCGAGTCCGTATGACTCTTCTTCAGAGCTCTGTTTATCTGTTTTTGTTTCAGATTTCCAGCATCCTCAGTATTTTGCTTTTAACTTAATCTGTAATCTCTTTATAATTTTATGTTTCTATCTATGATGTCGCCTATCTTTGTCTCATCAGCAAACTTGGATATGTGGCTCTCTATTCCATCATCTAACTTGTTAATAAATATGTGGAATAGTTAAGGCCCCAACACAGATTCTGCAGGAAACCACTAGTCACATTCTGCCAATTAGCGAACCTGTTCATCATCCCTCCTCTCTCTCCTGCTGCTCAGCCAATTTTCTATCCAATTTGCCTTGAATTCCATGAACTTCAACATTAGCTAATAATCTCTTAGGTGGGACTTTATCAAATACCTTTTGGAAGTCCATATAAACAACATCCATAGACATTCCCCGGTTCATTACTTTAATCACATCTTGAAAAAAATTAGAGACATCGTATCCTTTACAAATCTTCTTTATATATATATAGAGATGAGATGACAAGACTTCAGGAAGTAACTGCACAGCATCAGCTGCTGGCCAGAGCCTGCAACTACACCATTACAGGAGCTGTTTACATACATGATTTCCATTCGAAACGTTGACAGAGCTAGTGTCAATCTTCGTAAAGAGATGGCGAAAAAAATGACAAGGGGAAGTTGGGCAGTTTTTGAAGCCATCCATATGTGTAAAAAATGAACAGCGGTTCAAAAAGGCCAAACACGACACTGCCATTTATATTTCTCCCTTCTAACTATGCTTCAGTTCTGCCGAAGGGCCATGAAGGCTCGAAACGTTAACTGATTTCTTCTCCGCCGATGCTGCCAGACCTGCTGAGTTTTTTCAGGTAATTCTGTTTTTGTTTTGGACTGCCAGGGCCAATTAGGGTTAGACACTAAATGCCAGTTTCATCAGCAAAACAACGCCGATTCCCGTAATGCATAATAGAGCTTTTTAAAAAGCTCTATCAAGATAGATAACTTGAAATACGTAATAAAATTCCCTCTCTCACTTCATGCAGCAATACAAGTCTTAGAGTCGCTGCCAATGTGAGTGAAACGCAAAAAAATCAATCGTGTTTCCAGCAGATATTTTATTAATAAAAATTCTCTTCTCACTAAACTGATCTGAACTCTTGTCAAAGGCGACTGGAACCCCATCACCAAACACTTCCACTGGCTGGGTGAGTTTCAGGAATTAAATTGGAATTAAAATCTATGCAAGGTGCTTAAGTGTTCACTGCCAGCTAGTGACACAAGTTGTCTGATTGGCCCCTGATCCTCATCCTGCTTCCTTCAAGAGCTCATTCACTCCCCTCTCGCACTCTCACTCTTTCCTGCTCATCGATCGAATGATTATTTTTTTTTTGCTGATCCCATCGGTTTAAATCCAGGCTGCTCCAGCGCTAGAGAATCTGAGAGGGGGGAAAACAAAAGAGCCCGGAAATTTGACGGGATAACACACAAATACACACACACACAAATATACACAAATATACACACATACACACAAATACACACATACACACAAATACATAGGAATTATAGGAAAACACAGGATGATAAAATAAACAAAGCATCTCAACTGATCATCCCCTTCTTTTTTCCGCTCTATGGCTGGAGTTGAATTTCCCCAATGATCTGATGCTGTGTGAGAATCCCAGACTGCGACAGAGGGTTCGATTCACCCCCACACCCACCACCCCACCACCGCGTTAGGTATGTTTTGGCGTTACTTACACATATGCATGGTAGATGAACGCCCATCCCCGAGGTCTCTCCAGCACATTGTACATAAAGTTCTGCAGTTTTCTGTAAAACGCGTTCCTTTTCGGGCGTTTGCCCGCTCCGGACCGGGGCTTGCCCAAGATGCTGCCGCGCTTGGTGCCCTCTGTGCCGGCGATGAGCAGAGCTCCGTCCCGGGTGCAGGAGGAGTCCGCCCCGGCGCTGATCGCCCCCTCGGTCCCTCCATCGATGCCCACGAAGCCCACCTTCAGCCTCTTCTCCCCCGGCCCAGCCCCTGCCTCCCCGTTTCTCTTGGATTTCTGCACCATGGTTAAGATTCAGCAACCTGCCCGGCTGCCGTGGGGATTCCCTGGGATCATGCTGTGCCCTGCCTCTGCCTCCGCCTCCCCGACGCTCTCTTCCTCCCCCCGGGGTTTTTTTTTTCCTCTCCGCTCACCCCCCTCCCGTCCCCCCACCCAGACCCGCGTTGTAGACAATGAATCCAGTCTCAGAGCCACAGCTCCTCCATCCGCACACTGACAGCCACATTCCCAGCAAACTGCACTTGCGCAGCCCGGGGACACGGCACAAGCAGATCTTTAACCCCTTCCAATCTCCCCAAATTCAACATTCATGATGGAACCTCCCAGCTCCGATGGCGCTTTGGTTTCGCCGTTTTACATCCGAATCTTAATGCACAGGAGGAGGCCACTCAGCCCATCATGCCCGTGCCAGCTTTTTGAAAGAGCTATCTAATGAATCCCACTCCCTCCTGCTATTTCCCTGTACCCCTACAAGCTGTGGCTCAGTTCATAGCACCCTCGCCTTTGAATCAGAAGGTTGTGGGTTCATGTCCCACTCCCTGAAACCAAGAACTGTGAATGTACTCGAAAGAGTTACATGCAATCTGTTGATAACTCGAAAGAATTACAAGTGTTTCCTTTCTGTGCCCGGTGGGCACCGCGGGGACTGGGGTGTTTTGTTGACCCCTTTAATCACATTTTGGTTTAATGTTTGTAAGGTTCCTTTAAACTTTGTCCTTGGTTTTACAGCTGACCTGACTTAGGGGCTGTGCCTGATTTATCCCTTATTGTGTTAATTTAGTTTATTGTTTTAACTCTGAAAGAGATACAAGCTGTGGCTCAGTTCATAGCACCCTCGTCTTTGAGTCAGAAGGTTGTGGGTTCATGTCCCACTCCCGGAAACCAAGAACTGTGAATGTACTCGAAAGAGTTACATGCAATCTGTTGATAACTCGAAAGAGTTACAAGTGTTTCCTTTCCATGCCCGATGGGCACCGCGGGGACTGGGGTGTTTTGTTGACCCCTTTAATCACATTTTGGTTTAATGTCTATAAGGTTCCTTTAAAATATTTCCTTGATTTTACAGCTGACCTGACTTAGGGGCTGTGCTTGATTTATCCCTTATTGTGTTAATTTAGTTTATTGTTTTAACTCTGAAAGAGTTACAAGCATTTCCTTCTCTGGTACTTACCCAATTCCCCTTTTGAAAGTTACTAATGAATCTGCTTCCACTGCCCATTCAAGCAGTGCCTTCCAGATCACAACAACTCTCTGTGTAAAACAACATTCTCCTCATGCCCTTTCTGATCCTTTTACCTTCAATCTGTCTCCTCTTGTTACCGACCCTCCTGCCAGTAGAAAGTTTCTCCCTCTTGACTCACTCAAAACCTCCGCTAATTTTGAAGACCTCTATTAAAATTACCTTTAAACTCTCTGCTTTAGGGAGAACTGTCCCAGCGTCTCCAGTCTCTCCACAATACACAAACCTCTCATCCTTGGTACCATAGTAGGTGAACTTGGACAATGGGATGAATACAGAAAGAGACCATTCAGCCCAACATGCTGTGCTAGCTCTAGAGAAGAGCAGTCCATTAAGTTTCATTCCTAACCCCTTAATCCTTTCAATTAATCATAAAATTATCAATTTCCCTTCAATACTACTAAGGAAAAAAAATGAAACAACTAAAATTTATATAGCACCTTTCACATCCTCAGCACAACCTAAAGGGTTTAATAACCAATTCACAGAATCACAGAGTCACACAGTGTATCGCACAGTGCAATTAAGCACTTTTGAACTAAGGTTGCTGTTGTAATGTAGGAAGCACAATTTTCACACAGCAAGCTCCCACAAATGGCAGTGAGTTGTGGTGCTGTTGATTGAGAGATAAATGTTGATGAGGACACCAGGTGGACTCCTCTGTACAATAATACCAGTGGACCTTTACCTGAAAAATGATACTTGGTTTTACCTTTCATCTGAAAGACAGCCCCTCCAACATTTCAGTGCTTCCTCAGTGCTGACCCTCCAACATTTCAGTGCTCTCTCAGTACTGACCCTCCGACAGTGTAGCACTCCCTCAGTACTAACCCTCTGACAGTGCAGTACTCCCTCAGTACTGATCCTCTGATGGTGCAGCACTCCTTCACTATTAACCCTCCAACAGTGCAGCGCTCCCTCAGTACTGATCCTTTGACGGTGCAGCACTATCTCAGTTCTAACCCTCTGACAGTGCAGCGCTCCTTCAGTACTAGCCCCCTGACAGTGCAGCACTCCCTCAGTACTGACCCTCTGACAGTGCAGTGATCCCTCAGTACTGGCCCTCCAACAGTGCAATGCTCCCTGAGTACTGACCTTCCGACAGTGCTGTGGTCCCTCAGTACTGACCTTCCAACAGTGCAGCACTCCCTCAGTACTGATCCTCTGACAGTGCAGCAATCCCTCAGTACTGACCCTCTGACAGTGCAGCACTCTCTCAGTACTGACCCTCTGACAGTGCTGCACTCCCTCAGTACTGACCCTCTGACAGTGCTGCACTCCCTCAGTACTGACCCTCTGACAGTGCAGCACTCCCTCAGTACTGACCCTCTGACAGTGCAGCACTCCCTCAGTACTGACCCTCTGACAGTGCAGCACTCCCTCAGTACTGACCCTCTGACAGTGCAGCACTCCCTCAGTACTGACCCTCTGACAGTGCAGCACTCCCTCAGTAGTGACCCTCTGACAGTGCAGCACTCCCTCAGTACTGACCCTCTGACAGTGCAGCACTCCCTCAATACTGACCCTCTGACAGTGCTGCAGTCTGTTAGTACTGGCTCTGTGACAGTGTCAGCCTCGATTACCTGCCTAGGTCTCAGGGAGTGGGGCCCCCAGATACCAACTCAAAGGTGACAGTGCTACCGACTGAGCCAAGGCTGATACTGAATTCTATGTTCTGCTTCCACTAATCTTTCTGGTAGGATATTCATCTGTGGGGGCATCATAACTGACCCTGATCTTGTCCTTCCCTAACGCTGACACTCATGGACTTTCCACTCCCAGAAATTGCTGAGTAGGTACTGGATATCTTTGCGTAGTGGTTAGGTTACTGGACTAATGATTATGAAATATAGCTCTAAATCCCAGCACAGCAACATGGAAGCCTAAGATAAAAGCAAAATACTTCGGATGCTGGAAATCTGAAATAAAAACAGAAAATGCTGAAAAATCTCAGCAGGTCTGGCAGCATCTGTGGAGAGAGAAACAGAGTTAACGTTTCGAGTCCATATGACTCTTCCTCAGAGCTAAAAAGCTCTGTATCTCTGAATAAGAGTTGTACGGACTTGAATATTTAACACTGTTTCTCTCTCCACAGATGCTGTCAGACCCGCAGAGTTTTTCCAGCATTTTCTATTTTTATAACATGGAAACCTAAAGTTAATGTAAAAAAAAACCCAGAATAAAAAAACCACTCATAATTTTGAACATTTTTATTAAATTTCCATTAATCAACTATGCAGCCAGCACAACCCAGCTTCTGCAGTCTCTCCCCACAACTAAGACATCTCATCCCTGATCATGGAACTAGCGGACAGTCATTTTTTAAAAATCCTCTGGTTCACTAAAGTCTTTTAGGGAAGGAAATCTGCTGCCTTTACCTGGCCTGGCCTACATGTGACTCCAGACCCACAGCAATATGCTTGAAATTGCCTAGCAAGCCACTCAGTTGTCAAGGATACAGCTCACCACCACCTTCTGAAAGGCAGTTAGGGATGGGTAATAAATCATGGCCTTGCTGTAGCACCCACATTCCGTGAATGAATGAAAAAGATTTAAGAAGCAGGCTGCTGGAATAAATCCTGGTCTTCAATTGCCACTCTGACCACAATTAGCTAATTTGGTGCCAAACTGGGATCTTCCTGTTCAATGTTGAAGCCACTGAGGCAAGGGAATTTTAATCTCTAAAGGTGCACCATCATCCTGTATTATTGCTGGGATTGCTCCTTCACTATATTTAATATATAAATGCCTATCTTTTTGTTGTGTTATCTATTTTCAACGCTTATTCCAAGGATGTGGGTGATGCCAGTAAAGTCGGAGTCATTGCCCATCCCTAATTGCCCTCAGAAGGTAGTGGGGAGGCTTTCTCTTCTCTATAGCCTGCGTGATGAAGGTGCACTCACAATGGTTTTAGAGAGGATATCGACACAGGAATAATGAAGGAATGATGATAAATGTATTTCCAAATCAACCACAGAATCACAGAATCACACAGTGCAGAAGAGGCCCTTTGGCCCATCGAGTCTGCACTGACACGTGAGAAACACCTGACCTACCCACCTAATCCCATTTACCAGCACTTGGCCCACAGCCTTCAATGTTATGACGTGCCAAGTGCTCATCCAGGTACTTTTTAAAGGATGTGAGGCAACCCGCCTCCACCACCCTCCCAGGCAGTGCATTCCAGACCGTCACCACCCTCTGGGTAAAAAAGTTTTTCCTCATATCCCCCCTAAACCTCCTGCCCCTCACCTTGAACTTATGTCCCCTCGTGAATGACCCTTCAACTAAGGGGAACAGCTGCTCCCTATCCACCCTGTCCATGCCCCTCATAATCTTGTACACCTCGATCAGGTTGCCCCTCAGTCTTCTCTGCTCCAACGTAAACAACCCAAGTCTATCCAACCTCTCTTCATAATTTAAATGTTTCATCCCAGGCAACATCCTGGAGGAACAGCACCTCATCTTCTGACTAGGCACTTTACAGCCTTCCGGACTGAATATTGAGTTCAACAATTTTAGATCATGAACTCTCTCCTCCATCCCCACGCCCTTTCCGATCCCCCTTTTTTCCAATAATTCATACAGATTTTTCTTTTCCCACCTATTTCCATTATTTTTAAATGTATTTCCATCCATTGTTTTATCTCTACCTTTTAGCCTATTTCGATCCCTTCCCCCCACCCCACCCTAACTAGGGCTATCTGTACCTTGCTTGTCCTGCTTTCTACCCTTAATGTCACCTAATATCACATTCCTTAGATAATATCACCACCTTCAACACCTCTTTGTCCTTTGGTCTATGACATCTTTTGGTTATCTCCACCTATCACTGGCCCTCTATCCAGCTCTACCTGTCCCAGCCCCCACCCCCCACCTTAAACCAGCTTATGTTTCACCTCTTTTCTATTTTTCCTTAGTTCTGTTGAAGAGTCATGTGGACTCGAAACGTTAACTGTGTTCTTCTCCGCAGATGCTGTCAGACCTGCTGCGTATTTTTGTTTTTATCCTGGTGAATCTCCTCTGCACCCACTCCAGTGCAATCACATCCTTCCTATAATGTGGCAACCAGAACTGCACACAGTACTCCAGCTGTGGCCTCACCAAAGTTCTATACAATTCCAATATGACCTCCCTACTTTTGTAATCTATGCCTCGATTGATAAAGGGAAGTGTCCCACATGCCCTTTTCACCACCCCACTAACATGCTCCTCCGCCTTCAGAGATCTATGGACATACACGTCAAGTGTTCCTCAGAACTCCCTAGTGTCATGCCGTTCACTGAATACTTCCTGGTCAAATTACTCCTTCCAAAGTGTATCACCACACACTTTTCAGGATTAAATTCCAACTGCCACTTATCTGCCCATTTGACCATCCCGTCTATATCTTCCTGTAGCCCAAGACACTCAACCTCACTATTAACCACCCGGCCAATCTTTGTGTCATCCGCAAACTTACTAATCCTACCCCCCACATAGTCATCTATGTCGTTTATATAAATGACGAATAATAGGGGACCGAGCATAGATCCCTGTGGTATGCCACTGGCTTCCAGTCACTAAAGCATCCTTCCGTCATCACCCTCTGTCTCCTACAACTAAGCCAATTTTGAATCCACCTTATTAAATTACCCTATATCCCATGTGCATTTGCCTTCTTTATAAATCTCCCATGTGGGACCTTGTCAAAGGCTTTGCTGAAATCCATGTAAACTACATCAACTGCACTACCCTCATCTACACATCTGGTGACCTCCACAAAAAATTCAATCAAATTTGTTAGGCATGACCTCCCTCTGACAAAGCCATGCTGACTATCCCTGATCAAACCTTGCCTCTCCAAGTGGAGATAGATTCTCTCCTTCAGAATTTTCTCCAATAGTTTCCCTACAGCAACAACAACTTGCATTTACGTAACACCATTAACACAGTAAAACACCCCAAGGTGCTTCACAGGAATGTTATCAAATGAAATTTGACACCAAGCCACATAAGGAAATATTAGGGCAGATGACCAAAAGCTTGGTCAAAGAGGTGGGTTTTAAAGCTCTTTCCATCTTAAAAGAGGAAAGAGAGGTAGAGAGGTGGAAATGCTCAGGGAGGATTTCCAGGGCCCCGACACCTGAAGGTATGGTCACTACTGATGGAGCAATGAAAATGGGGAATGCTGAAGGTCAGAATTGGGGGAATGCTGCTTTTGAGGAGGATGAAAGATTACATAAACAGGGAGGGGCAAGGGATTTGAAAATAAGGATGAGGATTTGAAAATCAGGCTATTGCTTGGCTGGGAGCCAATGTTGGTCAGCAAGCACATGAGTGAAGAGTGAACAGGACTTGTTGCGAGTTAGGAAACAGACAGTTGAGTTTTGGATTACCTCAAGTTTACTGAGCGAAGATCATGCTGGAGGTAACAAAGGCATGAGGGTATTAGCAGCAGATAGGCTGAGACTGGGTAGAATCAGGTGCTATTACAGAGCTGGAGATAAGCTGTCATGGATATGAGGTCAGAAGTTTATCTTGGGGTTAAATATGATATCAAGGTTGCAAACAGTTGCCAAGGAGAGGGATGGAGTCAGTGGTTTTGAAACAGAGACTGAATAGCTTCTTCCCCAATATTTCATTGGAGGAAATTTCTGCTTGGATAAGCAGTGCGAAAGTTTTAAGAACAGTGGAAGAGTCAGGGGAGGTGGTGGAGAAGTAGAGCTGGGTATCATTAGTATCCATGTGAACACTGACACTGCATTTGGATGATGCTACCAAAAGGCAGCACGTAGATGAGAAATAGGGAAGAGCCAAGGCTCGATCCTTTTGTGGGGGTGGGAGCCCAGAGGTAACAGCGAGAGAAGATATTGCAGATAATTCTCTAGCTAGGACTGGATAAATAAAAACGGGGCCAGGCGAGTGCTTGGAGAGGAACTTAGAAGATGGCATGAAATCTATTTTTGGCCTTCCCGCCATATTGTCCGCTCATGCCCGCCATGCCGCCCGTGCCAATGAGGATGGAAAATTCCAGCCATAATTGCTTTAGAAGCAGTTCAGAGAAGGTTAATTCGACTCATTCCTGGGATGAGGGGCTTATCTTCTGAAGAAAGATTGAACAGGTTGGATCTACACCCATTGGAGTTTAGAAGGGTGAGAGGTGATCCTATTGAAACATATAAGATCCTGAGGGGATTTGATAGGGTGGATACTGGGAGGGTGTTTCCTCTTGTGGGGGAAGCAAGAGCTCGGGAACATAGTTTAAGAATAAGAGGTCTCTCTTTTAAGACAACGATGAAGAGAATTTATTTCTCTCAGGGGTTATTAGAGTGTGGAATTCTCTTCCCTGGAGAGCAGTGGAGGCTGTGTCTTTAAATGTATTCAAGGCTGAGTTAGATAGACTTTTGATAGACAAGGGAGTCAAGAGTTATGGGGACCAGACAGGAAAGTGGAGCTCAGACAACAACCTGATCAGCCATGATTTTATCGACTGGTGGAGCAAGTTGGAAGGGCTGATTGGCCTTCTCCTACTCCTTTGTTCCTGTGTTCCTACGTTCCTAAGAAGGCAGCTTACCACTCCCTTCTCATGGGTTCCAAGGGGTGCACAATAAATACTAGTCTTGCCAGCTCAGGAATAAAAAATATTTTTTTTAAAAACCTGTGTCTGTTGCATACCTCTTTAAATTGCTACAAAATTTCAATCAAACTTTTGTTCCCATTCAATGATTGATTATGTGCTCCAACATGTTGGCAGATCACATATTATTTTTCAACTCAACACATAGACTTTGGTTAAGCACTATCAACAATCAAATCTTTCCTATCTATGGCAGTGTCCGATAGCTTGTCTTTATTCTTTCATGGGATGTGTGCGTCACTAACAAAGTCAACATTTGTTGCCCATCCCTAATTGCCCTTGAACTGAGTGCCTTGCTAGATCATTTCAGAGGACAGTTAAGAGTCGACCAGATTGCTGTGGGTCAGGAGTCACATCTAGGCCAGACCAGGTAAGGACAACAGATTTCCTTCCCAAAGGACATTAGTGAACCGGGTGGGTTTTTACAACAATTGATGACAGTTTCTAGATCACTATTATTGAGGCTAGCTTTCAATTCCAGATTTATTTAGTTGGATTTAAAATCCACCAGCTGCTGTGTTGGGATTTGATCCCCATGTCAAGAGAATTAGCCTGAGTGTTTGGATCACCACACCAGTGGCTTTACTGCAACGCCACCATCTTCCACTTAGTTGATAAGATCACAAATCTCACTTGACAGCCTTGGATCAGTTGGATAGCACTCTTGCTTGAATCAAAAGTTGTCTTTTGAGGGCTTGGACAAAAAATGGTCTAAGCTGGTGCTTCTAGTACAGTGCTGAGGGAGGGCTGCACTGTTGAAGGTGCATTCTTCCAGAAGGGATGTTAAACTGAGGCCCCATTTACCCTCTTAGTAGGATATAGCATTGCGTTTCTAGGTTGTAGCACTCCATTTCTAGGTTGTAGCATTGCGTTTCTGGGTTGTAGCGCTCCATTTCTAGGTTGTAGCGCTCCATTTCTAGGTTGTAGCGCTCCATTTCTAGGTTGTAGCATTGCATTTCTGGGTTGTAGCGCTCCATTTCTAGGTTGTAGCATTGCGTTTCTGGGTTGTAGCGCTCCATTTCTAGGTTGTAGCATTGCGTTTCTGGGTTGTAGCGCTCCATTTCTAGGTTGTAGCGCTCCATTTCTAGGTTGTAGCGCTCCATTTCTAGGTTGTAGCGCTCCATTTCTAGGTTGTAGCATTGCATTTCTGGGTTGTAGCGCTCCATTTCTAGGTTGTAGCGCTCCATTTCTAGGTTGTAGCATTGCGTTTCTGGGTTGTAGCGCTCCATTTCTAGGTTGTAGCATTGCGTTTCTGGGTTGTAGTGCTGTGTTTCTAGGTTGTAGCGCTCCATTTCTAGGTTTTGGCGCTGCGTTTCTGGGTTGTCGCAATGCATTTCTAGGATGTAGCACAGCGTTTCTGGGTCATAGCGCTGTGTTTCTAGGTTGTAGCACTGAATTTGTAGGTTGTAAAGCTGCGTTTCTAGGTTGTAGCACTGTGTTTCTGGGTTGTAGCGTAGCGTTGCTTGGTTATAGTGCTGCGTTTCTAGGTTGCAGTGCTGCATTTCTAGGTTTAGCACTGAGTTTCTAGGCTTTAATCAGTTCATTGATCTTTTGATTGACAGCAGACATTTTAGTTTTGAGATTCTGACTCATGCTAGTCAGATATAGGTAATGATCCCTGTCACTGTCATAAATCAAAATATGTGAGCTTGCAGATCATAGAATCATAGAATGATACCACACAGGAGGAGGCCATTCAGCCATCGGGTCTCTGCCAATGAATGCATTTTATCCGAAATTACCAAAATTATTGATTTAACTCGGAAGAATAGAAAAGCAGAATATATTTTTAAAAGTTGGAGACGGTTAAGTGCTGCTATGCAGAGGGATTTGTGTGTCCTTGTGCACAAAACACAGAAGTTAAAATGTAGCTGCAGCAAGGAATTAGGAAGGCAGATATTATTTTTATTCTTTCATAGGATGTGGGCATCACTGGCAAGGCCAGCATTTGTTGTCCACCCCTAATTCTCCTTGAACTGAGTAGCTTGCCACGCCACAGCAGAGGGCAGTTAAGAGTCAACCACATCATAGAATCACAGAATTTTAACAGCACAGAAGGAGGCCATTCGGCCCATCCTATCTGCACCGGCTCTCCAAATGAGCATTATGACCCAGTGCCATTGCCCTTCCATTCCCCTGTACCCCTCCTCATTGTTTCTATTCAAATAATCATCTAATGCCCGCTTGAATGCCTCGATTGAACCTGCCTCCACCACACTTCCAGGCAGTACATTCCAGACCCGAACTACTCGTTGTGTGAAAAAGTTTTTTCTCACATCACATTTGCTTCTTTTACAAATCACATGCCCTCTCGTTCTTGATCATTTTACAAGCAGGAACAGCTTCTCCCTATCTATTCTGTCCAGCCCTGTCATGATTTTGAAAATCTCTATCAAATCTCCTCTTTGCCTTCTCACCAAAGAGAACAATCCCAACCTCTCCAATCTACCCTCTAGCTGAAGTTTCCCATCCCAGGAACCATTCCTGTAAACCTCTTCTGCACTCTCTACAATGTGTTCACATCCTTCCGATAGTGTGGCACCCAGAACTGTACACAATTTTTCAGCTGAGGTCTAACAAGTATCTTATATAAATTCAGCATAACCTCCCTACCCTTGTACTCTATGCTCCTATTAATAAAGCCCAGGACACTATATGCTTTATTAACTTCTCTCTCCAACTGTTCTGCCACCTTCAATGACCAATGCACATATACACCCAGGTCTTTCTGCTCCAGCGCCCCCTTCTAAATTTCACCCCTTATTTTATATTGTCTGTCCATGTTCTTCCTACCAAAATGCATCACCACATATTTCTCCACATTGAACTTCATCTACCACCTCTCTGCCCAATCCACCACCTTGTCTATGTCCTTTTGAAGTTCTACACTGTCCTCCTCACAGTTTACAACACTCCCAAGCTTCATATCATCTGCAAACTTTGAAATTATCCCCTGCACACCAAGATTTAGATTATTAATATATATCAGGAAAAGCAAGGGTCCCAATACCGACTCTGGAGAACTCCACTACAAACCTCCCTCCAGTCCAAAAAATATCCATTGACCATTACTCTCTGCTTCTTATTTTTCAGACAATTTTGTACCCACATTGCTACTGTCCTTTTTATTCCATGAGCAATAACTTTTCTCACAAGTCTGTTGTGTGGCACTGTATCAGGTGCCTTTTGGAAGTCCATGTACACCACATCAACAGCATTACCCTCATCGACCTTTTCTATCACCTCTTCAAAAAACTCCAGCAAATTAGTTAAACACAATTTCCCCTTTAGAAATCCATGCTGGCTCTTCCTTATCAACCCATATTTTTTCATGTGATTACTAATTCTCTCCCAAATAATTGTTTCTAGAATCTTGCCCATCACTGAAGTTAAACTGACTGGTCTGTAATTGCTGGGCTCATCCTTATAACCTTTTTTTAACAAGGACGTAATGTTTGCAATTCTCTAGTCCTCTGGCACCTCCCCTGCATCCAGGGAAGACTGAAAGATTATGGTCAGTGCCTCTGCAATTTCTACTCTCACTTCCTTCAATATCTCGTCCGGTCCCGTTGCCTTGTCAACTTTAAGTACCGACAGTCTATTCAACACTTCCTCCTGATCAATTTTGAACACTTCTAGTGACAAAGTTTCCTCGTCTGTCACCATGGCCTGGGTAGCATCTACCTCCTTGATAAAGACAGGTGCAAAGTATTCATTTAATACCTCAGCCATGGCCCCTTCGTCCATGTGTAAATTCCCTTTTAGGTCCCTAATCAGCCCTATTCCTCCCTTTACCACCATTTTACTATTTATATGCCTTTAGAAGACTTTGGGATTCCCCTTTGGCTGCCAGTCTTTTCTTATAATCCCTCTTCGCTTCTCTAATATGTTTTCTCACCTCCCCTCTGAACCTTCTGTATTCCTCTTGGTTCTCAACTGTATTTTCTACCTGACACCAGTCATAAGCGCACTTTTTCTTCTTTATATTACTTTTTATCTCCTTTTTCATCCAGGGAGCTCTGGATTTGTTTGCCCTACCTTTCCCTTTCTATGGAATATGCCTTGTTTGTGCCCGAACCAATTCTTTTTTGAAGATAGCCCATTGTTCAGCTAGTTTTTCCTGCCAATCCTTCATTTCAGTCTATCTGGTCCAGCTCCATTCCTGCCCCATCGAAGTCAGCTCTCGTCCAGTTAATTATTCTTACTCTGGATTGCCTATCGTCCTTTTCTATCATCATCCTAAAATGTACAATGCAATGATCGCTGCTTCCTAAATGTCCCCCCACTGACACTTGATCAACTAGGCCCACCTCTTTTCCAAGAACCAGACCCAACAGTGCATTTTTTCTTGTTGGATTGGACACATACTGCTGCAGAAAATTCTCCTGAACAGAATCTAGGAACATTTGCCCCTCTCCACCCTTTACACTACCAGTGTCCCTGCCTACATTCAGGTGATTAAAGTCCCCCATTATAACTACTTTATGATGTTTGCATCTCTCTGTAATATCCCTGAGATTTGTTCTTCTACATCCTTCTCACTATTTGGCGGTCTATAGACAACACCGAGCAATTTTTGTTCCTTTGCTCTGGCCAAATTGATTCTGTCCTTGAACCCTCTGGGACATCCTCTTTCTCCAGCACTGCAATGCTCTCCTGAACCAATACTTCCACCCCTACTCCTTTCCTCCCTTTTCTGAACACCTTGTACCCGGGAATATTTAACACCCAGTTCTGCCCTTCCTTGAGCCAGGTCTCTGTTATCGCCACAATATCATATTTCCACATGGCAATCTGCGCCTGTAACTCCCCAATCTTACTTACTATACTCTGCATTCACATACATGCACAGTAACCCTGATTTAGATTTTGTTACTTTCTCCCTCACCCCAACTTCACCTATTAACTTACTACTCTCTATACTAGTGCCATATTTCCCTCCCAGTATTTTATGCACACTGGTATTCCTCTCTAATATTCTTTCCTGGTTCCCACATCCCTGTCGAATTAGTTTAAAGCCCTCCCAACAGCACTAGCAAAACACCAGCAAGGAACTCAGTCCCAGCTCTGTTCAGATGCACCCTGTCCAGTTTGTACAGGTACCATCTCCCCCAGTGCCCCAGGAATCTAAAACCCTCCCTCCTGCACCATCTTTTCAGCCACGGATTCACCTGCCTTATCCTTCTATTTCTATACTCACTGGCACATGGCACTGGCACTGTGATCCAGAGATTACTACATTTGAGGTCCTGCTTGCTAATTTTCTGGCTAGCTCCCTAAATTCTGATTTCAGGACCACATCCTCTTCCCTACCTAAGTCATTGGTACCAATATGGATTATGACCTCTGGCTGATCACTCTCCCCCAGAAGAATGTCCTGCAGCTATTCTGTGACATCCTTGACTCTGGCACCAGGGAGGCAACATACCATCCTGGACTCACAGCTACAGCCACGGAAATACCTACCTGCTCCCCTAGCTAATGAATCCCCTATCACTATTGCTCTTCCTCCCCTCCTGTACAGTCTTGGTTCTGGAGTCATGTAGAGACCAGACCAGTGAACCAGATGTTTTTTGTTTAACAACAATCAATGATAGTTTCACAGTCACCATTCCAATTCCAGATTTTTAATCAATTGAAGATTTTTAATCAATTGAATTTAAACTCCACCAGCTGCCATGGTGAGATTCAAACCTATGGCCTCAGATTATTAGCCTGAACCTTGGGATCACTAATTCAGTGACATTACCACTACGCCACCATCACCCCTCAAGAGATGCTAGCCTTTATTGCATGAGGGTTCAAGAATAAGAGTAAAGATATCTTATTTTTACATAACAGTGCTGTTGGTATCTTTGCCTGAAGAAGAATATACTTGCTCTAGAGAGGATACAATGAAGGTTTACTAGATTGAAGAAGGAGGTTCACCGCTATGAAGGAGAGTCATACGGACTCAAAACGTTAACCCTGTTTCTCTCTCCACAGATGCTGTTAGACCTGCTGAGTTTTTCCAGCACTTTCTGTTTTTATTTCAGATTTCCAGCATCCACAGTATTTTATTTTTATTTCACTAGATTGATGCCTGCGATGCGGCAGTTATCCTATAAGGAAAGTTTGAGTAAAATGGATCCTGGAGTTCAGAAGAATGAGAGGTGATATCATTGAAACAAGAATGATTCTTCAAGGGCTTGACAGGGTAGATGCTGAGATGCTGTTCCCCTGGCTAAAGAGTCTAAAACTACAAATCAACACGCAGAATTTAGCCCTTGTAGGGCGGACGGGCTCACCGGGCTCAGGCAGGGGCAGTCAGGAAGCCGACTGCCACAGGCGATCGGGGCCATATGCGATTTCACGCCGGCCAATTAAGGCTCGCCTAGTGTGAAACGCGAGCAGCAGCGCTCAACGCTGCCTGTGGGGGCAGGGAGGGAGTGTGAGCGCAAGTGTCAGCCCTGCACGCCAGTGAGCGCTTGCAAATCTCCCTGAGGCACAGAGCTGCCTCAGGGAGATGAAGAGTTTTCAGAAAAATAAATAAAGGCACTTAAAACGTTATAAAACATGTTCCCTTATGTGACTCTGTCACATGAGTAGGGACATGTTATTAATTAAATTTTATTTTATTTTTATTTGCCTTTGGAAACCTCATCCCGCCCGTGGATGAGGTTTCCTAAAAAGTGCAAAGGCCACTTGGCCTCTTCGCCTGCCCACCAGCCGTAAGGTTGGACAGGCAGCAAAAACTGCAAGTTAATTAAGCTAAGTTAATTAAGTTAATGGTTAACAGTCCTCTTAATTGTTGCCGGGTGCACTGCTGATTCCCGCGCGTACCCGTCGACCGAAATATCACGCGTCATTTTATGCTCGAGCGGGTCGGGCGCGCGACGGCCAAGGTAAAAATTTCACCTTACTCTCAAAATAAGGGTTGGTCATTTCAAGCTGATACGAGGAAAAACTTCTTCACTCAAAGGGGTTGTGAATCTTTGGAATTTCCTGAGCCAGTGTTGTGCATGCTCAGTTATTGAGAGTATCCAAGGCTGGGATTGATAAATTTTTGGACATTAAGGGCATGAAGGAATTTGGGGATAGAGCGGGAGGGTGGAATTGATGTAGAAGTTCAAACATGATTTTACTGAACAGGATCCAGAGGCCATATGGCCTACTCCTGCTCTTTTTCCTTATGTTCTTATGCCCTAAACATCCAAAGCATCCAAAGGGCTTTATTCTAGAAGCTGGGCAAAATGAGATTACAATTGCTGTTGGGTGTGAAAGCCAAATGGACAATCATATGAACATACAAACATACAAAATAGGAGCAGCACTAGGCCATTCGGCCCCTCGAGCCTGCTCTGCCATTCAATAAGATCATGGCTGATCTGTTTGTGTTTCAAATTCCACATTCCCATCTACCCCTCAATAACCTTTGATTCCTTTGCCAACCAAGAATCTATCTACCTCTGCCTTTAAAATATTCAAGCTGTTCCAGTACAGCTACAACACTGACATCTACCCAGCAATGTGGAAAGTTGTCCAGGTATGTCCTGTCCACAAAAAGCAGGACACATCCAAACTGAGCAATAACTGCTCCATCAGTCTACTCTCGATCATCAGTAAAGTAATGGAAGGGGTCATCAACATTGCTATCAAGCGGCACTTGCTTAGCAATAACCTGTTCACTGACACTCAGTTTGGGTTTCGCCAGGGCCACTCAGCTCCTGACCTCATTACAGCCTTAGTTCAAACATGGACAAAAGGGCTGAACTCGCGAGGTGAGGTGAGAGTGACTGCCCTTGACATCAAAGCAGCATTTGACCGAGTGTGGCATCAAGGAGCCCTAGCAAAACTAGAGTCAATGGGAATCAGGGGGAAAACTCTCCACTGGCTGAATTCATACCTAGCACAAAGGAAGATGGTTGTTGTTGTTGGAGGTTAGTCACCTCAGCTCCAGGACATCACTGCAGGAGTTCCTCTGGGTAGTGTCCTTGGCCCAACCATCTTCAGCTGCTTCATCAATACCTTCCTTCCATCATAAGGTCAGAAGTGGGGATGTTCGCTGATGATTGCACAATGTTCAGCACCATTCACAACTCCTCAGATACTGAAGCAGTCCATGTCCAAATGCAGCAAGACCTGGACAATATCCAGACTTGGGCTGCCAAGTGGTAAGTAACATTCATTTCACACAAGTGCCAGGCAATGACCATCTCCAACAAGAGAGAATCTATCCTTCACCCCTTGATGTTCAATGGCATTACCATCGCTGAATCCCCCCACGATCAACATCCTGGGGGTTCCCATTGACCAGAAACTGAACTGGACTAGCCACCTAAATACTGTGACTACAAGAGCAGGTCAGAGGCTAGGAATCCTGCAGTGAGTAACTCACCTACTGACTCCCCAAAGACTGTCCACCATCTACAAGGCACAAGTCAGGCACAACTCCCCACTTGCCTGGATAAGTGCAGCTCCAACAACACTCAAGAAGCTTGACCCTGTCCAGGACAAAGCGGTCCACTTGATTGGCACCACATCCACAAACATTCACACCCTCCACCACCGACGCACAGTAGCAGCAGTGTGTACCATCTACAAGATGCACTGCAGAAACTCACCAAGGCTCCTTCAACAGCACCTTCCAAACCCACAACCACTACCATCTAGAAGGACAAGGGTTGCAGATACATGGGAACACCACCACATGGAAGTTCCCCTCCAAGCCACTCACCATCCTGATTTGGAAATATATCACCGTTCCTTCATTGTCGCTGGGTCAAAATCCTGGAACTCCCTCCCTAACAGCACTGTGGGTGTACCTACACCACATGGACTGCAGCGGTTCAAGAAGGCAGCTCACCATCACCTTCTCAAGGGCAATTAGTGATGGGCAATAAATGCTGGCCCAGCCAGCGATGCCCACATCCCATGAATGGATAAAAAAAAATCAATGACCCACACCCCCACTGCCTTCTGAGGCAGAGAACTCTAAAGTGACACAACCCTCTGATTGAAAAAAAATCTCCTCATCTCTGTCCTAAAAGGGTGATCCCTAACTTTAAAACAATGCCCTCTAGTTATGGACTCACCCACAAGAGGAAACATCCTTTCCACGTCCACCGTGTCAAGGCCGTTCAGGACATTATATATTTCAATCAAGTCACCCCTCACTCTTCTAAACTCCAGTGGAAATAAGACTGGTCTGTCTAACCTTTTCCCATAAGACAGCCCACTCATTCCAGGTATCAATCTCGTAAACCTCCTCGGAACCATCTCCAATATATTTACATTATTCGATAAATACGGAGACAAAAACTGCACACAGTATTCGAGTTGCGGTTTCACCAATGCCCTGTATAACTGAAGCGTAATATCCTTACTTTAACATTCAATTGCTCTTGCCATAAAGGGTAGCATTCCATTAGCCTTCTTAATTACTTGCAGTACCTGCATATTAATTTTTTGAGCCTCATGCACTAGAACACCTGGGTCCCTCTGCACCTCAGAATTCTGCAGCCATTCTCCATTTAAGTAATACTCTGCTTTTTTATTCTTTCTACCAAAGTGAACAACTTCACCTTTTCCCACATTATACTCCATCTGCCAGATTTTTGCCTGCTCACTCAACCTATTTATCTCTGTCTGCCACCTCCTTATGTCCTCTTCACATCTTAGTTTCCTACTTATCTTTGTGTCATCTACAAGGTTAGCTACCATGCCTTCGCTCCCCTCATCTAAGTCATTGATGCAAATTGTAAAAAGCTGAGGCCCCAGCACAGACTCCACTTGTCACATCCTGCAAATCAGAAAAAGACTGATTTGTGCATACTTTCCATTTACTGCCAGCCAGCCAGCCAATCTTCTGTCCAGGCTAATATTTTACCCCCTACACCGTAAGCTTTTATTTTCTGCCAGGACCTTTGACATGGCACCTTATCAAATCCTTTCTGGAAATCCAAGTACAGCACATCTTCTGCCCTTTATCCACAGTGCATGTTACTCCTTTAAACAACTCCAATAAATGGATTGAACATGATTTCTCTTTCACAAAACTATGTTGACTCTTCCTGGTTACCCTGAATTTTTCTAAGTGCCCAGCTATAACCTCCTTAATGATCAATTCTAACATCTTCCCCACGACAGACGTCAAGCTAACTGGCCTATAATTCCTTGTTTTCTGCTTCTCTCCTTTCTTGAATAGAGGGGTTAGATTTGCAACTTTCCAGTCCGATGGAACCTTTCCAGAATCTAGGGAGTTTTGGAAAATTAACACCAACGCATCGATAAGACCATAAGACGTAGGAGCAGAAGTAGGCCATTCGGCCCATCAAGTCTGCTCTGCCATTCAATGAGATCATGGCTGATCTGATAATCCTCAACTCCACTTTCCTGCCTTTTACCCATTACCCCATGATTACCTTACTGATTAGAAATCTGTCTATCTCAGCCTTGCATATACTTAGCAACCCAGTCTCTATAGCCCTCTGTGGTAAAGAATTCCACAGATTGACTGCCCTCTGAAAGAAGAAATTCCTCCTCATCTCTATTTTGATTGGGCGCCCCCTTACTCTGAGATTATGCCCTCTGGTCCTAGACTCTCCCACAAAGTGCATAACCTCTCAGCATCTACCCTGTCAAGTCCCCTAAGAATCTTATATATTTCAATAAGGTCACCTCTCATTCTTCTATACTCCAAAGGGTACAGGCCCAATCTACTCAACCTCTCCTCATAAGAAAACCCCTCAATACCCGGGATCAACCTAGTGAACCTTCTCTGGACTGCCTCCAATGCCAATATATCATTCCTTAGACAAGGGGACCAAAACTGTTCACTGTATTCTAGGTGTGGTCTAACTAGTGCCTTGTTTAGTTTTAGCAAGACTTCCCTATTTTTATACTCCATTCGCTTTGAAATAAAGGCCAACATTCCATTTGCCTTCCCTATTACCTGCTGAACTTGTATGTTAGCTTTTTGTGATTCATGCACGAGGACCCCCAAATCCCTCTGTGTTGCAGCTTTCTTCAGTCTTTCTCCATTTAAATAAAATTCAGCTCCTCTATTCTTCCTGCCAAAGTGCATAACCTCACATTTTCCCACATTATATTCCATTTGCCACATTTCTGCCCACTCACTTAACCTGTCTATATTCCTCTGTAGACTCTTTGTGTCATTCTTACTACTTGCCTTCCCACTTATGTTTGTGACATCTGCAAACTTGGCGATAGTATATTCATTTCTCTCATCCAAGTCATTAATATATATTGCAAATAATTGTGGCCCCAGCCCTGACCCCCATGGCACTCCACTGGTTACAGGTTGCCATCCTGGAAATGCCCCCCCATATCTCAATTCTCTGTCTTCTATTAGATAGCCAGTCCTCTATCCTCACTAATATACTATCCCCAACACCATGGGCTCTTATCTTATTAAGTAACCTTATGTGTGGTACCTTATCGAACACCTTTTGGAAATGCAAAAATATTACATCTACTGGTTCCCCTTTATCTATCCTGCTTGTTACGTCCTCAAAGAATTCTAATAAATTTGTCAGGCATGATTTCCCCTTCATGAAGCCATGCTGACTCTGCTTGATTATATTTTGCATTTCTAAATGCTCTGCTATTACATCCTTTATAATATACTCCAACATTTTCCCAATGACAGGTGTTAAACTAACTGGCCTATAGTTATCTGTTTTTTGTCTTTCTTCCTTTTTGAATAAGGGTATTACATTGGCAGTTTTCCAATTCTCTGGGACTTTTCCAGAATTTAAGTAATCTTGAAAGGTTACAACCAATGACCTACTACCTCATTAGCCACTTCTTTTAGAACCCCAGGATAAAGTCCATCAGGACTCAAAGGCTTGTCAGTCCGCAGCTCCATCAGTTTGCTCAGCACCACTTCCCTAGTGATTGTAATTTCACCAAGTTCCTCTCTCGCCTCCACCTCCTGATTTACAGCTATTACTGGAATGTTTTTTGTATCCTCTATAGTGAAGACAGAAGCAAAACATTTGTTCATTTCATTCACCAGTTGAAGACAAGACTACAGTTCCTACACTCACAAACCAACTGTTAAAATAATTAATTTCTCACTGACCCGACTGTTGAGAAAAATTAATTTTGTCAATTAACCTGCTCTAATATGAACGATAAATAATATTACACGCAGCCTCGTGATCCCATGTTTCTTGTGTTTCACTGTACTATATATAAAGGGTTGATAGAGGATTTTCACTAAATATAATCCCATTTAATATCCATCAAAGACTCAGTTAAATGCTATTGAAAATAACTACACAGATCCTGAAACTTAGAAGTTACCATTAATTTCTTGCTATGTCTATTTACTTCTGCGTAATTAATTAATGTATAAATAAATGTAACCACCAGTTTTAGCCTGAAACAAAGCATAGATTTGATTGTCACAGAAAAGAAACATACCTACTTAATCTATCAAGTCTATATTGATGATGTATTCCATAGGAGCCATCTATTTAATTAAACATGCTGATTTCTCCCCATATTCCCTTTGTCTTTGAAATCTATGATCTTACTATCATTTAAGCAAATTATAGATTGATTCAATTATAGTTTAGACTAACATATTGTGATTTTTGTATATCCACCTGAGAGAGTAGATGGGCCTTGCTTCATTCAAAGGACAGCAACTCCAACAGTGCAGCTCTCCCTCAATAATGCACTGAAGTGTCAGCCCAGATTATGTGGTCAAGTCTCTGAAGTAAAGTTTGAACCTTTGGCGCTCTCTTCCTCAAAGGGTGGTGGAAGCAGAGTCTTTGAATATTTTTAAGGCAGAGCTAGATTCTTGATAAGCAAGGGGTGAAAGGTTATTGGGTGTAGATGGGAATTTCAGGTGAGGTTACAATCAGATCAACCCTGATCTTATTGAATGGCGGAGCAGGCTCGAGGGGCCAAATGGCCTACTCCTGCTCCTAATTCGTATGTTCATATATATATACATAAACTATGAGCTTCTCACTCATAGTCTTACCACTGTGACAATGCTGACCACTAAGCTTAGTACATTAAGCATCCACTTCTGGGCTGCTTCAATTCTGGCCTCTTGGGCATCCCCAATTTTAATCATTCCACAATTGACAGTCATGCTTTCAGTTCCCTACGCCCTAATTTCTGGAATTCCCTCCCTAAATCTTTCTGCCTCTCTACTTCTCTCTCCTCCCTCTTTGACCAGGCTTTTGGACATTTGTCCTACTATCTCCTTATGCGGCCCGGTGTCAAATTTTGTTTGATCACACTCCCTTGAAGCACCTGAGGCATTTTACTACTTTAAAGGTGCTATATAAATACAAATTATTGTTGTTATGTCAGGAGTAGACCCAAAAAGATAAAAGCAAGACTTGCATTTATATAAGTTTTCACGACAAATGGAAGTCTTAAAGTGTTTTACAGTCAATGAAGGGCTTTCAAAGTATGGTCATGTTGTAACGCAGAAGACTTACAATGAGTTTCTCCAACCTGCTCATTCTGGTAACTAATGGTAACACGATGAATTATTACTTGGATCCTTTCTTGCTGGTCAAAGAACATGCAGAATCCAAATCATTTCTCAGGCTGCACATCCCAGTCTGTTTGGGATGGTCACCTCAAGATAGGGAAGTGAGATAGATTAGTTCAGGAAAGCCATGATTTGGCTGGATTGAATGCTGGCATTGTCCTGGGATCGGAGACCACCTAACACATTCTTCAAAGTTTTTGAAGCAGGACAATGAGTCAAACCATTCAGTTCCAATATGCGTCATGTGGGGCTGTTTACAGGTATATTTTCCTGGAAGCAATCTCTGTCGAGCAATGAGCTTGTAAATGGCTGGCAATTTCATTTAGTTAAGTGAGATGCAGTTTTCAATGTCCTTTGCTTTGATTTATCTTCAGAGGAATTGGGTGCCTCCTCTTGGAGTGAGCTTCACGGAGACAGCAGTCAGGTCCTGCTGTAAATCTTATGTAACATGCTACAAAATCCTGGAACTCCCTCCCTAACAGCACAGTGGGTCTGCAGCTGATCGAGTAGGCAGCTCACCACCACCTCCTCAAGAGGCAATTAGGGACGGGCAATAAATGCTGGGCCCAGCCAGCGACGCCCACGTCCTATAAAATGAATTTTAATAAGCCATGCAGCCTTGAAAAGATGTACATGTCTGTTTGTGAATGAGGAGCAGTAACAAGCTGTGGGACAGCAGGGGGATGCTGCCAGGGGACTGGCAGAGCAGTGCGGCATTCAATTGCCATGTGTTGATTGAGGTGTTTTCCCCCATCAGGGGTTCTTTAATTGGACAGTAATTTTGTTTTTCCATTCCTTTATACCTTTGTTTTCAGAAAGCAATGAAACAGAATTTGCAGGAGGTAGGCTGAAACCATTTGAGTAACAGTTGTATGTTATATGTTCTACGTGATCTGGTACTGTGCTTGTCTCCTGGAATCTTAAGCACAGAAGGAGGCTACTCAGCCCATCGTGCCTGTGCCAGTGTTCTAAACGAGCTTTCCAATTAGCCCCAGAATTCCCTATCACCCCGGTAAAATTGTTCCCCTTCAAGTATTTATCTAATTTCCTTATTGAAAGTATTTACTGAATCTGCTCCCCCCCATATTGTTTTTCATTTGTTCCTTTATGGGATGTGAGCATCACTGGCAAGGGCAGCATTTGCTGCCCATCGCTAATTGCTCTCGAACCAAATAGCTTGCCACAATTTTCAGAGGCGCAGTTAAGAGTCAACCACATGGCTGTGGGTCTGGAGTCACATGTAGACCAGACCGGGGTAAGGAGGGCAGATTTCCTTCCCTAATGGACATTAGTGAACTGGGACCTTGTGACAAACAAAGAGTGGAATCGTCCCAGGTTTGCACTAAGTGCAGTAGCGTCGGCTACAATGGTGGCTTTTCATACCGTATCGTCCCAAAACCGCTGCATTAATTATGCGTTCCCGGGAAACACGCCATTTACATGGCAGGTGGGCTGTCATTCCCCGTCACATGATCACCTCGCCACTTCAACACACTGGGCGCCATATTTAAAGTCCTGTCACGCACTCACCTCTCAGAGCTTCCAGCCCACAACTGCTGCAAGGAAGACATGGCCCCAAAAGGCAAAAAGACTGCAGCCCCCAGGTTCAATGACGTGTCCCTCAAGTACCTTTTGGACACTGTGGAGGCTCTCTGTGATGTCCCCAACGCTCGCTGTGGCTGCAGGATGGGCAGCAAGCTCACTAATCCGGCTTGGGAGGCGGTGGCAGTGGTGGTCAGTGCCAACGCCCTGCAAAAGAGGACAGCCACCCAGTGCCACAAGAGGATGAATGATCTCCTCTGTTCCACCAGGGTAAGTCACTCTTCTCATCACTCTCAACTCACACACTCACAAACCCATCGCACATCAACAGGGCCCTCACTCACTGCCAGTCCAAGGGACTCACCATCCACTCGAACATACACACCATCATTGTCCTCATCCCGTCCATGGGACTACTCACCACTTATCATTTGGCCTTATAGGTGTCCTGCTTACACTTTCTCCATCTCTATCCATGCAGGACAAGCTGGCACACAACAACAGGGAGAGCTCACTTACCGGTGGAGGAATGCTTGAAATCAAGGACCTCGCAGACTTTGAAAACAGAGCCATCCAGCTGGCCGGCGATGACCGGGACCGGTCCTGTGCTGACAGTGAGGTCGGCGCTGCTCTACCAAGTGAGGATCCAGCAATGCAACATCCACCAGATAACCAGGCTGTGAGTGATGTGTCCTGTTTCACAGGCCACTGCCATGCACTGATTATCTCTCCTAGCTTTCACAGGCACATCTGGGAAACAGCCGACAGAGTCCATGACCCAGGGCCTCCAATCAAGCCCCGAAGAAACCTCTGAAGAGGAATCTGGAGGCACCCTCCCTGAAATCCCATCACAGCCTCACCCACACCCACCACCAGCGCAGAGACACACACCTCGATGGGACTTAGCTTTAGAATAGCCTCAGGATCACAATCTGGTGAGTACATCGCACTGTCTGATCCACAGCAGGCAGAGGCAGGGACTTCCCAGGTCCCCGGCACTCGGAGGGCTGCTGGAGGCCAGAACGTTGCTGAGTCTGAGTCAGATGAGGAGCCTCTGGACTCGGTCATGTCACAGTTGCTGGAGCTACAAAGGCAGCTCGGGTACATCAGGAAGGGATGTCCGCTGCACTCCTCAGATTGTAAGGCATGATGGAGGAGTCCGTCAGACTGAGGTGATAGCGCCGGCATTGTCAACGCACCGAGGTCAACACTGGCAGGATGGCGGCCGCCATGGAGACCTTGGTCCAGGACGTTGCTCCTGCTCTGCTGCACAGGCTGAACTCCATCGCTGACGCCATAGTTGGCCTCCAACAGTGCATGCGCAAGAGGGGTTCAGGGCAACTCGATCTCACTCCAGTTTCCCCTTCTCCTCATGGAGTCAGCCTGGGGCCCTCGGGCACCCATAGGGAGGAGGATCAGCAGGTGCACACTCCGGGCCCATCCACCCAGGTGACTCCGTGAGTGTCCGGCCCAGCCAAATCCCCTCTTCCTGTGATCCGGCAGCTCCAGCTCCAGCTCCACAGGCCGAGGAGGGTGTCACTGCCACACAGCAGGACCCCGAAAGCAGGCCGGGGCCCTCCAAGTCTCAGCCCCTCCAGAGGACACCCGCCAAGGTCATTCCAGACAGGGCATAGCAGTCAGCAGGCTGCCTCCACCCCCACTGTGGATGTCCAGGGAGCTCCAAGACACAGTGGCAGGATTAGGAAGGTTAAGAAGATGTAGTTGCAAATCCTGGGCACGGGTGTTAATCACTTGTACATAATGTTCACTATTGTCAATAAATTCCCAAGAATCTCTCCCTTCCTGTGGCTCCTTGTTCTGATGAGCAGTGTTTGTGTCACTCAGATGTGAAACCTTTCTGTACAAGATAAAGGCAGGTGTCTCAGTCCAGGGCCTCTTCCCTGTGTCTGTGCAGCCTTCAGACCAAAGTGATGGTCCAGCCTCACACTCCCTGGACACATTACTGATGCCTGCACCTCGGCGGTGCTGGTCATTGCTGCCAGAATGTACTGGGCAGGTGTCACAGAGTTCCCTCATTCTCTCTGTGCGTTCATAGCATCTTTAAGGTGGGGCTGGCCCCCATCTCTTCAGCATCTGTGACCAGTGACATTCTGCTCCTGAAGGGCTCAGGTGCTGAAGACGGACAAAGGATCAAGTGCATTTAAAGTTTCACGGCTGCATCTCTATGATTTCACCCTGATCACAGAGCGCAAGCGATCTGCCCTCAGCCAAACAGGAGTCAGACATTCTCAGAGGCTGTGTGAAGATCTATGGAGTGTCCTCACTGCATGTTGTCATCATCCTCCTGTGATTGAGCGACTATTAGGGCCTCCACTGCATCTCCATGACAGGAGCATTCTCACAGAGGGTATTGGTGCTGCCATAAGCCAGACTGGAATCAAAAATGTTCATAGATGTGATGTGAGGATCTATGGTGTCTCCTCACTGCATGTTGTCATCATCCTCCACAAATCTAGCAGCTATGAGGGCCTCCCGAGAGTGCCTGCCTCGTCTGGCCAGTGCGAGAGCCTCATCCCCATCATCATCGCCTTCGAGGACCCCCTCACCCTCATCCCCGTCAGCGTCCTCCTCATTGGAGGAGACCTCCAGCTCCTCCACCTCCTCCTCAGCCAGCTCCTCTCCCCGTTGCAGTACCAGGTTGTAAAGGGTGAAGCGGGTGATGACGATGTGTGACACCCTCTGTGGACTGTATTGCAGGAATCCACCAGACCGACCCAGGCACCAGAACCTCATTTTCAGCATCCCAATGGTCTGCTCCACCAAGTTGCGAGTTGCAGTGTGAGCCTCATTATACCTTCTCTCTGCTGCAGTCTGACGCCACCGTACGGGTCATCATCACAGCCTCTGTGGGTAGCCCTTGTCCCTGAGGAGCCAACCCTGCAGCTTCTGTGGATGTCAAGGATCTGAGACCTACTGAGAATGTAGGAGTCGTGGACACTCCCTGGAAACTGTGCGCAGACCTGCAGGATGTGTTTGTGGTGGTCGCACACCAGCTGCACATTCAGTGAATGGAAGCCCTTGTGGTTAACATAGCTTTCCACTTGTTGTGACAGAGATCTGAGCACCACATGAGTGCAGTCGATCGCACTCTGCACCTGTGGGAAACTCGAGATCTGGGCAAATCCAATCGCTCTTACATCCTGGCTCTCCTGGTCCCGGGCGAAATGCACAAAGTTGTGTTGCCCTCAAGAAGATGGTATCCGTGGCCTCATGGATGCATTTGTGGGTGGAGGCTTGTGAGATTCCACAGAGGTCACCTGTGGAGCCCTGAAAGGAGCCACTGGCATAGAAATTGAGCACCACTGTCACTTTCACAGCCACTGGCAGTGGATGCCCTCCATGTCCCCTTGGCACCAAATCCTGCAGTAACTGGCAGATGTGACCAACCAGTTCCCTAGACTTGTGCAGTCTTCAGCGACACTGGTTCTCGGTCACCTGCAGAACTGAAAGACGGCATCCATAGACCCAGGGTCTAACTAGGCACTGACCCATGTCAGCTCGCTGTGGCTATTCGGCAGCGTGTGCAGGAACCCCAGCCACCCTTTCTTCCAGAGGTGCTGCTCCTCCCTCTGCACAGCCAGGTGCCCCCGTGGCTCTCTTCTCCATCATCTGTGCTCTCTGTACACCATGAGGCATACAGCTAGTTCACCAGACTCTATAATCCTGATGTACTCCTGCTGCAGGATGAAAGAGAGAGAGATGCATGAGTTAGCCTGGGTGCACTAAGAACCTCTCTTTGTTAAGTCTGAAGGCCCCTCAAAGCATCCCAGAGAATGCTGGCCACCACTTGGATGGCCAAAGATTAGAGCGATGCATGGCTGCCCGGATCCCCACCTTCCTCAATGTTATGGCACAGCCAGTGGTAAATGCTGAGCTGCTCAAATCCCAAAGAGAAATTTAAAACAACTGCCACAACTGTTTTGCAATTTATATATAATTTGAGATGTGTGCCTTGAATTCAGTAGTATTAAGACTTCCGAGTCTTATAGGTTTCTTACAAAACTAAATTAAACCTTTATTAATGGAAGAAATGATTTTAAGTACATACAGAGATCTACAAATTACAACTATGATAATTCCTAAATCCCCTAATTAATCTAACTCCCAGTTACACTTTTGTTAAGACACACAGATTTTGAAAGACCCAGGCAAAGAAACATGATACCCTGAACAATCTAATTCACCTGAGTTTTCTTAACTTCAGTTCTTTGTAGACAGCGGAGTGAGGTTTAGATGCTGGAGGCTTTTCACACTTGTTTTTGATCTTAGAAAGCCTGTCCTCACACACAGCCTTCTCTCCTTTATCCATAATTTCCCCTTTGAATATAAATTCCCATTGTTTCACTGTGTCTTTGGACTTTACCTCTCTAATAATAAAAATCTCTCATAGTACCAATTTTACCAGTAATCTTTGGGAAAATAAACACACTCTTTCTTAACTTCTCCTGGCTAGGTGACGCATTTCACCCCTCCTTTGAAAACAATCTAGTCTGGTTTATTTCAAAATGCAAATGTTCCCTTTAGACCTATGTTTACCTACTTAACATTTCAAACAAAGCTTATCTTCTGCTACATCAAAGCCTTCAGACCAGCTGCCTTTAATTCAATTAAGTCACACACACACACACACACATACACACAACACCCCCCCCCCCAACTCCACCAATATTACTGTACTTTACAATAAATTCCAGTAACATTTTGAGAATTATTATATCTTCCTGACACTTGGCCCCACTCCACCTAACCGATTGGCAGCAGCTTTGCCCATTGGACTGCATACTGTGCTCTCAGCTCAGGCACAGCCATTCTCCTAACCCACACTGCAAGGCTGCACTGTTAGCTTCAACCATGGGGGAGACTGGTCCAAACGGGGATGATAATACTACAAGGGGCTGTGAGCACCTCCACCAGTGACTGCTCCATGGCAGCTTTAGCAAGGAGATTGTACAACGTGCCCAGTCATCTGATTGTTCTGCAGTCCACTAAAATGCTCATTAGTTTGCAGTCTGTGCCCGAGGGGTGAAAAGCTTTGGAGCACTTGGTGGCACTTTGATGCCTCTGCGTTGCTTGAATGGGCAGAGAAGCTAGAGGCCCAACTCCAATCATATCAACGTGGCTGCACCTGAACTGTCTCAGCTACAAAGGAATGGTCACTTTATACAAGGTGTTTCTAATGTGTGGCCGCTTCCCTCATCCACCCTACCACCTCCCCCACCCCCCAACCAATCCACCCCCCCTCCACCCCCCCCACCCCCTCCCCCACCGCCCCCCCCATCCACCCACCCCCCACCCCCCCCCCACCCCCACCCAACGTGCCTCAACCTTGAAGTCCAACAGGCGTCCCTCGTGAGTGCTCCGCAACGTTACTGCGCACTCACCTCCGAGTTCCCCTCAAAATGCAACCCGCCAAGTGCATGCCTTTTATATGCCTTTGGTGTTCAATCAGGCTGAAGTGGGCGGACGGCCGCAAACTGGGTTCACGCGGTTTGGCCCTCTCACCATATTGTCTGCTCATACCACAGAACACGCCTGAGGCCAGCGGGCATGGACGATTCCGCCCAAAATCTTGGTTCAGTTATTTTCAGAAAGTGAGGCAGAAATTTCACCGAATCGTTAGTCTGTATTTTGTAACTGCTGACTTCAGTAACTGAGGGCGGAATCGTCCAGTCCCGTTTGTGTCAGGTGTCATCGGGGGCGGGAAGGGCACAAATCGATTTCACCCCAGCGGGATCATCCGATGGTGTCTGCCATGGTGGATCGCCAATCCCACTGGAGGCCAGCGTGAACTCGATTTACATCCCGGTAATGGGATGCAAAGTAAGGCTCGATCGGAACCGTCCCCCACATTCCGGGTTTACCGCTACGCTAGCGGGAAAACATACTGGTCCAGAATATGTCAGGGCAAGTGTGACGTGACATGAATTACTGTTAGGGCCTTGCTCAGATTGCGGACATCCAAGGAGCAGCAGATCGGAGCCCTACAGCTACTGGACACCTGGAGGAACGCGTGCATCACATGCCGGGTGGATTCTCATGGACATGGCTCCACCCGCGAAGCAGCTCACGGAAGGTGGGAGGTCACTGTGGACATTTTGGGTCTGCTTCGTCACATCACTGTCTTGGCCATAGGCTGCTCCAGATGATCAGCAAAGGGATGGGAGAGGTAGGTGTACCGGGAGCGGGGCGGGGTTAGGAAAGGAAGGTCTAGGTGTGAGTGGGAGAGGAAGGTGTACCGAGGGTGCTGAAGTTGGGAGGGGGGTGGACGAAGGTGTCAGAGGGGGTGAGGTTGGGAGGGGGGAGGAGAGAGTAAAGGTGGAGGAGGGAGAAAGGTGTGCAGGTGAACGTGCAAGGGAGGGTCTGTAGAGTCAATGACTGCCTCCTGGGGAACGAATTGAGGGTGGGAGTGGTAGGAGGGAATGGCGAGTGTGACAGGGGGCAGGGGGAGCTGGTAGGGTGGGAGGGTGGGAGGGTGAGATTGCGTTGGTGATAGTAGAAGGGACAGTGAGGATGGTTGGTGGGGACTCGGAGGCAAACAAGGACCCTGGGGGTGGGAAGGAGGAGGTCAGGGAGGTCAATGTGGATGGGGGTGGGATTCTCAGGAAGGTAGGAAACGTTTACCTGGACATTTTGGAATGACAAGAGTTCGGGTTGTTAGGTGATGGTGGGAAGACAGAAGGTAATGCTAGGGGGGTCGTGGGTGATGGGGGAAAGGACATGTGTGACTGAGGGAGGGGAAAGGACGGATGAGCTGATAAGATACTTGACCACGACCATGGCTGTCAAAATCGAAAGTGGGCGGAGCCTCGTGTTGGACGGGCACAGGTGCAGCATGGGAGTGAGGTCAGTGGGTGGGTGGAGATGCAGGTCAGGCTCAGATGGACAACTGAAAGGGAACCCCAGCAGGCAGCATTGAAAATGCTCAGGACAGTGAGATGAGTGTGATGGAGGAAGGCTCCGTGTGTGTGGGAGAGTGCTAGAACGAGGCTCCGAAAGGCCCTGCCACAGACACTTCTCCCTCCAGAATCACTCATGGTCCAGCTGTGTGCAGATGAATTGTGAGTGAGGGGGAGATGCAGTGGGATGACTTGCGAAACCTGTCAATGAAGCTGCAGGACCACGTTAGACATTATTTGGTGAAAATGAATGTATTTTCAGGTTATAAAGTGACATAATGTGTTCCCCTGTGCAACAGCTTGTGATCAGAATTTCTTGACTTTTCTAGGCCTACCAATTCTTCTAGGCGCTGCCCTGACATTCGCAGCAGGGGCGGAGACAGCCTGTGCAAAGGTTGGCCCTGTTACCTCTGATGACTTTGGCATAAGTCCTTGGGAGAGCTGAGGTCTTGATACTGTAATTAATTGATTAACTTCCTGGTTGTTTCCCCACTTGCCATTTTTCATTTTTATGCTGTCTCTAAACGCACAATAAGCTGAAAGGATAAAATCAACAGCAAATGGATGAACTATTGTGCGTAAAAATATACAAGCTTTGCTTAAAGTTAAATTACATTGTCATACGTTGGAAACGATTCAGCCATAAGATTCATATTTTGCATCTTAGGAGGAAAAGACAATAAAAATGTCAACTTCAAGGGGTCAAAACATCTAAACCTGGGTCAGAAATATAAATGTTCTGCCAGCAAAGTTCATTTTATGGAATGTTCAGTTTCCTGAAATACCAAAATATGATTTTCATTTTTTATTGTTATGCTATCTTTATGTAGTTTTCTTGGAGGATTTACAGGCAGGTTCAAAATCTGTGTCAGTGATGTTCCTAAAAGTATCCTCACGTCTTTGGAAAGGGGGGGTACAGTGCAGAATGCTTGGTGTGGCAGGCACTAAAATTCATGTTATAATGTGACAATTAGTTCTTTGTTTGTTGCTGATGCACTCACCCAAGTTTGAATACAGACACGCTGTGATGCACTCAGTAGGTGCATCAAGCCAGCAGCAGCAGAGGTACTAAATAGGTCCTCAGCTCACACTGGAGTAATTAGCAATCGAAGCAGCTTTGCAGAGGGAGTCACTGTGGGGCTGCTCTTTGAAAACTGCAGGTTCCCAGTTCCGAGTCACTATGGCCGAGTCCCGGGGGCAGCTCACGAAACTGCGGGTCCAGTCAAGGATGAGATGTGGAAAAAGGACATGTCACTGGAGCAACATTAAAAATATAGACTATCACATACATTTGCACTCAAACATTCCTTTCTTTTTATTGCTACCAAAAACTTGTGGAACAAGTAAAGAGAGATTGGGGTGAAGATTATGTGTCTTCCTAATTTTTCAGTGGAGTGCAATGGGAAATGTCATAGGGTGAAAGGGGAAAGGTTTAGGGGGAACATTAGGGGGAACTTCTTCACTCAGAGAGTGGTGAGAGTGTGGAACGAGCTGCCATCTGACGTGGTAAATGCGGGCTCACTCTTAAGTTTTAAGAATAAATTAGATAGATACATGGATGGGAGAGGTCTGGAGGGTTATGGACTAGGTGCAGGTCAATGGGACTAGCGGAATAATATTTCGGCACAGACTAGAAGGGCCGAATGGCCTGTTTTCTGTGCTGTAGTGTTCTATGACTCTATACCCATTCGGATGTTTTGAGTGAGTCTCTGAAATTTACTTTCATTTTCTTCATATGTCAGTCTGTTTTTGCTACTCTGTCCTTTTATAATTCCAATGTCACTACTGAATATCTATACTACACTTAAGAGGACTGTACCCACTGTCAATGTTAAATGGATTGACTATTGGACGAATAATCTGATCGAGTTAGTCCCCCTTCCAAGAGGAAGAAGGATAAATCAATGCCTCGATTCAGACGTCCATCCAATTTCATTCAGCACTGCTGGAAATTAGTCAGCTCTGCAGAAAGCAACTGAGTTCAAAATTATTCATGAATACTGATTTGCGTTAACAAACTTTCTCACTGCCTTTCTCCCCCAGGATTACCTTATACAACGTGAGGTCTTCTGGCACTGGTATTTATTAATGAGAATATAAAATAATTGATGAGATGTAAAGTGTGAGACACCCAGAAGGAAGGTCTTTTAAAATTCCACTAGTTCTATCCCAGCCTCAGGAAACACTATTCCATTCGTCAAAATCATCTTTTCACAAACCAGCTAGCCAACTCCCCATTAATAATTGTGGCTTATCCTTCCTCAAGGCCATGTAAGGGGAATTTCAATTACATCCTGAAAATCCAAGTCAATTATATTAAGCATTGCATTTATATAACACTTTCCCATATCTGTCAGTAACCTCCAAAGGTTCTACACATAGAATTAATTTTTTGAAGGGCTGATGCACGTTGTTACAAAGGGACATTAGATGATAAATTAATAAATGAATGCACTTAAATAATCTCAGCCAAAAAATAGCACTGAAAGACCAAACAGTCTGTTTTGGTTGTGATAGTGAGGACATCTCTAACTTGCTCCTCCTCTTCCAGGTGCTTGAACAGTTCATGGCCAGCCAATTGCATTCTTCCCATTCATTTTGACTCCCTGCATTTTGTTTTCCAACCAGTCCACAGCCCAGAGACCATCCTGTTCAAAGTCCATGACATCCTGTGTGATTTCCCCCTCCCACTATCTTTCTTGACCATTCTAGTACCATTAACACAGCTGACCAACCAACTCTTCAACAAATGCCTCCACCCAGGCTTTCATCACCTCAAGAATCGGTTTATCAAATGCTTTCCTTGCCAGCCATGTTCCTAAACATTAGCTGGCACAGAACTCTGCAACTTAAGTCCAGTCCCACACAAAATACTGCGCATTATTCACCTTGTCATGATCCAGTTTCAACTTTCACCAGGAAATTCCCCATGTGATCATCCCAGTGGGAATCTTCTCTGGCCGCACCTCCCATTCTGCAATGTCTGTACCTCTGACTCCCAATTGGTGCTTGATCATGCTTTTCCCCAAACCTTCACGATTCATCATTGGAGGATTCATACATTCTATCTCTGCCCTCTGAAACTCTCTTCCAAAATTACTTCACCTTGCTAAATTTCTCTTTATGCTAAGGGAGTAAAATTCCAGCCAATGTTTCTGTGCCAAAATGTTGTGCAACTGTCAGGTAAGTACAGGGCCGGGTTGAATTATGTTGACACTATAGTTCAATAGCTGGTACAGACCTCTGTCTGGAATTTCCAAGAACACAAGGAATAGGAGTAGGAGTAGACCACACAGCCCATTGAACCTACTCCGCCATGCAATATCATGGCTGATCTTGGGCTTCAACTTCATTTTCCTGCCTGCTCCCTATATCCCTTGATTGCCTAGAAGAACAATCTGTCTATCCCAGCCTTAAATGTAGTCAATGATGGAGCATCCACAAACCCTCTGAGGTAGAGATTTCCAAAGATCCACAACCCTTTGAGTGAAGTTATTTCTCCTCATCTCAGGCCCCTTATCCTGAGACTGTGCCCCTGTGTTTTAGATTCCTCAACAATCTCTGGAAACAATCTCTCAGTGTCTACCCTATTAAGCCCCTTCAGAATCTTGCATGTTTCAGTGCAATCGCCTCTCATTCTTCTAAACGCCAGAGAATTTAAGCCCAATTTACTCAGCCTCTCATCAGAGGACAACCCACTCATCCCAGGGACCAATTTAGTGAACCTTCATTGTACTGCCTCCAATGTGAGTATAACATGATTTCCAAATGATTGTTGCACAGATATCAGCTGAACTTCAGCAGAATTGAATGAAATAGCACTAAAGTTTGATGTGTAAATGAGTTGCGCCTTTAGCCACATTACGCTGGAGTATCTATCATCTTTTCTGCTTGTTCAAATATTCATTTAGCCAAAGTAGTCCCCACTCACAAAACTGGCCACCTCACTGTAGGTCATAATGACAGGTATCCAGCAATCGTGCCCTTTCAAGGGTCTTCATCACAATGAGCCCAGAAACTCAGACACATGCACACCAATAGGCATATGATTACAGCTGTACCTGTGGTGACCAGAGGTCAACTGAAGACTGACTCAGATCTCTTTTTCCTGTTGCTGCTGCAATTACATTAAATTCAGTCAATTGATCTGATCCCCTTTGCTGTAGATCAATTAGTCTGAAAAATGGCTCATGTCCTGGCAATCCCACACTTCCTTCTGGTACAGGAGAATGTCCTTTTCCAGTCACACATCGATTATTCGATCACACTGCCTGATTGCATTGACATATGGAAGGTTTTATGTTGGAGCTTATGCTGATGGATTCATGCAACACCCATACAGTGTCCTGTGCAATCCCAGTGCGACTTTCAGATTGCAGTCCGAGTGGTTTACAATGTCTTGGTTCAGAATGACTCTTGGTTGAGGTACTGTGTGATTACCGCAAAATATGGAACAGTCCTCAGGACTAACTCTTGGTCTCAGGGAAGAAAGAAACCACAAAGGAACAAACAACTTGTCATCAACTACATGTTAGTGAATTCGACCCAATTGTGTTTGATTGTGTTATTTCACGTAGGCCTGAAAAGTATCCTCGATATATTGCCATTGAGTTAAAGAAAAATAAAAACCTGTATTTATATAGAACCTCCGGACATTTAAAAACGCTTTAAAGCCAATGGGCTTGGATGGAGTGGATTTCTTGAAATGTGCACAGGAGAACTTTTTAGGTCAATATGTAGAGGGTCCAACAAGGGACGGTGCATTGCTGGACCTAATTCTGGGGAATGAAGCTGGACAGATGGCTGAGGTGGTGGTGGGCGAGCATTTTAGTGATAGCGACCACAACATAGTGCAGTTTAAGTTTGTTATGGACAAAGAAATTGACAAGTTGCAAAAAAATATTTTGGATTGGGGGAGAGTGGATTTTAGTAAAATAAGGCAGGATCTGGCCAAGGTAGACTGGGAACAGTTACTTGTGGGGAAATCTACAGAGGAACAGTGGGGGGTGTTCAAAAAGGAAACGGGGAGAGTACAGACTCAACATGTTCCCTCTAGGGTGATAGGAAGGACTAACAAGCCCAGAGAACCATGGATGACCAGAGATATTCAGGTTACGATGAGAAGGAAAAGAGAGTCTTTTAGCAGATACAAGGAAGCAAATCAGCAGAGGCATTAGTGGAGTACAGAAAGTGTAGGGCGGAGCTTAAGAAAGCAATTAGGAGAGCAAAGAGGAGATATGAGAAAGCTCTGGCTGGTAAAAGTAGGGAAAATCCCAAGATATTCTGTAAGTATATCAATGGGAAGAGGATAACCAGGGAAAGAGTAGGGCCCATATGGGACCAAGGGGGCAATCTATGGGTGGAGCCAGAGGACATCGCTAGAGTGTTGAATGAATACTTCATGTCCGCCTTCACCCAAGAGAATGAGGATGAAGGTATTGAACTTGGGGAGAGAGACTGTGAGGTTCTTAAGCAAATTGATATAGGGAGTGACAAGGTATTGAAGGTGTTGCCAGGCTTAAAAGTGGACAAATCTCCAGGTGCGGATGATTTGTGTCCCAGACTGCTGAGGGAGGCAAGGGAGGAGATCGCAGGGGCTATGACCCAAATTTTTAATTCCTCTCTGGCCACGGGGGAGGTGCCAGAGGATTGGAGAACAGCTAATGTGGTTCTGCTATTTAAGAAGGGTTGTAGAGATAAGCCAGGGAACTACAGGCCAGTGAGTCTCACGTCAGTGGTAGGGAAACTATTGGAGAAATTTCTGAAGGAGAGTATCTATCTCCACTTGGAGAGGCAAGGTTTGATGAGGGATAGTCAACATGGCTTTGTCAGAGGGAGGTCATGCCTAACAAATTTGAGTGAATTTTTTGAGGAGGTGACCAGGTGTGTAGATGAGGGTAGTGCAGTTGATGTAGTTTATATGGATTTCAGTAAAGCCTTTGACAAGGTCCCACATGGGAGACTTATAAAGAAGGCAAAGGCACATAGGATACAGGGTAATTTAATAAGGTGGATTCAAAATTGGCTTAGTTGTAGGAGACAGAGGGTGATGACAGAAGGATGCTTTAGTGACTGGAAGCCAGTATCCAGTGGCGTACCACAGGGATCTGTGCTCGGTCCCCTATTATTCATCATTTATATAAACGACATAGATGACTACGTGGGGGGTAGGATTAGTAAGTTTGCGGATGACACAAAGATTGGCCGGATGGTTAACAATGAGGTTGAGTGTCTTGGGCTACAGGAAGATATAGACGGGATGGTCAAATGGGCAGATAAGTGGCAGATGGAATTTAACCCTGAAAAGTGTGAGGTGGTACACTTTGGAAGGAGTAATTTGACAACTAAGTATTCAATGAACGGCATGACACTAGGAAGTTCTGAGCAACAAAGGGACCTTGGCGTGTGTGTCCATAGATCTCTGAAGGCGGAGGGGCATGTTAGTGGGGTGGTGAAAAAGGCATATGGGACACTTCCCTTTATCAATCGAGGCATAGATTACAATAGTAAAGAGGTCATGTTGGAGTTGTATAGAACCTTGGTGAGGCCACAGCTGGAGTACTGCATGCAGTTCTGGTCGCCACATTATAGGAAGGATGTGATTGCACTGGAGAGGGTGCAGAGGAGATTCACCAGGATGTTGCCTGGGATGAAACATTTAAGTTATGAAGAGAGGTTGGATAGACTTGGGTTGTTTACGTTGGAGCAGAGAAGACTGAGGGGCAACCTGATCGAGGTGTACAAGATTATGAGGGGCATGGACAGGGTGGATAGGGAGCACCTGTTCCCCTTAGTTGAAAGGTCAGTCACAAGGGGGCATAAGTTCAAGGTGAGGGGCAGGAGGTTTAGGGGGGATATGAGGGAAAACTTTTTTACCCAGAAGTGGTGACGGACTGGAATGCACTGCCTGGGAGGGTTGCCTCACATCCTTTAAAAAGTACCTGGATGAGCACTTGGCATGTTATAACATTCAAGGCTATGGGCCAAGTGCTGGTAAGTGGGATTAGGTAGGTAGGTCAGGTGTTTCTCACGTGTCGATGCAGACTCGATGGGCTGAAGGGCCTCTCCTGCACTGTGATTGTGTGATGTACTTTTGAAGTTTAGTCACTGTTGTAATGTAAGAAACATGGCAACCAATTTGTGCACAGCAACCTCCCCTAGACAGAATTGAGATAATGACCAGATAATCTGTTTTAGTGATGTTGGACCAGGGATAACGATTTGCCGGGACACTGGAAGAACTTCCCTGCTCTTCTTCGATAAGTGCCATAATACCCTTCGAGTCCACATGAGAAGGCAGTCGAGGCCCCAGTTTAATATCTCATCTCAAGATGCCACCTCTGACAGTGCAGCGCTCACACAGCACTGGCAGTTTCAGCCTGGATATTGTGCTCAAATCTCTAGAGTAGAAAGTGAATCCAGTACTTGCTATAGAGGGAGTGCAGCGAAGGTTTACCAGACTGATTCCTGGGATGGCGGGACTGACATATGAGGAGAGAATGAGTCGATTAGGATTATATTCGCTGGAGTTCAGAAGAATGAGGGGGGATCTCATAGAAACCTATAAAATGCTAACAGGACTAGACAGGGTAGATGCAGGAAGGATGTTCCCGATGGTGGGGGAGTCCAGAACCAGGGGTCCCAGTCTGAGGATATGGGGTAGACCATTTAGAACTGAGATGAGGAGAAATTTCTTCACCCAGAGAGTGGTGAGCCTGTGGAATTTGTTACCACAGAAAGTAGTTGAGACCAAAACATTGCATGCTTTCAAGAAGGAGTTAGATATAGCTCTTGGGGCGAAAGGGATCAAAGGGTATGGGGAGAAAGCGGGAGCAGGCTATTGAGTTGGATGATCAGCCATGATCATAATGAATGGGGGAGCAGGCTTAAAGGGCCGAATGGCCTACTCCTGCTCCTAGTTTCTATGTTTCTATCCATAACCTTCTGACTCAGAGGTGAGAGTGTCACCCACTGAGCCACAGCTGAGACATATTTCCTTAGGCAGCACCTTCCAAACCCACAGCTACTGCCAGCTAGAAGGGTGAGGGCAGCAAATACATGGGAACACCACCATCTGGAAGTTCCCCTCCAAGCCACTCACCAACCTGACTTAAAAAAATATCGCTGTTCCTTCACTATCGCTGGATCAAATCCTGGAACTCCCTCCTTAACAGCAACATGGACTGTAGCAGTTTAAGAAGGCAGCTCACCACCACCTTCTCAAGGGCAATTAGGGCTGGGCAATAAATGTTGGATCAGCCAGCGATGCCCACATCCCATAATTGAAAAAAAAATCACTTTGGAATACAAACACCAACACATACTCAACCAAGATGAATGCAGTTGACTTCAATCTCGCACAAGCTGGGCTGAGTCTGGCTCGTTGCAATATAGAATATTGCAGTTAACAATATTATGATTAGAATTGTTTTTCATTTCCAGAACAACCCCAGTGTGCACAGTCGTTTGTTAGTAGACTGAGCCAAGTGCATTGTGCGTGTCTCGAGCCTCTGAGGTAAGTGCGAACACACTCTCGGGTTGATGCATCCATGAATCCACTGTGTAAGCTGTTGAAAAAATGTTAACCAGTTCCATCAGCTAACTGCACCATGGCGTGTTCTATTGTGCTGCCCTCTCTATGGAATGAACAAGCTTATCACTGCGTGAACGAAAAAACAAAATGCTGTGGAAACTGGAAATCGGAAATGATAGAAAAGCTGGAAGTACTCAGCAGGTGAGGCAGCATCTGTGTAGAGAGAAAGGGAGTTAACAGGTTTTTTTTGTGCTCTTTCAGGTGGCATTTCTTTAAGATGATTGAAAGCCTCCTGTTTGCAGACAGCCTTGGGGGAGCTGATGCCAAGGCATCTTCCGAGTTACTAGTGGACTCACTTATAATATTTCTTATTTACTGAAATAAATGAGAACCAGTCCCCAGTGAACTTTGCTGGGTCGTTTCTGTCTTAGGTCTGGTCTTTAAATAAATGCAGCTGTGTTTATCCTTTGCAAATGGAGACAGGCAGACACACACACAGCAAAGAAATGAAAAGTTCGCACATCTCACTGGAAGGGACAGAGACTGCTTGCAAACACACCAGATGTGAAACAGCTGGCTTTGAGAGTGAGTGTCAGGAATCAAACTGGCTGAAACAATGTTTGGAGACTTGCACAACTGAGTTGACAGATTTTTAGGTAGTTTTATTTCTAAAACTGTCTCCTTTATTTCTTCTCACAGACTTTGCATTGACGAGAGCTTGTCAAGTGTCAAGGAATTCTCCCAGGATATCTCTGATGGTTTCACACATGAGGACATTTATGGCAGTGAGTACTGGCATCACTGTGTCAGGTAATGATTTAGAGTTGGGGGGGGGTGGGGCTTACAGAAAACCAAGTCACCACCATCGCCTTCCCTGAGTATGTCGTACCCCACCAGCAGGACAGACCCAGCAGAAGTGGCAGCACAGTGGTATACAGTCGGGAGGGAGTTGCCCTGGGAGTCCTCAACACCGACTCTGGACCCCATGACGCCTCATGGCATCAGGTCAAACATGGGCAAGGAAACCTCCTACTGATTACCACGTACCACCCTCCCTCAGCTGATGAATCAGTGCTCCTCCATGTTGAACACCACTTGCAGGAAGCACTGAGGGTGGCAAGGGTGCAGAATGTACTCTGGCTGGGGGACTTCAATGTCCATCACCAACAGTGGCTCAATGCACCACTACAGGCCAAGCTGGCTGAGTCCTAAAGGACATAGCTACTAGACTGGATCTGCAGCAGGGGCTGAGAGAACCAACAAGAGGGAAAAACATTCTTGACCTCATCCTCACTGTTATGGTAAATGCTGAGTTGTTCAGAGGGAAACTTGAAATAACTGCCACAATTTGTTTTGCAATTTTTATACATTTCGAGATGAGTGCCTTGAATTCAGTAGTAATAAGACCACCAAGCCTTATAGGTTTTTCCAAAATTAGACTAAACATTTATTAATGAGAGAAATTATTTTAAACACATACATAGATCTACAAATTACTACTATGATAACTTCTAAATCCCCTACTTAATCTCCCAGTTACACTTTCATTAAGGCAACAGAAAGACACATAGATTTTAAAAGACGCAGACAAGGTGACACACGATACCCTAAACCAGTCGAATTCAAAGTAAGTTTTCTTAATTTCAGTTCTTTGAAATCAGCAGCTTGAGACATAAATGCTGAAGGCTCTTCACACTTGTTAGATCTTAAAATGCATGCTCTTACACACAGCCGTCACTCCTTTATACATATTTTCCCCTTTGAATGCAAATTCCCATTGTTTCACTATGTCTTTGGACTTTACCTTTCTGATAATAAAAATCTTTCATAGCACTAAGTTTTACCAGTAATCTTTGGGAAAAAATAAATGCACTGTTTCTAAACTTCCCCTGGCTAAGTGACACATTCCACTCCCTCTTTTGAAAACAATCTAGTCTGGTCTATTTAAAAATGCAGATGTTCTTTTACACCTTACGTTTTAAACTTCCCCATGTTTACCATGTTTACATCAAAGCCTTCAGACCAATTGTCTTTAATCCAATTAAGACACACACACATACACACACACACATACATATACCACTATTTTACAATAAATTCCAATAACATTATTATATCTTCCTGACACTCAGCAACCTGCCTGTCGGAGATGCATCTGCCCATGACAGTATCGGTGGGAGTGACCACCACACAGTCGCTGTGGAGACAAATTCCCACCTTCACATTGAGGATACCCTCCATCATGTTGTGTGGCACTATCACCGTGCTAAATGGGATAAATTTTGAACAGATCTAGCAACTCAAAACTGGGCAACCATGAGGTGCTGTGGGCCATCAGCAGCAGCATCAAAATTGTACTCGAACACAATTTTTAACCTCATGATCCAGGAGATCCCCAACTCTACCATTACCATCAAGCCAGGGGATCAACCCTGGGTCAATGAGGAGTGCAGGAGGGCATGCCAGGAGCAGCACCAGGCATACCTAAAAATGAGATGCCAATCTGGTGAAGCTATAACACAGGACTACTTGAATGTTAAACAGCAGAAACAGCAAGGGATAGACAGAGCTAAGCAATTCCACAACTAACGGATCAGATCTAAGCTCTGCAGTCCTGCCACATCCAGTCGTGAATGGTGGTGGACAATTAAACAACTCACTGGAGGAGGAGGCTCCACAAATATCCCCATCCTCAATGATAGGGGAACCCAGCACATCAGTGCAAAAGATAAGGCTGAAGAATTTGCCACAATCTTCAGCCAGAAGTGGAAGTGGATGACCCATCACGGTCTCCTCCAGAGATCCCCTGCATCACAGATGCTAGTCTTCAGCTAATTCAATTAGCTCCACATGATATCAAGAAATGGCTGAAGGCACTGGATAATGCAAAGGCAATGGGCCCTGACAATATTCCAGCAATAGTACTGAAGAACTTGCCACACCCCTAGCCAAGCTGCTCCAGTACAGCTGCAACACTGGCACCTACCCGGCTATGTGGAAATTTGCCCAGATATGTCCTGTACACAAAATGCAGGACAAATTCAACCTGGCCAATTACCACCCCATCAGTCTACTCTCCATCATCAGTAAGATGATGGAAGGGGCTATCAACAGTGCTATCAAGCAGCACTTGCTTCGCAATAACCTGCTCACTGACGCCCGGTTTGGGTTCTGCCAGGGCCACTCAGCTCCTCACCTTATTACAGCCTTGATTCAAACATGGACAAAAAAGCTGAAATCCCGAGGTGAGGTGAGAGTGACTGCCCTTGACATCAAGGCAGCATTTGACCGAGTGTGGCATCAAGGAGCACTAGCAAAACTGGAGTTAATGGGAATCAGGGGGAAAACTCTCCACTGGTTGGATTCATACCTCACACAAAGGAACATGGTTGTGGTTGTTGGGGGTCAGTCATCTCAGCTCCAGGACATCACTGCAGGAGATCTTCAGGGTAGTGTCCTCGGCCCAACCATCTTCAGCTGCTTCATCAATGACCTTCCATCCATCATAAGGTCAGAAGTGGGGATGTTCACTGATGATTGCACACTATTCAGCACCATTCACGACTCCTCAGATACTGAAGCAGTCCAAACGCAGCAAGACCTGGCAATATCCAGATTCGGGCTGACAAGTAGAAAGTAACATTCATGCCACACAAGTGCCAGGCAATGACCATCTCCAGCAAGACAGAATCTAACCATCACCCCTTGATGTTCAATGGCATTACCAGCACTGAATCCCTCACTATCAACATCCTGGGAGTTACCATTGACCAGAAACTGAACTGGACTAGTCATATAAATATTGTGGCTACAAGAGCAGGTCAGAGGCTGGGAATCCTGTGGCAAGTAACTCACTCACCTCCTGACTTGCCAAAGCCTTTCCACCATCTACAAGGCACAAGTCAGGAGTGTGATGGAATACTCCCCACTTGCCTGGATGAGTGCAGCTCCCACAACACTCAAGAAGCTGGACACCATCCAGGATAAAGCAGCCCACTTGATTGGCCCCACTTCCACAAACATTCACTTCAGAAGCAGCAGTGTGTATCATCTACAAGATGCACTGCAGGAATTCACCAAGGCTCCTTAGACAGCACCTTCCAAACCCATGACCACTACCATCTAGAAGGACAAGGGCAGCAGATAGATGGGAACACCACCATCTGGAAGTTCCCCTCCAAGTCACTCACCATCCTGAATTGGAAATATATCGCCGGGTCAAAATCCTGGAACTCCCTCCCTAACAGCACTGTGGGTGTACCTACACCACATGGACTGCAGCGGTTCAAGAAGGCAGCTCACCACCACCTTCTCAATGGCAACTAGGGATGGGCAATAAATGCTGGCCTAGCCAGTGAAGCCCACATCCCATGAATGAATTTTTTAAAAATCCAACAAACAGAATCATTTACTCAACAGAGTCTATCTTATACCAGTTTATTTTAACAGAGTGCTACAGCAAACAGTGTACAGATTCTATTTTAACAGAGCCTGTACCAACTATAGCAAGTAGAACTCTTAGTGAAATTGCAGCAACATCTCCCAATAAAAGTAACATTATTTTTCCACCCTAAATTGCCTGTGAGTCACACGCAATTACATATTGCCAATTAGTCATTTGATATTGCTGGAAAAAGAGACATGCTGTTGAAGCTTTTTGTCGTGCACTCATCAGGACAGAATCAAAAGAATGGCAAATTTCAAAGGGAACACCAATTTATAATGCATGAAAAAAGAGGTGCTGATTGGTTGGCAAGTTGGGTCTGATTGGTTGAGACATTGCCATGGCTATTTTTCCCCATGCTTTTGTTTATTCAAAAAAGGTGCAGTTAAATTGTTGTTTCCTTTGAAATTTGGCATTCTTGCATCTGTCCTCAGGAGTGCAAGTTGTAAAGCTTCAACAGTATATCTCCTTTTTCAACAATAATGCAAATTATGTGTAGAATATCATTCCAGTGACTTGAAAAATGCAGCCTCTCAACTTAATCCGTGAGGAAATTGTTCAATCTCCCCCGATCTGGTTGGGACTTGTAGTGTCACTAAATGCAGCAACTTTTAATAGGGCAGATTTTCCTCAGCCATGTGCCCGGGGAATGTTCAATTCTTGAGCTCAAATCCAAAGAAAATGGCGTGGAGAGGCGGTGCTCCATTCTTACAACAGTAACTACTCTTCAAAACTACTTAATTAGCTGTAAAGCTTTTTGGGACATCCTAAGTTTGTGAAAGGTGCTGTATAAATGCATGTTCTTTCATTATTTACAGGATGCCAGTGGTGGTGGGGTTAGATATTGAGCTCAATGACAAGGCATCAATCAAGCAAATGTATCTGACCTGGATAATAGTGAGCTTCTAGAAGGTACTTGCAGCTGCATGCATCCAGGCAAGTATTGCACACCACTCCTAACGTTAGCCTTGGAGAGGCTTTGAGGTGGCAGCATGTGAACAACCCATCACAGAACACCTAACCTCACCTCTGCAATTGTAGCTTCAGTGTTGATAATGGCTAGCCCAGTCCCACTTCTGGCTCATGTGATTCCCAAGTTGACTTATGAAGCAGGGTTACAAAATTGATGTCTCACAAAATTGGTGCTTGTTCAAAGAATATAAGCTGTTTTTACATGAGAAGAGTAAGCAGCAGATAACTATAGGGCAATGGACCAAGAGCTGAAAAGTCAGATCAGGCTGGATAGCTCTTTTTTTGGATGTCAAAGCCACAACGTTCCAAATGGCCTCCTTGTGTGCCTCAAGTTTTCTATATTTCTATGTTTTTGTGAGGCTACACCTCTGAAAGTTGAGTTCTATAGTGTGAACAGCTCAGAGCTCTTCTATGGAAAAGTGGGCTTACAAATCTACTGTTGGGTTTACCATACAAGAAAGGTCAATGCAGGAAGTTGGCCCCATAGGTTTGCACTCTGGTTCCCTGTATTAAACAATGGAGCACAGCCGATTAGACACTGGGCTCCAATGCTGGTTATTAAAAGAGAGCAGCACACAATGGTCATGCTTCTGCAATTGGAAGTGTAAAGGCTTGGAGAAATTGAGTGGTAACTAACAGGCAAGTCAACAACATCTTGTAATTATATAGCCCCTTTAACATAGCAAAAGGGTCCAATGATCCCTTATCAGACAAAATTTGACACCAAGACACAAAAGGAGACATTGGGCCAGGTGACCAACGGCTTGATCAAAGAGGTTTAGTATTAAGGAGTATTTTAGAGAAGGGGGAGGTGGAGAGATTTATGGAGGGAATTTGAGAGAAAGGACCTATGTAGCTGAAGGCACAGTCACCAATGGTGGAGCAAAGGAAATCGGAGATGTGCAAGAGGTCAGAATTTCAGGAGTGCAGAGGTCTTGGAAAGCTGTAGGACTGGAGGATTTTACAGAGATAGGGAGGGTTGAGGCCACAGAGGGTTTTGAAAATGAGGATAAAGGGTATGGCTGGACCCAGAAACCACTGCAGGTCAGTGAGCATTGGGGTTTATGAGTGAACAAAACTTGGTACTAATCCCAGATTTTCCATGTGTAACTTCCCAAGTGAACTTTAGTGGGCAGAATTCTGGATGGGAGATAATTTCACAGGAAGAAATAACATCACCATTGGGATTCACCACTTGTGGTGTTAGTTTAATTATAATCTGCAGAGGCTGGTCTCTCTTAGACGTTTTAAGCAGATTTTTTGTTCACAGTATACTCACCAAGGTGTGAGTCTAGCATTGGCAGTCCCATAGTGTGGCTTCACTCATTAGCTTTTTAAGGTGACTATTCTTGTCATTGCCGGGGAGGGGGAATGAGCTATTCTTTGATTGGCCGTAGGCTGAAGTGCTAATCGGATTGAGAAAGAAGCACAAGTGAGTCACAATACATGGGTCAGCAGAAGGATATGGTGTTGATTACTCAGGGTCAGATACCTATTGATCAGGGCTCTTTTAAACGTACTTTCAGGATATTAATAATCGTTTGGTAGTACAGAATTTGAGTGTTGCTGAGATGGATAGAAAACTGGTTGGCAGACAGGAAACAAAGAGTAGGAACAAACGGGTCTTTTTCCGAATGGCAGGCAGCGACTAGTGGGGTACCGCAGGGATCGGTGCTGGGACCCCAGTTATTCACAATATATATTAATGATTTAGATGAGGGAATTAAATGTAACATCTCCAAATTTGCAGATGACACAAAGCTGGGTGGGAGGGTGAGCTGTGAGGAGGATGCAGAGATGCTTCAGTGTGATTTGGACAAGCTGAGTGGGCAAATGCATGGCAGATGCAGTATAATGTGGATAAATGTGAGGTTAACCATTTTGGTAGCAAAAACAGGAAGGCAGATTATTATCTGAATGGCTATAAATTGAGAGAGGGGAATGTGCAACGACACCTGGGTGTCCTTGTACACCAGTCACTGAAGGTAAGCATGCAGGTGCTGCAGGCAATAAAGAAGGCAAATGGTATGTTGACCTTCATAGCGAGAGGATTCGAATACAGGAACAGGGATGTCTTGCTGCAATTGTACAGGGCCTTAGTGAGACCACACCTGGAATACTGTGTGCAGTTTTGGTCTCCTTATCTGAGGAAGGATGTTCTTGCTATAGAGGGAGTGCAGCGAAGGTTTACCCGACTGATTCCTGGGATGGTGGGACTGACATATGAGAACAGATTGAGTCGATTAGGATTATATTCGCTGGAGTTCAGAAGAATGAGGGGGGGATCTCATAGAAACCTATAAAATTCTAACAGGACTAGACAGGGTAGATGCAGGAAGGATGTTCCCGATGGTGGGGGAGTCCAGAGCCAGGGGTCACAGTCTGAGAATATGGGGTAGACCATTTAGGACTGAGATGAGGAGAAATTTCTTCACCCAGAGATTGGTGAGCCTGTGGAATTTGTTACCACAGAAAGTAGTTGAGACCAAAACATTGTATGTTTTCAAGAAGGAGTTAGATATAGCTCTTGGGGCGAAAGGGATCAAAGGGTATGAGGAGAAAGCGGGAGCAGGCTATTGAGTTGGATGATCAGCCATGATCATAATGAATGGCGGAGCAGGCTCGAAGGGCCGAATGGCCTACTCCTGCTCCTAGTTTTCTATGAAACCTCCAGGAATACATTGAATTGTCACAGTAAATGAAGCACTGAAGCAAATACTTATTCTTTGAAAATACAATGCATTGTAGAAATGTACTGCAGCAGAGGACTTGTTAGTGAAGCCAGGCAGCCTCTTTTACAACACTGATTTAATTAAGGTTCAGACCTCACTACACGTGGAATTGAAGCCCAGAAAAACAGTACAATTTACATTTAAAAACTAATTGCGATGGTACAAAGCTCAACAGGCTAATGTTAACTCTGTGTTACAACAGCTGTCAGCCTTTTCTGCCCTTGCAACCATGACCCATCTCCCCATAGTTTTGCAGCACGCATTAAGGATCAGTTTATAGTCAACTGTTCCACAGTCCAGAATGACAGCTGCCTAACCGATGAATAATGAATGTGTTGTATTTCAGCAGTACTTTGGGCTATTGTTACAGTGTTAAAGATAATCTGCAATGTTATTGCCAGAATATTAGAGTTTGTGGAAACAGCTTTAGGCTCAGTGATTACGTTTCCACCTCAAAGCCAGGAGGTGAAGGGTTCACACCCCACTCCAGACAGCTCTGGGGGCGCTTCAGCTCTAAATATTGGGTTTGGCATCCAACAGGGGGTAATTGAGAGCGCTGGGTGCAATTGGCCCACCGACACTGTTAACAGGATCCAAGCCGGTTGGTGAAGCCAAAGCCAAGACACGTTGGGCGGAATCGTCCCAGGTTTGCCCCGGTCTGGGACCTCTCCTGGTGATTGTGCGCAATCCTGTCCTGAATAAAGACAGATGGAGAGAGTGTGAGCAAGGCACATGCCAGGCCAAATGAGCAGGATGCCAGGCATGCATGTGTGCTGAGTGGAGCCATGGGCTTAGCCACTACTAAGTGTGGTAGCGGGCGTGAAGAAAGATGTTTTACCCGCCGTCCACAATGGCGGCTTTTCACAACATATCGTCCCCTTCCCGCCTCATAAATTATGCGGTCACGGGGAACAGGCCGGATTTCTGGCAGCAGGCTTCTGATTGGCCAACCACACCACCATGACCTTGCCGCTTCTTCACACAAGGCACCATTTTTTAAAATGCAGCCACTCACATATTTCTCAATGCTTCCACCCCAGGACTGCTCCACTGGACATATGGCCCCAAAAGCCACGAAGACTGCAGACCACGATTCAGTGACGCATCTCTGGGACACCCTCTGGACAGTGTGGAGGCTCACCACAAAGTCCTCTACCCCCACACTGGCTGCAGGGTTCCCATCAGTCCCACCACTTCAGCTTAGGAGGTGGTGGCAGAGGTGGTCAGTGCCACCTCTCATACAAGAGACCAGCCATCCGGTGCAGAAAACAGACGGATCTCATCCGTGCAGCCAGGGTAAGACAACCATCTTATCACTCGAAATTCAACACACTCACAAGCCCATCACACATTCACTGGCATCTCACTCACTGCCTGTACAACGGACATCACCAGTCACTCTCTCACACACCCTCACATCTCCATCTGGCCTCATCTCTGGAGATCGCCTCCTTATCCCGTCCATGGCTCCACTCAGCACACATGCACGCCTGGCATCCTGCTCATTTGGCCTGGCATGCGCCTTGCTCACACTCTCTCCATTTGTCTTCATTCAGGACAGGATCGCGCACAATCACCAGGAGAGGTCCCAGACCAGAGGTGGAGTACCTCACTCCTCTCGAGTGTCTAACATTGGAGCTGGCTGGAGAGGACGTTCACCGCTTCCGCAGCGACAGTGAGGTCAGTGGCAAACACCCACGTGAGGATTCTGCAATACATGATCCCTCTCTCAACACTAATTTGATTCCACTGTTCTGTGTTCAACACGGCTGCCAAGCACTAATATTCTCCACTTTTCCTCCTAGGCACATCTGGCACGTTGCCCTCAGGCAACTGTGAGCCAACCCCAGCGCAGAGAGCACCTCGGGTGAGGACCCTGAGGGCAGCACCATTGAAGACCTGTCACCACACTCACCCACATCCTGCACCAGTGCAGCGACGCACACGGTCAGTGGGACCTACATGTAGAGTAGCCTCGGGATCACAATCTGGTGAGCACAGCATGCAATCTGTTCCGCAGCAGGCAGAAGCAGGGACACCCGAGGTCACCGGCACTCGGGGGACTCCTCCTGGCAAGGAATCTGCTGATTCTGAGTCAGGTGATGAGTCTCTAGATTCGGTCCCCAAATCAGTTGCTGGAGCTGCAAATCATGGGAACGTCAGGGAGAGATGTCCCCTTCCCTCGCTCTCCCTTTCCATCCTTCCCTCCTTCACTCTCCCTCTCCCTGTCGCTCGCTTGCTCTCCCACACCCTTCCCTCCCTCTCCCCCATCCTTCACACCTCCCTCTCCAACCCCCTCTCTCCCTGCCCAATTCTCCCTCCCTCTCCCCTTTCCACCCTCCCCCTATCCCTCTCCCCACTTCTCCCCTCTGCACCCTCCCACCCCTCACCCTCACTCCTTCTCCCTCCTCATTCTTCCCTCTCCCACTCCCTCCCTCCGCATTTCCTCTCCCCCTCTCTCTCGCCCCTCCCACCCTCGCTCTCCCTCTCCTGCTCGGACCCTCCCTCCCTTGCTCTTCCTCTACCCCACCCTCCGTCTCCCTCACTCTCCCGCTCTCCCCACCCTCCCTCCATCTTCCTTCCCCCTCCATTGCACTCCCTCTTCCCCTCCATCTACCGTCCCTTCATCCCCCTCCCTCGCTCTCTCTTCCCCCCACCCTCGCTCTCCCTTCCCCCTGCTCTCCCTTTGCCCCTCCCTCGTGCTCCCCAAGCCCTTCCACCCACCCTCCATCACTCTCCCTTTCTCCTTCACTCCCTCTCCCTCCTCCCTCCCGCACTCTCCCCTCTTCCCCCTTTCCCTCCCTTGCTCTCCCTCTAACACTCCCTCTTTTGCTCTCCCCCTCCATCACTCTCCTTGCCTCACTCTCACCTTTCTCCCTCGTAGTCCCTCTCCTGCTCCCTCGCAGTCCCTCTCCTCCTCCCCCGATCTCCCTCTCCTCCTCCCTCCCTCTCCCCTCCGTCCTTCTCCCTCTCTGCCTTGCTCCCTCTCCCCCTCCCTCACTCTCCCCTCCGTCCCTCGCTCTCCTACTCCTCCTTGCTCTCAAACTACCCCTCCCTCCTTCACTCTCCCTCGCTATCCATCTCTCCCTCCCTCACTATCCATCTGCCTCTCCCTCCCTCCTTCTCCTTCTCCCTCTTCCCCGCCCTCCCTCAGTCTCCCTCTTCCCCCCCTCCCTGGCTCTGTCTCTCCCCCTTCTTCCGTCGCTCTTCCTCTCCCCATCCTTTTACCCCTCCACATACCTCTCCCCCTCCCGTTATCCTTCTCCCCATCCCCATGTCTCCCTGCTCTCTCTCCCCCTTTTCTCATCCCTCTCCCCCTCATCACTTTCCCTCTCCCCGTCATCCCTCTCCCCCCTCCCCTCATACCTTTCCCCTTCCCTCATCCCTTTCCCCCACCCCTTATCCCTCTCACCACTCCCTCACCCTTTCCCCCTTCCCTCCCTCCATCCCTCCTCCCCCTCCCTCTCACTCCCCCATCTGCCACCCCTTTCCCCCTCCCTCAGCTCTCTCTACCAACCCCCTCCCCAGCCATGCCCCTCGCCATCCCCCTCCTGGCCATCCCACCCCCATCACCAACCCCATCTCCCTCCCCCACACTCCCTTCCCCCCCATCCCCATCATGCCCCCCACCTCCCAAACCCCTTTGTCGAAATGCCTTCCCAATACACCTCCCTCCAGTCCCCCTACTCTTTTATTTCCCCACCCCTTCCATCCCCCTCCCCCTCCACTACACCGATACCCCTCCCCTCATTTCTCCATTACCTCCCCTACTCCCCCTCAACCCGTCCCCCTCCCACCTACTCCCCCACCCTCACAATCCCCCCGCTCCCCTCCACCCCATCCTCCGCCCCTCCTCTCCATAACCCCTCCCCTGATCCCCAATCCCCTCCCCCCATCACCCTCATCCATACCCCTCCCCCGTCACCCACCCCCTCAATCCCCTCCAACACACTCCCCCTCCCCCATCCCTGATCCCCTATCCCAATGCCTCTCCCCATCCCACTCCCCTCCCCTCCCCCATGCTACTGCCCCTCCTCTCGCCCATCCCTCTTCCTCATCCCTCCGCCCCCCATTCCCTCCCCTCCCCAATCCCCTATATCCCTCTTCCCTGCCCCTCTCCATCCCCTTCCCTCTGCTCCCCATCCCCTCCTCTCCCCCTCCCCCGTCCCTCTCCCCCTCCCCCATCCCTCTTCCCCTCCCCCATCTCTCTCCCCATCCCTCTTCCCCGTCCCTCCCCCAAACCCTCTCCTCTGCCCCTAATTTGTCTCCCCCTCATCGGTCTCCATCTCCCTCCCCCCCAAGTCCCTCTCCCGTCCCACCCACTCCCACCCATGGCCATCACCCTCCCGCTCTCCCCTGCTCCTCTTCCCCTCCACATCCCTCTTCCTGTCCCCTCCCCCATCCCTGTTCTCCAGCTCTCCTCCATCCCTCTAACACTCCCCTCACTCGCTTCCTCTCCCCTCCACCAAACTTACTGTCCGCTCCCCATCACTTTTCCCCTCCCCTATCCCTCTTTCCCTCCGCTCCATCCCTCTTCCCCTCCCACCTCCCCCCTACTTCAACCTCCCCCTCCCCATCACCCTCTTCCCCACCCTCTTCTCCACTCCATCCCCATCGCTTCCTCCCAGCTCCAACACCACCCCCTCCCCATTTCCTCTCAGGCTCGCCGTCTCCCTCTCCTGCTTGGACCCTCACACCCTGCCTCCCTTGTTCTTCCTCTACCCCACCCTCCCTCCCACTTTGCATTCACCTTTCTCTTCCAACCCCCTCCGTTTCTACCCTCAACACCTTCCACCCTCCGTCCCTCACTCTCCTTCAACCCCTTCCACCCTCCGTCCCTCGTTTTCCCTCAACCGCTTCCACCACCCGTTCTTCGATCTCCTTCTCCCCTCTCCGCGCCTCCCTCTCCCCCTCCGCCCCTCCCTCTCCCCCTCCGTGCCTCACTCTCCCTCTCTGCCCCTCACTCTCCACCTCCGCCCCTCACTCTCCCCATCCGTCCCTCACTCTCCCCCTCTGCCCCTCACTATCGCCCTCCCCGTCCCTCACTCTCCCTCTCTGCCCCTCACTCTACCTCCCTCTCCCCTCCGCCCCTCACTCTTCCCATCCGTCCCTCACTCTCCCCCTCCGCCCCTCACTCCCCCTCCCTCTCCCCCTCCACCCCTCACTCCCTCTCCCTCTCCCCCTCCGCCCCCTCACTGTCCCTCCCCTCTCCCCCTCCGCCCCTCACTCCCCCTCCCTCTCCCCCTCCGCCCCTCACTCTCCCTCCCTCTTCCCCTCCGCCCCTCACTCTCCCTCCCTCTTCCCCTCCGCCCCTCACTCTCCCTCCCTCTCCCCCTCCGCCCCTCACTCTCCCTCCTCTCCCCCTCCGCCCCTCACTCTCCCTCCCTCTCCCCCTCCACCCCTCACTCTCCCTTGCTCTCCCCTCTGCACCTCACACTCCCTCCCTCTCCCCCTCCACCACTCACTCCCCTCCCTCTCCCCCTCCGCCCCTCACTCCCCCTCCCTCCTCCCCCTCACTCTCCCTCCCCTCTCCACCTCCGCCCCTCACTCTCCCTCCCTCTCCCCTCCACCCCTCACTCTTCACTCTGCCCCTCACTCTCCTTCCCTCTCCCCCTCCGCCCCTCACTCTCCCTCCCTCTCCCCCTCCGCCCCTCACTCTCCCTCCCTATCCCCCTCCGCCCCTCACTCTCCCTCCCTATCCCCCTCCACCCCTCACTCTCCCTCCCTCTCCCCCTCCACCCCTCACTCTCCCTCCCTCCCTCCACTCTCCCTCCATCTCCCCCTCCGCCCCTCCCTCTCCCCCACCGCCCTCACTCTCCCTTGCTCTCCCCTCTGCCCCTCACTCTCCTTCCCTCTCCCCCTCCGCCCCTCACTCTCCTTCCCTCTCCCCTCCGCCCTCACCTCCCTCCCTCTCCCCCTCCACTCACCCTCCCTCTCCCCCTCCCTCCCTCTCCCCCTCCACCCCTCACTCTCCCTCCCTCTCCACCCTCACTCTCCCTCCCTCTCCCCCTCCACCCTTCACTCTCCCTCCCTCTCCTCCTCCGCCCCTCACTCTCCCTCCTTCTACCCCTCCACCCTTCACACTCCCCCTCCGCCCCTCACTCTCCATCCCTCTACCCCTCCGCCCCTCACTCTCCCCCTCCGCCCCTCACTCTCCTTCCCTCTACCCCTCCGCCCCTCACTCTCCCTCTCCCCCTCCGCCCTTCACTCTCCCTCTCCCCCTCCGCCCTTCACTCTCCCTCTCCCCCTCCGCCCCTCACTCTCCCTCCCTCTCCCCCTCCGCCCCTCACTCTCCCTCCCTCTTCCCCTCCGCCCCTCACTCTCCATCCCTCTACCCCTCTGCCCCTCACTCTCCCCCTCCGCCCCTCACTCTCCATCCCTCTTCCCCTCCGCCCCTCACTTTCCCCCTCCGCCCCTCACTCTCCATCCCTCTCCCCCTCCGCCCCTCACTCTCCCTCCCACTCCCCCTCCGCCCCTCACTCTCCCTCCCTCTCCCCCTCCGCCCCTCACTCTCCCTCCCTCTCTCTCCTACACAAACATGGCCTCCAGTTGCGCGGCGGTGGGGGGGCATTTATGAAAGAGAAATCATGCTTGACAAATCTACTGGAATTTTTCGAGGCTGTAATTAGTAGAGTTGATGAGGGGGAGCCAGATGATGTGGTTTATTTGGACTTTCAGGAGGCTTTCGACAAAGTTCCACATAAGAGATTAGTGTGTAAAATTAAAGCGCATGGGATTGGGGGTAGTGTATTGAGATGGATAGAAAACTGGTTGGCAGGAAACAAACAGTAGGAACAAATGGGTCTTTTTCCGAATGGCAGGCAGTGATAGTGGGGTACCGCAGGGATCGGTGCTGGGACCCCAGTTATTCACAATATATATTAATGATTTAGATGAGGAAACTAAATGTAATATCTCCAAATTTGCAGATGACACAAAGCTGGGTGGGAGGGTGAGCTGTGAGGAGGATGCAGAGATGCTTCAGTGTGATTTGGACAAGCTGAGTGTGTGGGCAAATGCATGGCAGATGCAATATAATGTGGATAAATGTGAGGTTATCCACTTTGGTAGCAAAAACAGGAAGGCAGATTATTACCTGAATGGCTATAAATTGAGGGAGGGGAATGTGCAACGAGACCTGGGTGTCCTCGTACACCAGTCACTGAAGGTAAGCAT